>NC_143392.1:8217619-8534448 GCF_980474605.1 Leiobunum rupestre | reverse complement strand
GGGAATCTGAGCACTTCTAAGAAAAATTAAAAAAAAATTCAAATTTCAAAACCGAAAAAAATAGATCAAAATTGACAAATGAAATGAATTTTATGATATTTTGATGAATTTTGGTCAATTTGACCAAAATATGTAAAAATTGATCAATTGTTATTTTCAAAGGGACAATATACAGACTGTGTTGTCAAAAACATTTTCGGTTGCCATCGCAAAACTAATGCCCATTGCAATTTTTCCCTTGGTGAAATTTCATGTTACCATAAGGTCTACATAACCACCTTGTTTCAACAAAATCGGTGATTATCATCTCGGGTAGTCTCCTCGTTAGTTCATTATTTTTTTCCAGTTTAGAAATGAAATGGATTGTAGTTAATTTGTTTAAAAAACCTCAGCCATACGCGGCTTACTGCGTATTTTTACTTAACACAATGGTTAATTAATATTAATTAAACTTTTAAAGAACAATTTCAAAAATAAATGGTCTGAAGCATCATTTAACCGGCTTTCACATTGAACTAAAATTACTAGGGCTGTGGAAGTACTCAAACTCGACCTCGATTATCGAGCACCAAAAAATTGTATAGTAGGCATAGGTCAACGCCACTGGGCCCGAGCTCACCTCACTAAATTCGGAATCTAAATTTCCCCGCCGATGTGAGCCTTTGTGAGGTCAACAGATTTAAAACCTACAAACCGTCTCGGGCTCGGACTCACTGTAGCTATAAATCTACGGGCAGTCTCGGGCTCGCGCTCACTATATTTACAAGTCGACGGGTGGTCTCGGGCTTGGCCTCGCAACAATTACAATTCGACATGTGATCTCAGGCTCAGGCTCACTATAGTTACTTACAAATAAACTGGTGGCCTCGAGCTCGGTCTCACTATGTTTTAAAACTACTAAAGGCTCAAGCTCGAGCTCGATGGTTCGTCGCGCAATTTATTTATCAAATAGCCCAATTAGTGTTTTCGAGCTCCATTCCGGCATCACTAGCCCACCTGGACACAGGCGGAGGGGGTCAGGCAGCCCTGACCCCGGGAATCCAGACTGCGCTAGACCGCGCTAGCTTCTAACACTTTTTTTTTGCCAAAATAATTTTCGAACGTGGGCTTAGGGCTAAACAATATCGCGAATTGGAAGGAGACCGAGCTCATCCTCAGAAACGAAAACAGTATTCAAATCGGTCTCGGGCTCGGTCTCAATCGTAATCGTGAGGTGAGCCCGAGTGAGTTGAGCTCGGGCTCACCTCAGATATGAAAACTACCATACCTCAGCTCGGGCTCGGTTTTAACGTGAAAACTTATCGGTCTCGTCTCAGGCTAACAATATTTATTTAAAATACCTGAGCTCGGTATCAAATTAAAAGTATACTTTTCGCTTGTTTCGGCACAAAAGGTGCACATCTTTTAAACTAAATTAAACTATTCGATTGCTCTGGTGGAGATAATTACCCTACACCGTGAACTATTCGTCAAGCTCAGAGTATTGGTGCTGCACTTTTTATTCCGAGGGGTTGGTCACTCCGCGAACTCGGTGTACACTGTCGTACCTCTGACTGTGCTAATAAGAGTTCGTTAACTCTTAAAAATCCGTACCTTTAACAGTACTAAGTACGCGAACTCGGTGTACAAGTCATCCGAGAGTGTCTTACCCCTCGTTTTATTCCTCCTTAAAAGTATGAGAGTAAACTGATCAAATCGTCTGCTTTTCCAGAATTTATTTCGCAAAATGGCCACAGGAAAACATTTTGCTAAGACAATTTTACCACCACAGAATCGCAGTAAAATGACATCATAAGGTTACTCTCCTTACCCTACTCCGAAATCCCAGAATCCACCTAGTGGATAAAATTGCTAAATTACCTCACACACAGTCTATATTTAGTTTTAGACTCATTTTTGAGCATGTTGACGTGCCATTTATTCCAGTGGATATCCATAATTTTTCGAACGTTTACTTCTATTCTATAAGTATTGTAAATTTTCCCTGCGCGACTGTAGCGGAAATTATATTTTTTAAATATTAATCCATTTTTGAATTTTTGGACAATTGTTACCTTGTTTCCACATGGTTACAATATACGCATCAAACCACAACCGAAATGGATACAAGTTTAGAAAATTTTCCCTTAATCAACTTCTTTGACAGTTTTTTTTATTTAATAAAACCAAAAGTAAATGAACCGAAGTTATCAGACTGCTATACTCCCCGTGTTGGAGTCGTTTTCCTTCTGAAGTTACATTTTGACCTCGAATTTAAAATTTTGCACGCTCCTAGGCCGAAAAAAAAAAGTTTTTGTTTTTATGAAGCCATTTTTTATACATAGAAATAGCTATACCCTCAATTCCAAAGTGCAATTTATCTCGTCAAAAGACGGGGATGGAAATTAGCTTTTATTTGACTCGATTTTATCATCATTTTCATAAGGAAAACGCCCTCCGATTCTGAGCGCTATTTCGATGACTTCGGTTCATTTACTTCTGATAAAACTAATATATCTAAATAGGTGAAACTGGTACGAAGAGTTTGTTTTTTTACACACAATCCCTAAAGGAATCGTGCGTACTGGGAAAATCGTCTGCTTATTTAGAATTTATCTGTTAAAAGGCCAGACATTTTGCTAAAACGTTTTTCCGTCGACTCGAACTTTTCGCCGCCACAGCATTGGAGTAAAATGACGTCTTGTTACCCTTCTCAGAAATCCCCGAACACACTTACAAACACGTAGATTTGAAATACCTCTTGGAGAAGTGACCCTTATCGCGTTTGAGACGTGCATAGGCGAGCCGAGAAGAAACCTGTGGTTCTCTTATATTTGTAACGAGTCTTTTTATCTTATCTTCGCCTTCATGGCGAATATTACAAGAATAAGTCACATTGCAGAATGGCACCTTATCTTTTAACTACCCTCCCTTCTTCAACTACCCCTCGCTCCAACCTAACTATTTCATGTATACGTAGCTTTTATTTTTATTTTACTTGATATTAAAACGACGCCTCTCCTGGGATCGGGGGTAGTTTAGATTCACACCCGCCGGTTTTCGAATGAATTTAAAGGCGTTATACGTTAAGCATTCTGCTGGAACAAAATCTGTCTAGCGCCTGTATAGATGTTTGCACCATTTGACGCCTGTGTTCAGGGAAAAGTAAGCAGCCAGGGGTTTATTTAGAAGCATTTTTTTAGCTTAGGCTAAATAAATAACTAAACAAATAGAAAAATAAGTGAAAGTGGGGTGGTGGAGTGGTTAGCACTTTCACCTCACAGCAAGAAGATCCGGGTTCGATTCCAGCTTATGAAACTGGGTGAAAACTCGGAACCAGGTCTGCGTTTAGTTTTCAATTTCTCTCCCCACTGGTTAGATGGGTTTTCCTCCAACTTATTTGGTTTCCCCTTTCCGTTAAAACTTGTAACGGCAATAGTAATTGTAGGGAGCTGTTGGCTCGCAGGGCATGAAGGGCTTTCCACCACCCTCCTACGCATTGTAACCCGGCCACCTGAATTATTGGCTTTAAAAGTCGCTTGATGACTTGGGCCTTAGGTGGTGCCTAGGGTATTAGCCTAGCTGATTATTTATTAACTCATTTTTTTACTTATCTTAAAAGACTCATACAGATAAACTAACATTTCAGATTTGTTAACAGACAATTCTGTTAGAATTTAAACAATTTTTTCAAAACTTTATATTTTCTGAATTTAGTTTGTTTATGGGTCTATATTAATTCAGTCAAAGTAGATAGCTATTAAGTTGTTTTGTAAACAGTGTACCGTTAGCATTCTAACCCGGCCACCCGGCATAAAGCCATTAAAAGTCGCTAGATGACTTGGGCCTAAGGTGGTGCCTTGGCTATTAGCTTAGCTGATAATTTTGATTTATTATTATAACAGTAATGATTTTTAATGTTAACTTTTAACGAATGACAAAAATTCTTTAAATTGTCAGTTGACAATGTAAAAAGATAAACTGATTGAAACGAGTAATTAAAATTAAATTTAGCCAGGGGTGCGTCTAGTTTGTCATACTGTGTCTGGCAAAAATATTTTTTCAGAGTCAGAAAAAATCTTACCGTAAGATTCGAAACAGACGCCTTTTAATTACTAAGAATTCTTCACCGCATAAAATTCATCTAAAAAGTCAAAACAAAAACGCACGTGTTTCTGAGGACAATTTTAAATGAGTAGGTATTAAAATAACTGTTAGACATTAAAAATTAAAATTTTTGAGCTTCTCAGTTAGAATTCTGACAAACTAGACGTACCTCAGATTTTATGAATATAGTTTACCCGTTATTTAATTTTTAATATCAGTTACATCACGTTAAAAATACTCCCCGTTAAAGACAAAGCAGTATAATTTTTTAAAATTTTTAAAGTACATACAGATATACCGACTTTAATAATAATAATCAGCTAGACTAATACCCAAAGCACCACCTTAGGTCCAAGTCAGCTAGCGACTTGTATTGCCTTTAATTCAGGTGGCCGGGTTACAATGCGTAAGAGGGTGGTAGAAGGCCTTTCACGCCACCCTAGCCAACAGCTCCCTACACTCACTATAACCGTTAACCTCGACATGTTTTTTACGAACAGGTTAAACGGAAGAACTTTCGGAAAAACTCTTTTAACCAGAGAGGAGACAACTCGCAAACTCAACGCGGAAAAAGTTATTTAAAGTTTTCACCCAGTTTACAAGACATGTTTACATGATCCCTTCCGTCAGACATTTAATATTCCAAAAAAATAAGAAAATAAATTCTTTAAGATAAAAAAAACCACCAGCTAATTACAACGTAAGGAAAAAATGGCGAATCCAGTGTTAAGCATCTGCCAGAAAAGGGTTTAATCGAGTTTATCAATCTGCAAAGCCACCATTGTTCAACTAATACGGTCGTGAATTTCTTTTGTTTATAATATCCTTCGATAGTATGCACGGAATTTGATATAAGAGAGTCTGAAAAGAAAAAGCCTAGAAAATATACCCTAAAATATATTTTAAAAAAAGTTATAGAGATATCCATTTTTGACAAATGAAGATGAATCAGCGGCTCGTTAGTGTACCAATTTTCAAGTCGGCTCTATTTTATACTTCTTCGGTGAGAGAAAAACGATCCAGACTTTAAAGACTCGCTATCTGCCTTCAAAGGCAGTCGCACTCGTTTAGCAATTGCCTAATATACTAGAGATAGCGTCCTGAAAGGTTTCATCAAGATTAGGGCTGCGTATAGTTCATTTTTTATTATAGTTAGCTTCGCTTAGAACGATTTTTTGGCTCTCTCGTCGTTCATGTGGTTCAAAAAACTCTTTAGAGCGCTCTCCTAATTATTAATCGTAGTTTTTTTTATCAGACTCATCTCTTAGCTTTAAAAAAAACGTTTAGGGTTCTTTCGATACGCGAAATATACGATTTCTGGCACTGATGCATTTTTAATTACGCGTAAATTCTTAAATCGAATTAAATAGGGGAATTATTAGTTCCTTAATTCATCTAAAAATTGTCAAATATAACCAAAAAACTGAAAATCATACTTTTTAACCAATTTTTCTATTAATTCAATTTGGTTTTAAATAAAGTAACTTAACTAATATATGGGATTTACGAGAGCATTTCTGTGGGCGCCGTTATGAAAGAAGTTTAACAAATAGTGGATTTAAAATTAAAATGTTTATACTAATAACAAATTATAAAAAAAGTTAAACGGGCCAAGGAAAATCAAACCTTATTTCATTTTAGGCAAAAAAATTATCCATATTTAATATATTTTTAACTTTTTTGAAATTTTAGATGCATTAAAGGTTGATAATATACATTAATATAAAGTGCATTTTTTGAAAATTTAAATGAGATACGAGGTGATGAAAAAACAAGCTCGTCATAGGAGGCAATAGATTTGTACGTAAGTGTCAGAAATGGCTTAAATGGTTAATTTTTTAAACAAAGAGATAGTTATATTCATCCACATGCACAAAATTTACCAGTGAGGCTCTATGATTCCTCCGTTAGCCGCGATATAGATTTTGGCACGATGGAATAATCATATCAGGAGTGAGAAGTGCGAAGGCTGCAGTGATTCGTTGTTGTAAATCAGGCGTCTCGTAAATTCTTTCTTTAATGAAACCCCACAAGAAAGTTAGGTCTGGACCATTTCGACCAATCCAACGCTGAGGGAACTCGTTGTTCAGACGCTCCACAACACCTCGAGGTGGATGAGGTGGCACACCGTCTTTTTGGTACCATAGTCATCTGTAAATTTCCAGCGGAACGTCGTCTAACGCAACTGCTACTTCGTTCTACAAGAGCTCCAAGTAAGTTGGTCCATTAAAACGATTTGAAATTAAAAAATGGGCTGATAACTCGATCCCCGGGCAAACCTGCCCAAACATTTTGTCTAAATTGTTGTTGGTGATGGTGAGGGAAACCCCAGTGAGGATTTAACCACATGTGGGTATTTTGATGGTTGAAAGGCCTATCTCTCGCAAAGGAACACTCATCGGTCACCAGAAGTTGATTAAGTAAATTTGGGTTCTCATCAGACATGATCATTAGCCAATTACAGAAATCTCGTTCGTGCAGAGCTTGGTATGGAAGTGGTGATTGTCAAGAGTGTTCCACGCGTAGTACCTTGACCAACCAAGATCGTCCCTTGCACCTCTAACACTTGCTTGAGGATCCGTGTAACCTGGGATTGACGCCTCCGTTGTCGTGGAAGTCTCGAACAGCTCCAAGAACGGTGTTGGGGCTTGGTCTCCGGGTCAGGATTAGAGTTCTTAAATTACCGTAATTTAGGAAATCAGTAAATTACGCGGTAAATTACCATAATTTTATTTTTTTTAAAAGGTTTTTTCTTACGATTAAAACAAGGAATACAAAGAAGAAACGCTTTTATTGGGTATTATACAATTTATAAATTACCACAATAGGTTATGAATGCCCAAAAATGATCAATTATCTTCATTTTGAGATTAATTATCAGCATCATCATATTCCTCTGGGTACTCACTATCTTTTTCATCCTCGTCAGATTCATCGATAGTTAATTGAACCGGTATAAACAGGGCTAGACATAAGTATTCTTCCTATTAAACGTATCAAACTATTCTAACGAGACCTTCGACTCCTTGGAAATTCCAAAACGAATCTAGGTCGCGCAGCGGTGCCTAGCTCTTCGAGTTAGTGCGTTACGCGGTTTACGCCTATGATGATATGATCTAGTGTTTGCGGGAGTGAAATTACATTATTAAACGATGCAAAAATACACTAAAACGCGAATAACGTTAGGTTTTGAGTTTTGTAATCTTGTGCGACGTATTTTAGGTACATTTTAGCCCGAAAGATCAAAGATAATTGAGAAACAGTGAAACACGAATACGATGGTAAATTACCATGGTAATTTACCACAGTAAATTACCCTGGTAATTACCAGGGTAATTGCCATTTTCGTAATTTACCTGAGAAAATTGTAAATTACTGTTACCAGGGTAATTTACCGCGTAAATTACCAGGGTAAATTACCGATTCGTATCTCTAGTCAGGATAGCAAACACTAAACAAATACTAAAAATGAGCATTACGATCCGCATCTCCGTAATACAACTCTGCCATAAAAGCGCGCTGTTCACGAGAATAAATTGGCATAATTGATTAGACTCAAAATCGTTAGAGAATAGTTTTAAAATGGAAAGATTTATACTAAATACTAATTACTACTTTTGTACAAAAGCAACAGAAAATGTTTTATTAATAATTAATTAATTAATAATTAATGACCACGAATCATTGCAGCCTTCGGACTCTCACGCTCGTTTCGAGAGTTGGCCCATTGTGCCGAAACCTGTATCGCGGCTAACGGATAAATCATAGGGCCTCACTTTTAAATTTTGTTCATTTAGATGAATTTAAAAAAAAATCAACCATTTAAGCCATTTCTGACAGTTACGTACAAAACTATTGCCTCCTATGACGAGCTTGTTTTTTTCATCACCTCGAATCTCCGTGGAAAAATTGGTCATTTTCAATGAAACCAACTTTATTGTACATTTTTGATAATTCTCTACTACTTTTTCATTCAAGTTTTCTTCTTGCATTTTCCCGCCACAAAATAAATAAAAAAAACACGTGAAAATATTTTCAAATTATTCTGAAAATTTGAATGTTAAACGTTCCCATATTAAAAATAATACCCTACAAATTTCGCAACTCTAACTCTTGTTGTTTTTGAGAAAAAATGATCAGTAAATTAAAAACTAACGTAGATTATAAAATTATTGTTTTCGTATATGTTGAATTTTTGTCTCGTTATCTTTAAATCGTAAATTTTGGAATTTTGTACCGACCCAAACGTCATAGTGGGAAATTAAAATTGGTTCCCTTCCAAGTAAAACTTTGGGACTTATCCCCCAGAATAAAAAAATTAAAATTAAAAATTTCAAAACCGGGTTAGAAAATATTTTGAAGCAGCGGTTGCTTCTATGGCACCACCTATCTCGATACAGACGCGTATCTAAATTGGCTGATTATTTTTGTTTGCACCCCGTCGACCAAGCCATTGTTACGGGCTCGCCTATTAGACACATCCCATCGAATTACGGTCGGGATCTCCGTAATGGAGACGGATCGCGTTTTAAACGAATCTTCGCCTTTCTCCTATATACTTTTGTTTCGTTTTTGAGAACTAAGATGTTAGTTTATCTCTCTGGAAAACTAAAGCTTAGTTATCGTATAGAAGAAAATAAGGCTTTCCAGGAAGTCTCGCCAATATATTTTATTTAGGTGGAAAAAAATTATGATTTTTAACCAATTTACTGACTATTGAATTGAAGTTTACGAAAATATTTTGATTGTAAAATAAAACAATAAAAAAGTAGTATAAAATGATTTTCTCCGCGTCGCGAGATTAAACTTTTTGGTACTTTATTGACCGATTTAAAAATAACGTTTTTGCGCGTGACAGTACATTTACATTTTGAGGTATACACTCTTTTATATCCTTATTTCTGAGAGCTGCCATTTTATTACAGGTCTGATTTCAAATAGCGCAGGCAAGACCGCTTCACGCGGTCAAGTGCACTCGACGTCTCGAGCTGATGAGCACGTGCAGGCGCCCTTGCCTGTACTATTTTAAATTAGGCCTGTACTGCCGTGCAAAGCACAAAAGCATTAACGACCAAAACCAAAATATGGAGAAAACCCGCGAAATTCAAACTTTCTTTGCCTTAAGATACCCCGAATAACTTCTTTCAAGTTTATATAGTAGACTTGGATTTTTCAACTCAAATTACATTCTGGTACTAAACAATTTACAGGCCAAACGATATTTCAGAAATATCATTAAAACCATGTCTTAAAACGCGAAAAAAATGCGTTTTGATTTGACTTTTAAAGAAAATAAACACATTAATGCGTTTTTGGTTTGAAAATAATGCAAAAACCTAAAATAATGCGATTTGAAACAAGTCATATCTCTAAGAACAAAAATTTAAAATTCGAAAATTAGTTCAAAATTGAATTTAACGTATAAAATAAGGAGAAATAAAACCAAAATCTGTAAATCGAAAATTTGGTCGTTAATGCTTTTGTGCTTTGCACGGCAGTAAGTAGTGAAATGGCCGACTTCGTAAAAGAGTGTATAGCAAGCTTATTTACCCGCTTTCATACCCTAACAAGGCGGCGTATTTTCACGCGCCAAATTAATTTTAAGATCCACCAAATTGGCACGCGCGTTTCGCACGTGAACTTCTATTTCCCAAAGCATAATCGACTCGAGCGCGTGCACTATAAACATCTGCGGTAAAACGAGGGTAAAGTTTGTAACACGCCAGCCTATGGTAATCAACCAACTTAAAATTAATTTTGCCTGCTATACCTCATGACGTAAAGGTAAACGTAATTTTGAAATTGGTCAATTTGAGGTAGTTGAACAACGTTCGGATATGTTTACAAGTATTTAAAATCCAATATAGTTATTTTTACGTTAAGTTATTCGTTTAAATTAAAGCCAAATTTAAGCTACCCATATGCCACTAAAAATATCAAAGGATAAAACGTTTTCCACTCCTCTAAATGTCGGCTCACCCGTCGCGCGTCCGAGTAAGACAAGTGGAGCGCTTCGACAGGCGTTTAACCTATTTTGACCTACTCCAGGCAATCCCTCAATTTTTGCCACTATATACGTTTAATTGTAACCATACACCGCGTTCCAAAATATCACAACACGCTATTACATCGTCACCAATAAAACCCAATTTAAATTTATGCCCGATACCTGCAGGGGGGCGTGCGTGAAATTGCAAATTAAACAAACGCCAATTATCAAAATATTGAAACGTTAAGGCTGACGCGGTTCTCACCCCTGCCTCCGGCGGCCAAATCTATAATTCATAATAATTGTCGTTTAAGAATGGTGTTGCAAACCATAACGCCTTATCACCGCGAACGGGCAAAGGAGAGAGAATTTTACTATCGGTCAATTTTCACAAACGCCCCGTTTCGGGCTCGTCGGATGTAGGTTGCGCCGGACCCCGAAACGAACGCGCGTTTCTAATATAAATATAACAAAATAGATCGAGTTATCAGCGGAGTCGGGCGTCAGGCCTTTGTAGGTCAGTTCGACGAGGAAATCCATACTCGTTATTATTTGGCGAATCTGAACCTTCTCACCCCTACCGGCAACCCTTCTCCATTGAAAAATAGGCGTATATAGACGCCATTCGCGCCTATCGGTGACGGGCTAGGCCGGGGGGCCGCTGGAGATAGTGGTTTTGGAAAAGTTCGCCTCGAACCGAACGCCAGGGGGGGCTGCCTCCGCAGATAAAAGCGCGAGATAAACAAGGTCCACGACGTAATATGGCTTATCCGTTCAGATAGATAAGGAAATAACGGAGCTGGTGCCGCCCTGATAACGGGACTGAGAGCGGGGGGACGACACCACTGTGCCGACCCCCTCCCCAATCAAAAGGTCCCTCTCTCTCTCTCTCTCTCTCTCTCTCTCTGACTGCGTAGGACCATCCCACGCTTCGTTTCTATAAGTCTTCAATTTTCCAAAACTTTTGGCCACCCTCTCCGGGTCCCTGTCCTCCTCATCTCTACCCCGGGTGGTTCTCTTCCTCTCCGATCCCTGCCGTATTGGGGGGGGGGGGCGTATCCTCCCCCTCTTTTATCGCCCCCCCCCCTTTGCTATTGCTCCGTTTATCGCGATTTGAACTATTGGAAAATTTGTTCGTTCGGGGCGGCGTGACGAACGACTATTCAGTGGGCGCGTCGCATTCAAACTGTACCCTCTCGTTCCGCGATGATACGGCCCATATTTGCGCGTGTGTGTGACCAGGAAGATCAGCTTATCCTCTCTCTCACTCGGCGTCCTTGTTTGCGAGGCCGCTTTCAAAAGGAACGTCCGTTAGTCGCGAAACCAACGATTCCTTTTACTTGGATTCTCTCTGTCTCTGTTGGTCTTAGGAGTTGAAGAGGAGTTTGTTTATATTATAGGAAAGTTGGAAGATGTTGGCTTTAGGATGGGATTATGTCGTAGATTTCGATTTGCTTCTAGATGTATTTTGGGTTCTGATCTCGCTCGGACTTAAGATTTTTGAACCTGTAGATTTATATTGGATCTCTCCGTTACTGATTTGGTAATGGAAATAATAGGTACGGGTAATCCAACTTCCGATCTCGTTCGGTAACTGATTGAAATATGGAAGTAGTAGATAATTAAAGTAAATTAATTCCTAAGGTTTTCAACCCTATATTTAATTGTCATTATACGGGGTGTTTCAAAAATTTTAAGGAGTTGCAGGGGGTGAGTTGAGAAGTATGCCTATTTTTTCCCCCATTTTCCTACGATGAGTTAAAAAAGCGCCAGAGAGCTTTAAAGTGTGGCCTACTAGCCCCTTGAAGTAGGCTGCAACAAGCACGTGGATGCACCGGTTCGGGTACCTTTCCTGGTAGAGACGTTGAGCAGCCAAAGCATTGGCATCCGCTAGTCCATCCACGAAATGAATATCCGGCAGTTCTTCCGAAGTGAACTCCATTGTTGCAGTTTGGAAGTGATGAGAAATCGCGGTCCATCACGACTTTAAATACTGTTTACTTTTTTACGCTGGTTACCTCGATTTGTTTACTTTTTTTAACCTATCACACGAACCCAATGTTCGCATTTCCCTGCTGCTTGGTTTCGCGCTGGTTGCAGCCTACTTCCATGAGCTAGTAGGCCACACTTTGAAGCTCTCTGGCGCTTTTTTAACTCATCGTGGAAAAATGGTGGAAAAAAAGGCATACTTTTCAACTCACCCCCTACCACTCCTTCAAATTTTGAAACAACCTGTATAAATATTTTTTAATTCCTTGGGAAATAGTAGGCCTAATAATAATAATTTATAATCTGCATAATATTGATTTAGAAATAAAAAATATTTTAATGTGATATTTTTAGTATTTTTGAATTGTTAATATCACTAAATTTATACTCCCGATAAAAATACTCGCTTAAATTTGAATCTGAATGCGAACGGACCCGCGACGGTAGCGTACTTTTCAATATGACGTTTATTCGTGGCTAAAGTGAGAGAGACAACTATAGGAAAAGGCCTAAATATCCATATAGGCAAAGAGAGATAGGCAAAATGCTGATTTCGTCCCTTTTGGTGGCTTATCTTTTGAGCAGAATTTCTCTGGAATCGTTGTACACAGTCTAGCCTATAGGGCGAGTCACTGTTGCCCATATAAACATGGGAGTCGTTATCAGGGGAGACACTATCTCTCTCTCTCTCTCTCTGGCTGGAGGTTCCTTTCTCTGTCGCTTCGGCCAAACCTAAAAGATTATCGCCCCGCGCCCAGCCTAGGGTGGGCCTCTCCGGAAAGCGCGGATAGATTGTAGGAAAGAGTGCAGATAAGGGGTCTTTACGGGAGCGGGGAGAGGGCGCTAGCGCAGATAAGGGACCAAGCTCTCCCCTATACAAAACGATAGAGATAACGAAATGTAAGTTTTCTCTCTACGTCGCCGCGTTTCGGCTTAATATATTCCAGATAAGGTGTTTATTTTTAGACCCCAAAAAAAGGTCCAGATTACGCGCTGGGAACGACAACGCTTATTTTTTTACGACTGTTCGCCGGTCCCGTTCGCCACCGGCCAGTTTTTTAATGACCTTTTTCTAAATTATTATTTATCTTACTTTAATATCCTCCGAACGCCAAATTGTACTGACCACTAACGTTCCATTATTTTATTATTTCTTAATCATTTTTGTCGTTGTTTGTTGTCCCTAAAACGGACCGCGTTTAACCCGAGGCTAATGTACTAATTATACAGGGTGTTTCAAAAAGTTATGCAAAAATTTGAAGGATTTGTAGGGGGTGAGTTGAGAAGTTTCACTGTTTTTTCCCATTTTCCTACGATGAGTTAAAAGAGCTTCAAATTGTGGCCTACTAGCCCCTGGAGGTAGGCTGCAACAAACGCAAAACTAAGCAGCGGAGAAACGCGAACATTAAGGTTTGGGTTCGTGTGATAGGTAAAAAAGGACTCTGTAAACAAATCGAGGTAACTAGCGTAAAAAGGTAAACTTAAACAGTATTAAAAGTCCCTGCATCTTACATTTGGACTTGTTGCAGCCTACTTCCAGGGGCTAGTAGGCCACACTTTGAAGCTCTCTGGCACTCTTTTAACTCATCGTAGAAAAATGGATAAAAACAGGCATACTTCTCAAGTCACCCCCTACAACAATTTATTTGTGTCCTTGTGTGTTGTCACAAAAGCGTAGCACGTTAATATACTAATTATATTTTACCAAATGGGCCGTTTTAACGATTTTTTTAACATAATTTCACAGCCTAGGACTGGAAGGGTATAAAAATTAATCCCATGGGTGCTTAAAAGTTTTCGGTATAAAATTTGGTAATGCGTTCAGAAAAAAAGGTATCGAAGTTTTAAAATGTGTGTTTTTTTTCGGAGTGGGGGTCAGGGGTTTAGAATGCTTCCTCCCCCCGGGGTTCACCTCCTTCCGGTACGAGCATTGTAAGTAAGCCCACCCTTCCCCCTTTCTTATCGTCAATAGGGGGAAAAGCGTTTACTAATAGCCATTTCTGTTCCCATCCTCGCTTTAACTTCATTCCTCCAATACACGAGAGTTTTATTATCGAAGTCTCTCTTTTTAACGGCCGAACAATTTTTTCCTCCCTTTTCCATCTGTTTCCAGAGCTATTAGAAATAATTTCTTCACACCCTCTCCCCCGCGTGTACCGAATCTCATCGCAATTTTTCAATTGGGTATTGTGCGTCCCCTTTTCAACCCTTTCCGCGGGCCCCTCGTCCCTAGCTAGGGACAACTCATAAAACTACAGCTTCCAGCCACAATCGCAATAAAGCTTCAAACCCAGTTAGTTCGGTTTGAATGCCAGTTTTGACTGACGACGATAATTGTTTGTTCACACGTGCGAAATCGCTTCACCCCGGTTCGCTTATAGCCAAGGCTTAAGGTCATTTCAAATTATGACCAGAATTTTGAAAATACTAAAAGGTATCCCAAAACAATTATTTAATCATGCAGTATTATTATTTGACATTATTTAGAATTTTATTCCCATTATTTTGGAAAATACGAGCAATTTTACTACCCCGCCTTGTCGTTTTGAAAGCGATTTTAAGCGAATCTACTTGGACGAGTAGCTTCCCGAACCAACACGAAGCGATTTCTCACGATGGTTTTGAAAACTAGTTCTCTAAAACGAAGCGATTTTAGGGGTAAGAGTGAACCTGGCTCTACCGTATTAGGGGTATTCGTTAAAAAGCGATTTTTCGATTCTGGAAGCTTGCTATTTCGTTCGACGATACCTGATAATTAAATTCTAGCAAGTTTAAAAATCCGTATTTCAGACAAGTGAGTGTTATGTCTAGAATAATAACATTAATAATCTAAGACTGGAAATATTAAAAAGTTACAAAAAATAATTAAATAATGAATCAACCTAATTTATCAGAAACACTCTGAAAATCTGATTTGCGTGGTAAAAGCGTATATATAGAACTTACTTTAATTTAAATTAATGTTATTATTATTAATGCTGGTGGCATTGGGTGAACAACTCCTTCCGCGTTGGGTTTTTACGTTATATCCCTGCTGGCTAGAGGAGTTTTCCCTCGAGCACTTCGGTTTCCCCTTTCCATAAAAACTGAGTTTAACGGTAATAGTAAGTGTTGTTGTCGCGCGTGAAATTTAACCCAGCCATCGGTAATTGGCTTCAGAAGTCACTAGCTGACTTCAACCTGTGTGGTTCCTCGCGTAATAGCTTAGCTGATTATTAAATCTAAGTGTATAACTCTAGATACTAAGTGTATTATTCTTAAAATATTTTTCATAAATAAATAACTCAGAAAATTCCTATTCTTTATATGATTTTTTTTTATTTATTTACTTCCTAAATAGGGCTGTATTTGACGAAAATGATCCTTTGAGCATGGACCCTGGACGACAGTTAAGCAAACTGAAATCTATTCTTTTTCCGCGTCAAAAAATTGGCGAGTAAAGTGATTAACAACTGAAGTTAAAGAGATTTCCCCCACGTCCCCTCCGCCGTTCGTCGCGACTACAAACCGACACGCAACAAGCTTCTTCACGACCCCCGTACCGACCGAGTAACGTCAAACGACGGGAAAATCGCAAATGGTCGGCGTTATCGCCGAAGGAAATAGGCTTCAAACTTCGATCTTGGCGGTGCCCAACAGTCGCGTTTTGTTTAAGGAAATGCCTCCAATTTTTTGTCCGTTATCATTATCGTGACTGGGAGGAGGGATTCCTGGAAAGCGTGGAGGCCTGGGGCTCGCGTAGGCCTCCTATCAATGCTTTTTAAAAGAGCGCCTTTATAAAAATCTCCTTTTTCCTATTCCATTGCGAAGAACAATAGGGGAATCTCTCCTACGACGACAATGTGGGGGAAACAAATTTCATTCGATTACGGCCTTTATACTATGAGGGGCGCCTGAGGGGGGGCCGGGGTTATGGACGCTTTGATTTTTTCCCAACTGGGCAAATTTTGCGCGGGGAAATGGGAATCCCCGCCACTTTTCTAATGACTACAAATAGTTTTACCTTCTCATCTCCCTTCCAATTTATATTGTTTCTAATGTTATTTGGAAAACTATTTTGCTGGGTTTTTTCTGCCATTATTTCCTTTTTTCCCGCCAGAATTTTACGGCTTCGGATAGTTTTGTTTGTTCTTTATACGTGGGAGCAAATGTTGGCGGTGAATTTTATTTCCGCGTCGAATTATTGACGGTGGTTTCCCAATAGACGGCGTTTAAAAACATTTCGGTTGGTTGAATGTACGTCTTATCGGCTGCGTTCCGGTTTTAGAGAAACTTACGCTTTTTGTCCAATTAAGGCTTTACCCTTGGTAGTTGGTTACTCCCTGAACACTGGTGTATTGTGGTTGGAACACTTCTACAGGCGCCAGTAGGTTTGAAATAGATCAGATTTAATAACAATGAAAAAAACTATATTTAAATTAGTGTTGTAAAGCCTGGTTTTCACTGGGCTAAAAACGGCGGAAATTGTTTTACGCAAATATATTTCCGGCGGATTTTCTAAGGCGAACCTCTCCTTCATTCATTCTTTTTGTTTAGAAGTAATCGTGAAAAACTGACTAAATTACTATAAAATAAACGCGTCGCTTTTTAAGCCTAACAAATTGAATCAAACCGAGAGTAGTGAGCAAGTGACGTCAACGCACGATCTTCACTGATTGGTTAGCACATTGCGTTGCGTTTTAAAAATTCGGAAAAATAGAACTTCCATTCCGCGCTTGTTCGTGGAATATCGCGAGCTTTCCGTAAAATTTTGCGGAAAATATTTTTCCGCAAACGGCGCGGAAAGCCAATTCCGCTGTTTTTTAGCCCAGTGAAAACCAGGCTTAAGTCGGAAAATGTTCCGCGGAAAATGACCGAGGACTTCTTACCAATAAAAATCAAGTTTTCATTCCATGATTAGTCTAATATTGTTTGCAAATTTAATAGAGCGGCATTTTCACCTCATTTTTTCGAATCTGAAAATAAAACTAAACCTCTAGACTAGTTTAAACTGATTAACAATGTAACAATATTAATTTTTTGTAGTATGTTTACTGTTATTAGATTATTAGACATTTTATATCGATAAAAAGTTTAAAAAAATTAAAAGTAATTTATGTTTCAATTTTTTATTTTTCCGATTTGCGGAAAATATTCCGCATTTTATTTTTCCAATTTGCGGAAAATTTTCCGCATTTTATTTTTCCAATTCGCGGAAAATATTCCGCATTTTATTTTTCCAATTCGCGGAAAATATTCCGCATTTTATTTTTCGAAATTACGGAAAAATTTCTGGAAAATTAACAACACTAATTGAAATTGTACAGGTTTAACGGTTAGTTTTTAACGTTTCACAAAAATCAGGACGCTATATCGAAAAGCGCGGCGAAGTTTCCAAGTTGTTAAATTCATTTTTCATCTCTTCGAGTTCAGTCCTGCCATCTCTCTTCCGTGTTCTCCGGCGATAGACAGTCGAGAGGAGGGAAATCTGTTTAAAATTTGGCTCCTTGTAACGAACGATATATTTCAGGAAAAAATTCCGACCCTGTTTTAGTCGTATAAAGTTATTTTTTATCTGTTTTGGGGCGCGAACGCAGGCGGGGACGGGGTTTTTGCCAGGGCGGACGGGACTATCGGGATGGAACGAAGGCGTCAGGGCGCAGGACCCCTTCGGACCTTTTCACGGCCGAATTGTTATCTCTATCAACGTGGCCGGCTGCGATAAAACTGACCCGACGCTCCCCCCCCCTCCGCCAAGGTGTACGCGGACCGGGGAAAAAATAACTGGAGGTGAAAAAATATTCCTGAAATCGTATAAGGGGTCGAACTCAAAACTGAGAATGCTCCGAACTTGCTTTTGGAAATATTAAAATTGATATTATAGCAAAAAATTTGTTGCGTGTTTTTTTAATGATAATTGTACTAGTTAGACTAGTCTGATTTACATTGTAACAAAATATACAGGGTGTTTCAAAAAAGTAATGCAAAAATTTAAAGTAGTTGTAGGGGGTGAGTTGAGAAGTATGCCTGTTTTTCCCACATTTTCCTACGATGAGTCAAAAGAGCGCCAGAGAGCTTCAAAGTATGGCCTACTAGCCCCTGGAAGTAGGCTGCATCAAGCGCAAAACCAAGCAGCAGGGACTTTAAATACTGTTTAAGTTTACTTTTTTACGCTGGTTACCTCGCTTTGTTTACAGAGTCCTTTTTTACCTATCACACGAACCTAAACCTTAATGTTCGCGTTTCCCTGTCGGTTGGTTTTGCGCTTGCTGAAGCCTACTTCCAGGAGCTAGTGGACCACACTTTGAAGCTCTCTGGCGCTCTTTTTACTTATCGTAGGAAAATGGGGAAAAACAGGCATACTTCTCAACTCACCCCTACAACTCCTTCAAATTTTTGCATCTCCTTTTGAAACACCCTGTATAAAAATTTATAAATTTATTTTAATTAATGCTTAATTTACCCAAATATAGCTTGCGTGGTCTCTATTTAGAAAACCAATACAATCAATTTGAAACCATAAACGAACGTACTTAAATTGCTTTAATTAAAAATTCCCAATAAGTGTTTCTATAAAATACAAAATGTTTTGTCTACGTCACTTAGCTGTAGCTCTTGAAGTTACTAGAGCACGCGATGCGGTCGCGGGACCCTTCGGAATCTGAGCTAAAAGGAACCACGGCTATGGACTGCAATGTAAAGAGTGATAAAAAACGAGAATAAGTAGAATAGTCCATTATGAGAAAGGATAAACCCTAAACAAATTTGAAGAAATTTAAAAACTTCCAAATAGCTCGTACCAATAGGTCTTCAGGCCAACATAAAGACGTGAATCTCGGACCAAATAGATCTTCGAGTGAAAAACTAACTAAAAAAAAATCTGAAACCCGCGTTCAAAACTCGCGTGCAAGAAAAGCACTTAAATAGCTTGCGCTCGTGATGCAGCTAAAAACATTTTATGTTTAATTTGTATTGTTTTATTTTATAGAAACACCTATTAAATTTACATACCCGAAAACTATAAATTATTTTAAACGATACTAAATAAATCTCACGCTAAAAACCATAATACATATAAAGAACTCCCCGTCTCTTGACGTTCTCCGTACACGTTATTACTGCAAGAGCTTAACGTCTATTAAAGGGGAACGGTCAACCTTTAACCAGTTAGATAGCCCTATAGCCCGTTAAAAACTAAAATTTATGGCGAAAACCGCATCAAAATATTAAGTCGTTCATTGTTAATAAAATAAAGAAATTTCGGGAAATTGAAAAGCGCGCGTCCGCTGCGACACCTGGTGAGAAATCAGTGCGACAGAGAAACAACGTAAAGGCCCGCTGCTGAAGACGCGAAAAATTTGTTTCGCACGCGCGGCGCGTTCTAGTTATAGGAGACCTAAGCCTAAATCGCGGGATTTTAAAAGTTAGGAAAGTTCGCAAATCGCTCACTAAGGTGCTGCTGGCGCTGGCGATACGCCTTAAGATGGCGGCGAAAATTCAAACTCAAATACTTGGCGTTATTTTGCGTTTCAACTTTTTAGACCAAAAACTATTTTTCAAGACAAAATAAGGTACGTGTATATTGAACGTTTTGTTGATCTTTTGATACGCAAATAAGGCGATATTTGGAAAAGCTTGGCCGTTCCCCTTTAAATCAGGTAAAGCGGGAAAAGAATCTAAAGAGCCGATCCCTATTTTCCGTATTCTATCGGAGGGGGTTTTGGGAAGCCGAACTTCCCCCTCTTCCGCGAGTGACCATCGTCTAGTTCTTCTTTCCCGCAGTGCACCTCCTCGCGGTCCGAAGTAGAAGCTGCGGCGCTGGCGTTATCGGCGAAGGTCCAAACAACAGACTGCTGTCCGTGATAAAGTCCGGTCAGGTTTTTTGGCCCCCTCCGCCCCCCTCTCGGACAGTGGTACTCGGGAGAACGCCCCTCTGAAAAACCTCACGTATTATGCCACTTTTTCCCGCTATCAGTTACCAACAGACTTCTCTTAAACTCCATCAAACAGGGGGGATACTCTGGGGGGGGGGAATCTAGCTTGTTGCTCCCTCTTTTTTTAATGATAAACTTCGACCAGGGCCTTTTTTAAAGTTGGAATAGTATACATTTTTTGTTTTAGGTCAAAGATACTTTTTTACCGAATTCTATCTGACCTTTTTTATAGCAAATCTTACGTAACTTCGGATAGGTTTTTGTTTAATGTTTGGTTTGAATTTATTTAACTTGATAATTTTATTATACACGTCGAAGTTAATTTTACAAAACTTTGGAAACGTCATGATTTGATAAGCGTACGAAATTAAGTCCGATATCGCTATAAAATAAGCGGCAAAAACTTAGATACGGGGTTTTTGCCTTTAGACGACTTTTATTTCTGTCCCACAGGCTTAAGGGTCGGATTTAGTCCCACTATCTGCCGCACTCTTTTAATATATAGGTAGAGGGGATTCCCAGTCTCCCAAAAGCGCAAAAGGTGGGCTTAGATGAGTTATTTCATCAGCGTCCATTCTCTGGTATTGTTTTTTCGTTGAGGTTCGGGATTTTCGTTGAAATTCGTGAGTCCACTGGGGACGACCCGGATTTCGGCTTCTAAAAAACTTGGCTCCTTTTCTATCATTTTTGGCCCGGTTGAGATCCCAGAGCCCGCCTTATCCGCTGTCCGAGATTTAAGCTTGTCCTTTTTGGAAAAAAATCCGTTACTTATCACCGCGCTTCAGAACGGATGAGCAACGTTTGCTACGTGTCATTTTCTATTAATTGTTGACTTTTGGTCGGAGTTTAATTGCAGGGACTCCGGAAACAATTGATCTGGGAACTAGTTGCTTCTTGGGGAAGTTTAGTTTAGTATCATACGTATCGTAATCACTCGTAAGTATGCCTTAAAATAATTTTATTTAACGAAACTTTATACACGGGATATGTCGTAAACTACATCACTTACGCGTCATCATACGGAAGCTATAGAGAAACGGATTTCAAAAAGCTTTAGAATTACTCACGCTTTCAAAGTCTCTAGCAAGTTATTGTCTATAGTAGCGTCTCCGTGGTAGCGCCTATGATCTAGCGTCTGCTACAGACAAATTGAAAAGTAATAATAACGTTTTTTTCTTAAATAAACTTATAAAAATGTAAGCAAATGATGGAAAAATTATATTAAGTATCATTATTTACAAAAGTCAAATTTATAAATAACTAATAGCGTCTGCTTTAGCCGCTACCTATCTAGGTTTCAATGGCGAACCAAAGGGGGCGTAGCGATAGTTTTCGGTCGCGAATAATATTGTTTCATAAAAAAATAACTTTAAATCTTTAATTTGATAAAAGTGCGGTAATAGTTAGTGTAGGGAGCTGTTGGCTCGCGTGGCTTGCAGGGCTTGCCACCACCCTCCTACGCATTGTAACCCGACCACCTGAATTAATGGCCTTAAAAGTCGCTTGAGGACTTAGGCCTAGGGTGGTTACTTGGGTATTAGCCTAGCTGATTATTATTATTATTATTATTTATTTTACAGTGATATTTGTATCTCGGGTAGCCTTAGTTAAGAACGTTTTATCAAATTTTCCTTCCATTTAGAAAAACATTACATAATTTTCACTAATTTCGTAAAAGAAACATTTAGCAACAAGCCATTTGAGGCTCGTTTTTAATGTTTTTATTTTAAACATCTTGACAGAAGGTAATGAATGCTTACTAATTTATTAACTATAAACATAAGTTTATAGGGCACGAATTTCCCGCCAAATCTCGGCTCAAAAATTACCTATTGATAAACCATATTTTCCAGATTAAATAGTTTTAGAAAATCATAACATGGTGTATTTCGCCAGCACTAACTTTTCTTCAAAAACGTTTATTGAAAAATCAACTGGAACTTGCGAAGGTACTAATATCAAATGAATAACATTAACAAGATTGGTAGATGAAGACTTATCATGTAAAATATATATTTTATACTTCTGTTATAAACAATAGATTCGCTTAGGTACGTTTGAGCAAAAAAAAACAGTTTTGATCGAATGATTGAATGTTGTTACATTTCATAAAAATTTTAGTTGATCGAATAGTGGTTAAAGAACTATTTTAGGACGAAATAGGTGTAGTTAAACCGATGATGATTCTGCGAAACGGAATAGTTGTTTGGACTATACTAAAGGTGTCTCTTTGTTCGGTTACGTTAAGTTGAAATTGGGGTTATAATTTTATGATTTTTCTTAGTTTGTGGCCGAATAGTATTACATTTTTTGAAATAGGTGTATTTACATTTACATGTAGTACTGTCTAATCACCTAAAAGTAATTTTCATTAGTTCTACTTCACCTTCTAGCGTAAAACAAGTCGCGGCTCCTGCCTAGTTGCATTCGCACGCACTAGATGTCGTTACTCGTTAGCGTAATAATCAAAATAGGTTGAGTAAACATAAAAATCTAGCCTAAAAGCTGTGGGAAATTGGGAGCTTCTCGCGTGGATTGGCTTTTCGAAATCACGTGAATATTAATTTATGAAACACGTGGTTTCGGGAAGCCAATAGATAGCTTTTAAAGGGCAACGCAAGTGAGCTGGCAAAAAAAGAAAAAGCACCATGCTTTTCATCCCCCCCAACCCCTCACTCGGCCTTGGCAGAGGCGGGCAGAGTCAACCGTAAATTTCGCACTTTACTGTCTTTACACACATTTTGCCAGCTCACTTGCGTTGCCCTTTAAGTCCCGGAAGGTGCTGCCACCTAGAAGCGCTTTTAGAAGCATTTTTATAAATCTTTTTTTATACTTTTTTTGATAGTAGGTTTATTATTTTCCATTAATTGTTTTCGATCATTTGACGTTCGATCAAATTAATTTCGATAACAAGTTGATTCGATCATTAGAAACAGTGTTCGATCACCTCAAATTCGATAAAACATACCCAAATCGAAAGACCAACTCGGGAAAATGCAACCCGAAAGAATTAATATTTTTAGTGACCTAAAATTTCCAAGTTTCAGACTGTTGGCGCCATCTGGTAAGACTTCGTGTATTTAAGAATCGTCCTGTAATGGCGTTACCCCCTGTAAAAGGATCACCTCCCTTGTCAAATGAGTATCGGACCATAGTTTATAGTAAATCCAAGAATATTCCCGAGCTAGAATATAATCTAGAAAACAACAGAAGCCTTACGAGAAATTAAGATTCGAAATCTTCGCAATAATAGCATTATCAAACATTAATCCCAATAATTGGCTTCCGTTCCAATCCCTCGCCGATGTCACGGTGAGATTGTCCTCCTCGGGGATAATATAAAAGGCTAAAAAACCCACCACCAGGCAATTTATCGTAACGCAAACTATCACCATAAAACACTATTGGAGAAACCAATTTTCAGCGCTCTAGGGTCATTTATAACTACCCACAATTCATTTTTAGTCTACACATAAAACGTACATGACTGTATGACGCAATAAATAGCGCGCTACTGATATCGAAGTTACGTAATTTATAAGACGCGCGGAAATTCCCTGGCCAAGATCCGCAAAGGTGTCTGCCTATGTATCGCCAGGTAGGGTCTAATATATCAAAAAGCTTCGTGTAAGGATTTACAATATGGACAAGGTATAAAGGAGAAATAGGAGGGTAGGGGGGTGATGATTTGGCGTCGCTATGGCTTCCCCAGACCGCCCGTTTTTGGTTCATTATCGCGGATCTATGTTGGATACGCCGCCCCAGGGATCCCCTTCCACAAATTTGCTTATAAATCAGAAGACTCGGACGACGGTAATGCCCAAGGCGAGGTAGCCTTCCTTCTTGTCGATGTTTTATACAAGCGCTACCGCCAATATCGCTTTTATACGTATTTATATACGTAATCTATATAAAGGCGCTTAAGCCTCGGTCGCGTCGTCCGCTACGGCTACTGGCGCGGCGTTATTTAAATTGATTGCGGACCTTCTTTTGGAAATCACTAAGGTAGAAAGATGAGAGAGAAAACGGCCTAGTCTTTATCGAGAAGCTGTCCCGCAAAATCGCTGACAGCCGATTTATAATTGGATCGTTCTCCCTTCTTTCCCCAGTCAGTGTCGCCCTCTCGCGACCAAGATTGCAGTTATTCGCCGCCGCCGCTGATGATAGGGAGAGGAAAATATGGAGTTTGCTTATTTCGGTATCTGCCTTTAATAACTCAAACTTTTATCGCTCGCTTATTCGTTATCGGTTTTCCATACCAAGCCCCCACCTTTAGCCCAGCTGCCTTTAAGCCTGCCCTGAACGCTTCCCCTTTATTATTTAGTTATCGCTGGTTAAAAGCGCGCGAGAATTTCTACGCTGGATAAGGCTAATATTATTGCTTCGATGATTTTAAAGCAATATCGAGTCTCTCCCTGCACCTTTAACTGGCTAGTTTTACATCGGGTCAATACTCTAGTGTTGTTGATATTTACATTGTCGTAAGTTTATTTTTACGGACATATGTGTTTAAAGCAACTGTCGGCTCTATCATTGCCCCCTGTATTATGATAAGACCCTTGTTATTTGAGATGCCAATGAATCCATCCGATTCTTCCAAAAAAAAAAAGATTTTACTGGAGAGCGTGGCGCCATCTACCAATGGCACAAGAAGCTAAAATTCAAAATAGCGAAACAATAACGTCGTCAGATAACCATTATAGAGTATTATAATTAGGCAAATTAATATTTACTTAACTTTTGGACTATAAACTTAAATAATATATCCCATATAAAATATATTGCTAAAAATTACTATAGTTTTAAGTTTTTGTCAAATTTAAAAACGAGCCAATCAACGCGAGGGGTACATTTATGTCTCGCCTTTTGGGTCAAAATATAGCTTAAGCATTTTGTTTTGAGCTCGACGCTAGCGACATCTGTTGAAAAAAGAGCTATTGCACGTCGAGCCGACACTTGCTTTAAAGAGGCGTTCAGAATAGAGTAGTATCGCTCTGTAGCTTGGAGCTATGGCCGCCATTTTGAGGGCAGTTTCTTATCTGTAGGAAAAAATATGGATGACGTCGACATACGTATATACATCTATATACGACTTTTAGTTGGCCACGGAATATGGTTGCTGTAATGTTTGTAGGTTTATTAAATAGATCGGGTTTAATAAACTTAAACAACATATTTATTATTTACCTGGCTTTGCACGGTACAGGTAGTAACTATTGAGTGAGGAATAATATTTTTAAGTTTTATTTTTGGTTGAACCCGTCGTCTGCTACAGACTTTATAAGAGGGCCGATAATAATACAATGCTCAATAGATAATTAAATATAAAAAACCCTACAGTAGCGAATTAAGCAGTAGGCGATAGGCTGACGACTATCCGTAATCGGTGTACAAGCCCGTATAGCTTTGACTGTACTAAAGTGATTACGTAATCGATTACAGATTTAGCACTACCAAAGGCTGTACTCGCTGTAATCGGGGTACACTTTTTGTGGCACCAGCACGTAACGTTTTTCGGGTACCTTTCAGACACTAATCCATACCTCTACTTGGAATTCTTATCCTGGCGTATCGCGTATGGTAAGATCACTCCGACGGCTTTGGCAACGCCTACGAGATAAAACAATCCCCTCTGTGCGCACTCCCCTCTCACGTTGTTGTTTGTTAAGATAAAATAGTGACGTCAATAATGGTGCCATCTATTTATGTCGAAGGAAGCTAAAATTTAAAATAGTCAAATGATAACGTCGTCAGAGAGCCATTGTAGAATATTATAGCTAAACAACTTATACTCTATTTAGTGGGCTTTAACCTAAATTAGATATCCCATGTTAAAATATTGTTTATAATTCCTATAATTTATGTTTTTGACCCATTTACAAACGATCCAATCAACGCGAGGTGTACCTATAAGTACCGCCTTTTGATTTCGACGCTAGCGACATCTATTGAAAAAAGAGCTACTTCACGTCAATAATCAGCTAGGCTAATACCCAAGGCACCACCTTAGGCCTAATTAAGTCATCGAGCGACTTTTAATGCCATTAATTCAGGTGGCCGGGTTCCAATGCGTAAGAGGGTGGGTGGCAAGCCCTTCATGCCACGCGAGTGAACACTAACTATTACCGTCAACCTCGACAAGTTTTTGTGGAAGGGGAAACTGAAGAGCTCGAGGGAAAACCCCTTAAACCAATGGGGAGAGAACTTGCAAAGAAAACCGTCAGCCATATCGAGACGAAAATCTGCCGCGATAAGCATTCCAAGTAAAGGTATGTTTCCGGTTTCACACAATGCAATTTATTCGAGGGGTCCGATATTCGCAAAAAATCCCGTACACACCAGAGAAACATTATTTCAGAAATCTCGAAATCAACTTGAAAATCCCGAAATCAGGGCGAAAATCTGTTCCAAAATCTCGAAATAATCTAAAAACCCAGAAATCAACTTGAAATTGTACTCTGAAATCTAAAAAACAGTTTCTGACTTATGAGATCACTTTAAGATTCCAAATCCCGTACGCAAATTTATTGGAGCCAAATTAGTTGTTCATATCCGATATACCATAAGCCTATCATAAGTACCCCATAAGAAAAGGTCTACCTTAAAAAAGGTCTAAAAAAATTAACGTACGACGATAGGGCAGTAGTGACATCTTCTTTTACCAAATTTCTACATCTAAAATATTTTCTTACTTGGTAGAGCAGCCACGCTCGTCGAGTTGATAAATGCCACATAAACCCCGTCTAATTCTCAAATTTCAAAAATAAATACTTTCAGAAACAAGTTATCTTATTTCTTAAAGGCCAGTTTGAGGTTCTGATGAATCATTTTGCAACGATAAGTGTTCATTTTAAGTTTGAAAGTGATTAAATTGCGAATAAGCCTTGGCTACTGTGCTAAGAGCTGGTGGCGGAGATTTCTCTCGCGTAGTTCTAAGTTTAAAACGTTCGCGAACGCCTTCCGCGCATTCATCATGCAACGCGTAAAATTCATTTTGGGAAATGCGTAGTTGAGAACAAAACCAATAGAAGGTGCAGATTTTGAATACCTACGTCTTAATAATGGGCATGTGACAGCTAGGAGCAACAAACACAAGGAGAACGCAGCTAGCCTTTAAACACGCTAACGAAGGGTTGTGTACGAATTTCATTGGACTAGCGTCACGAGCCTTTACACTAACGTTTTACGGGCGGGGGGAAGACAATTTCCGAATTTTCCCCTACCAACGGCAGCAGGCGCTAAACCGTCTAGCCAATGAAAAACGTACGCAAGAAAATCCACGACTTTTTACGGGTTGCGTTCTCCTTGTGTGGGGTGTTGTGTTTGTTGCTCCTAGGTGACAGGCTGAGAAATAAGGAATTTTTTTAAACTGGACCTGTGGCCAGTAGAGCCTAGGTAGTTTAGTTAAAAAACTGGCCACTGGTCACTTACCATTTTTAACCTTCAAAATCAGGCTTTCATCATTTATGGTCAAATTATCTTGACAATATGTGCTAGGCCATAGGCTTAGTAGGTTAGTTATTATGGGTATTTCAAAATTTTGAAGTGTTAAATAAAAAACTATAAATATTGAAGGGAAAAAACTTTGAATTAATTAAGTGGTCACCAGGGCCAATAACACCCCAAGCATTTAATTTTTAAACTGGCGATTGGCCTGTGATAGTGCCTTATTTCTCACACAGGTATGTGATCATCAAAAATTTCGCCAAGACCTTTGCTTATGGGGACCTTATGATAGGCTTATGGATATACCAATTTATTGATTGAGGTTCACCAAACAATGATAATAGCAATATTATATAGTAAGCAGACGACGGATCAAATGTTTCAAAGCTACGGTGTCAGTGACTCTATGTAAACTGAATTCTTTTAGACCCTACAATGCCATCTATTAGCGATCACATTCTTAACTGAACTATATAAAATAGCGATGCTGATATCACGATTTTAAAAGTCGATTGAAGGGCCTAGTGCGATTATAAGCTCAACAGCGATTAACAGAAGATTAAAGAAGGCTCAACGCAAAGCTTAATTATCTTTTTTTAAATTATTATTTCAGACGCGTTTGCACTCCCCTTTCACTTTAGAACGTCAATTAATCATTGTCTTGTCCAGGGCCGTAACCAGGGGGGGCGGTCGGGCCGTGGCCACCCTGAACCGTATGGTTGTATGTACAATTTTTTATTTTTTTTTATTTGTTTCCAATTCGTGCCCCCCCCCCCCCCCCCGAAATCAAATCCTGGTTACGGTGCTGGTCTTGTCAAGAGTCTCAAGACCGTTTTTTTCATCCATTAATGTCAAGAACGTATTTAGATACCAAAGAACCTGCTCCGCTACTTTTTAGAATGCCGATGCCCTAAAATATGAATGTAATGCCATCTAGAGGTTTCAAAACTTGAATATTTTTTATTGAATCATTTAAAACCTTTTTTGAATAATTTTTTAAGCCATATCACAATTACTTTAAAATTTGTATAGTTTTATTTAAATTATTAATTAATTAATTTTATTTTTTTAAATATGTTGAAGATAACCGACGAAGATTGTTTTCCAACACAGCGGGAAAGAGAACAAAACCACGGAGAGATGTTCTTTACTTTATCTCTCCGCTTTATTTTATATTTGTTTTTTAAATGTTTTCCCGCTCGGGTTTAAATATAAAAACCTTTTACACTGCGTATCAGTGTGTCACTAATTTACCAGCTTACAATCATGTAACTTGTTCTCAATATTTTAATAAATTAAACCAGTTTATCGTTTATTCGAGTCTCTTGATCATCACTGCGAAGCGCTGCTGCTACAAAACTTCAACAAAATATTATATAGAAATGTAAGTATATCTATGTAATTTATGGTTTTAAAAAACTTAATTTAAAATATATATATATATCTTACAGATCCGTGATTTGAATATGGGCCATTGAACTATAAAAATATGCTTGTTTTGTACGCTCCAGATGGCGGTACGAGCGTATCTTAGGCCGTGGCTTTTTTGCAAAGTGTAAGAGCATTGTAGCCAGAGCGAATGCTGCTGTTCAAAGTTCTTAGGGTCAGGGACCTAAATACGTTCTTGCTAATATTTTCAGGGTTTCGAAAATTTAACCTTATCAAGATTAATGTTTAAAATTTTCTGATCAATATTTTCTCGTAAAGATAGATTTGGTCAAAATGTTTAAAAAAATTACAAAACCTTATCGAAATAGATCACGGGATGTGATCGTATAATCAAAATTAATTTTTTTATCGACAATCAAACTTTACCATTTCATACCTAAAAATTACAATTGCCAAATAACACAATTTTCAGAATGTGTTACCTTTAAGCGGAATTCCCCCTAAGTTCAGTTTCCAAATTTATACAAAAGGGAATTACCCAAAAAAGTTAAACTTCTAAAAAAGCAAGTTTCCAAATGAGGAAGTTCCCTAAAAGCGCAAACAAGGAAGTTCTCTAAAAGCACAATTCCTCCAAGAAAGGGAATTTACCTAAAAGCGCCATTATCCAAAAAATAAGTTTTCTAAAAGCGCAATTATCCAAAACAATAAGTTCCCTAAAAGCGCCAATATAAAGAAAATTCCCTAAAAGCGCCAATATAAAGAAAATTCCCTAAAAGCGCCAATATAAAAAAAATTCCCTAAAAGCGCCATTATCCAAAAAAAGTTCCCCAAAATCGCCATTATCCAAAAAATAAATTATCTAAAAGCGCAATTATCCAAAACAGTAAGTTCCATAAAAGCGTCAATATCCAAAAAAAAATAAATTCCCTAAAAGCGCCATTATCCAAAAAAATAAGTTCCCTAAAAGCGCCATTATCCAAAAAAAAAAATAAGTTCCTTAAAAGCGCCATTATCCAAAAAATAAATTATCTAAAAGGAAATTTCGCGTATACATCCTATCCCAGAAGAGCACTTTCCGCGTTGATCACAAGGCAGGGGCTAAATGGGCTACAGCCCAGGGCCCCAGCTAGTTTTGAGGCCCCAATCATATACAGCCTATACTCTAGGGATAAAGGTTTAGTTGGTTAAATATTATTTATGCTCATTTCATATTACGTATCTTTTACTTACGTCTAAAGTAATTTGACTCATCGCCACATCGCGTATCATTATGTTATACTTCTGAAATTAAAAGTTTTGGTTTGATTATTGTGAAGTTAAATTTAGACAACAGACATACAAAGGCTGACCGTTGGGGATCGTAAAGGTCTTAAGAAATAATTTTGCCCAGGGCCCCAAAAAGTCTTAAGACGGGTCTTACTCAATAACTGAGAAGACTAATTAGTGATTAGGTCTTTATTGATCAACCAATCAATGTCTTTCATACATCATGAGCACATTATAAATACAAATGGCCCTCCATCATTAATAGTACCAAGAATGTATTGAAGTGACTAAGAATATTTGAGCATAGCATTAACCCCTGGTACCACCCTCACAGCTTTTGTGGAGAAAGTTCGTCTGCATTTAAGGGACATTCAATGTTATACCATATAGCAAACTTGAATGGGAAAGCAGACGAATTTAAGCTCCAAAGGCTGCGAGGATGGGAATCAGAATCCTGTAGTCCAATATTCTTAGTAACTTCAATACATTAATACCCAAGGCACCATCTTAGATCTAAGTCATCAAGCGACTTTTGAAGCAATTAATTCAGGTGGCCGGGTTACAATGCGTAGGAGGGTGGTGACAAGCCCTGCATGCCACGCATTCGAGCCAACAGCTCCCTACACTAACTATTACCGTTTACCTCAACAAGTTTTTATGGAAATCCCTTATACTATCTTAGACGTGTCTTTAAATGTACAAATTCCAAAAATATGTTTTCCTAAAAACCAGTACCAAAGTCGTGGCTTCCAAAGAGAAATTACCAAATACTTGTCTTTCAAAGAACTATCCCAAACATTCGTCTATAAAGAATTAGTAGTTTTTATTTAAGCCAGTTGCGGCTCCTGTCTAGTTTCATTCGCTCGCACTAGATGTCGTTAGCGTTTAATCAAAATAAGCTGAGTAAACATCAAAATCTAGCCTAAAAGGTTTGGCAAATTGGGAGCTTCTCACGTTGATTGGATTTTCAGAATCACGTGATTATTCACTTACGTTAGTTTCGGGAAGCCAATAGATGGCAGACAACTCGCCTTTCGCTTAAGTACTCGGAAGGTGCTGCCACCTAGAAGCTCTTTTAGAAGCATTATTATAAACTTTTAATACTTTTTTGATAGAGCCGTCACTTGCTTTAAAGGCCACACCGGCGTTTGAAAAAATTCGGTCCATAGCATATTCTGGAAACAAGCTCGTGAAACAAATTAAATTCAAACGCCGGTGTGTCCCTTTAAGTGATAAATCAGACCTTAGGAAATGTAGCGCCATCTACCTTAATATCCGCCAAGTAAATATGTGAAGAAATAGCAGACGACTTTTGAATTACAATTTTTCTCGGTTGAAACTTTCAGCTATTGTGCAGGTATAATTTTGAACTAGCAGACAGCTTTAACATATTCAATTTAAAACTCGGTCGGTACTCGGTAGGTGGCGATACAATATGTGGCAAACGACGGAGAACAAGTACCGAAGTTATTTCATTCATACAAGGGCCATTAGGTATCTTGAGGTGGATTATAAATAAACTGAGAAATTATCCAGAAATAAACCAATAAATAGTTTAGGGCTCATAAATATTACAAGTACCAAAAATAACTTTAACTTTAAAGCAACTGTCGGCTCTATCATTGCCACCTGTATGATGATACGACCCTTGTTTTTAAAGATGCCAATGAATCCATCCGATTCTTCGAAAAAACGACTTAACTGGAGAGTGTGGTGCCATCTATTAATGGCACAGGAAGCTAAAATTCAAAATAATGAAATGAAACGTCGTCAGAGAACCATTATAGAGTATTATAATTAGACACCTTAATATTTACTTAGTGGACTTTAACCTAAAATAATATATCCCATGTAAAATATATTCCTAAAAATTACTATAATTTAGGTTTTTGTCAAATTTATAAACGAGCCACTCAACGCGAGGGGTCTTTTAGGTCTCGCCTTTTGGGTCAAAATATAGCTTAAGCCTCTTGTTTTGAGCTCGACGCTAGCGACATCGGTTGAAAAAAGAGCTATTACACGTCGAGCCGACACTTGCTTTAAGATATTTCAAACTGTGGCGCCCTCTCTCTGCAGTTGAGTGGGTGAACTATTGCCGAAAAAAATTACATCGAACCCAAAGTTCCGTTGCTGCATCCTCCAGTTAAGAATTTCTATATTGATTCAGCGTTTTGTAAAACGAAAACCATGGATCACCTGGTGCCATCTAACGGAGCGACCGTTAGGGAATTATTTTTTAAAATACAAAGGGCTAACAAAATGCGGATTTATCTGTAAATTTAGCGATAACGTATGACCTCTTAAATAAATTTTATAATTTTGAAACGATTTTACCTAATTTGAACTAAAAAATAGAACAATTTTATATATGAAATCAATCTTGCTTGAGTATGAAGATTTCATTTGAAACTATCCCTCTAAACTAATTTTTAAAAACGTTAACGAACGTTTTTAATACCAAATTATTGTTTTCAAGAATGTTAAACAATTTTCATTGTTTTCTTTTAATTCTTCAAAACGTTTTAATTCAACTATTTTTTTAATTATTTTGCGTAATATTTTACAAAGTTTAAAATATATAATTCACAATATTTTTAATTGGGATTTGAACTTGGATCGATGAATGAAAACAATATTTACTTTTTGAAACCTACAGTTGGCTCTACAAGTAAATTATAATTTCTTAATATACATGTATAAGGGCATGGTATCAGCAGTGCTTAGATACCTAAATATTTTCTTGAATAAAAGGTAATTATAATAAAATAATGTCGTTGTTCAAGGAGTTGAATCTATAACTATAAGTCTTATTTATTTATTTGTATGTCATGTTCCTAAAAATTCGAGAACGGTTAGCTCTAGAGCTTTGAAATTTTAACTCAATGTTCAGGGCCTGATTTCCAACTAAACGCCCATAATTCCAAATACCTGACATGGTTATTCATCTAATTCAATTTTATTTTTATTTTACTCGTCTTTGGACTTTCGCCTCTTTGCTTCCTTTATCTGTTTTTCCGGATGGTTCCGACTTGCACCTCTTTACTTCACTCTTCTATTTTTCGGACATTGTTTTAAAATGTCGCCCGGTTTCTTTTCCTCTCTTGAGTTCCTTGCCCGTCCCGACCTTTAAATTTTTTTAACGGGTTAGTGTGAAATTCGTAGAAGGGGAGTTAGTGTGAAAGGGGAGGTTTAGTTAGGATTTTTAAGTAGTTCAGGACTTTTTGCTACGCGTGTTACGTGTGTTACGCTTTTGCTACGAGGCTTTTTGCTACGTGTGTTACATGTGTTACGCTTTTGTTACGAGGACTTTTTGCTACGTGTGTTACATGTGTTTCGCTTCTGCTACGAGGAATTTTATCTACGTGTGTTACGTGTGTTACGCTTTTGCTAAGAGGTCTTTTCGATACGCGTGTTACATGTGTTACGCTTTTGCTACGAGGACTTTTTGCTACGTGTGTTACATGTGTTACGCTTCTGCTACGAGGACTTTTTGCTACGTGTGTTACGTGTGTTACGCTTCTGTTACGAGGACTTTTTGCTACGTGTGTTACATGTGTTTCGCTTCTGCTACGAGGACTTTTTGTTACGCGTGTTACGTGTGTTAGTTTTTGCTACGCGTGTTACGTTTTTGCTACGCGTGTTACGCTTTTGCTACGAGGACTTTTTGCTGCGCGTGTTACATGTGTTACGCTTTTGCTACGAGGACTTTTTGCTACGCGTGTTACGTGTGTTACGTTTTTGTTACGTGTGTTGCGTTTTTGCTACGCGTGTTACGCTTTTGCTACGAGGACTTTTTGCTGCGCGTGTTACATGTGTTACGCTTCTGCTACGAGGACTTTTTACTACGTATGTTACATGTGTTACGCTTTTGCTACGAGGACTTTTTGCTACGCGTGTTACGTGTGTTACGTTTTTGCTACGTGTGTTACGCTTTTGCTACGAGGACTTTTTGCTGCGCGTGTTACATGTGTTACGCTTCTGCTACGAGGACTTTTTACTACGTATGTTACATGTGTTACGCTTTTGCTACGAGGACTTTTTGCTACGCGTGTTACGTGTGTTACGTTTTTGCTACGTGTGTTACGCTTTTGCTACGAGGACTTTTTGCTGCTCGTGTTACATGTGTTACGCTTCTGCTACGAGGACTTTTTACTACGTATGTTACATGTGTTACGCTTTTGCTACGAGGACTTTTTGCTACGCGTGTTACGTGTGTTACGTTTTTGCTACGTGTGTTACGTTTTTGCTACGCGTGTTACGCTTCTGCTACGAGGACTTTTTACTACGTATGTTACATGTGTTACGCTTTTGCTACGAGGACTTTTTGTTACGCGTGTTACGTGTGTTACGTTTTTGCTACGTGTGTTACGTTTTTGCTACGCGTGTTACGCTTTTGCTACGAGGACTTTTTGCTACGCGTGTTACGCTTTTGCTACGAGTACTTTTTGCTACGTGTGTTACATGTGTTACGCTTTTTCTAAGAGGACTTTTCGCTACACGTGTTACATGTGTTACGCTTTTGCTACGAGGACTTTTTGCTACGCGTGTTACGTGTGTTACGTTTTTGCTACGTGTGTTACGTTTTTGCTACGTGTGTTACGCTTTTGCTACGAGGACTTTTTGCTGCGCGTGTTACATGTGTTACGCTTCTGCTACGAGGACTTTTTACTACGTATGTTACATGTGTTACGCTTTTGCTACGAGGACTTTTTGCTACGCATGTTATGTGTGTTACGTTTTTGCTACGTGTGTTACGCTTTTGCTACGAGGACTTTTTGCTGCGCGTGTTACATGTGTTACGCTTCTGCTACGAGGACTTTTTACTACGTATGTTACATGTGTTACGCTTTTGCTACGAGGACTTTTTGCTACGCGTGTTACGTGTGTTACGTTTTTGCTACGTGTGTTACGTTTTTGCTACGCGTGTTACGCTTCTGCTACGAGGACTTTTTACTACGTATGTTACATGTGTTACGCTTTTGCTACGAGGACTTTTTGCTACGCGTGTTACGTGTGTTACGTTTTTGCTACGTGTGTTACGTTTTTGCTACGCGTGTTACGCTTTTGCTACGAGGACTTTTTGCTACGCGTGTTACATGAGTTACGCCTTTGCTACGCGTGTTACGTGTGTTAAGCTTTTGCTACGAGGACTTTTTGCTACGCGTGTTACGTGTGTTACGTTTTTGCTACGTGTGTTACGTTTTTGCTACGCGTGTTACGCTTTTGCTACGAGGACGTTTTGCTACGCGTGTTACATGAGTTACGCCTTTGCTACGCGTGTTACGTGTGTTACGTTTTTGCTACGCGTGTTACGTTTTTGCTACAGCGTTTACCTTTCTTACGTACAAATCAGATCTAATTCATTAAAACTAAGACCCCGGGCGAAGCCGGGTATTAAAGCTAGTATTAGAATAAAATGCAAATATGAACGTTTTCTAACTACTATTTCATCCATCATAACCCTTTAACACGCGTAACATGCGTACCATAAAAGTACTTTAATGTTTAACAGTGGGGGGAGACAGGCTAAGCCCAGTTAAGCGCTTCCACCAGAGGTCCATGGTATTTGCTTAACCGAGACGTCAAAAACTTCATAGGTTTCCAGCGGATGCATACCAAGATGCTCGAACCTCTGAGCCGAGTAGTTGACACACCTACACAATACACGAGAGACTGTAGTCTCCTCCACGACCCTATAGACCCTGCAAATAGGATAATCACTGATACCAGGCTGGCCTATACAGCGAGAGTTGACGCTTAGAAAAATTATCTGAAATAAGATTGTGAACCAGACTAGAGGGGATTGGCATAGCTGGTTCAGGACCACAGAAACTCGACTACGACCCTTTCTTAGCCAAGGCATCAGTTTCCTCATTACCTTTAATCCACCTATGTCCCGTTACCCAAAAGAGCTGGATTCTTTTTTTCATTCCCAGAGTAGTAATTATGTTACATATGTTGATACTAATGCCGTGTAGGGCAGTTTCAGAAGATTTGCCTTTCTGATCTGCATACTGGAGAGAACCGTCTCCCAAATCAGTTTTTCTAGAATTTTTAGAAAGAAGGAGGTCAGACTAATAGTTATCTAGAGATAGACTTCCCAGGCTTGGGATAAAGATAACTTTGGAGAGTTTCCAAGGGTCTGGTATATGTCCAAAGGCAATACCGGCTAAATAATTAAAATAAAATGGGTTATACGTTTGGAAGGTACTTAATTGAGCCTTGGGCCCCGTCGGTTGAGGGACCGAAACCGTAGGTCCAAAAGGTTCACCACGTGTTTCCATTATTTTACCAAAGTGGGTATTTTTAAAGCTTTTTAAGTTATTTGTAAACTTCATATTTTAGTAGAAATTTAGCCTTATCATACTTATTGGTTTGTCATATTTATAATAATAGCTGAATTTGAAGATTTAATCAAACGTAAATAGCAAAACCGCAGATATTTTTTTTTATTCGTGATTGTAACGTGTGGGACAAATTCAGTCCGCTCGTCCACTGATTAATCAGGGCGAGATATGTGTAACGGCCACGCCAACGGGGGATACGTGGGGAAGGAGTGGGGACACCCGTGGCGGAAGTATTCCGACCACCCGTTGGGGGATTGGTTGTCGTCCTCACACAAAATCGCAGATAGATTCTCAAATAGTGTGTCAAGTAAAAATATTTTAAACATATTTCCGACAGATGGCGTAATGGTTTCAATATTTTTATTTTATTCCTAATTACGGTTCCATTATTTTGTAAGTAACGTACTAAATAAGTTCTTGCATGGATTCACTCACAAGCTTCACTTACCTCAACCCCAAAAAATGTTTGATATGTGTTCCGTGCGCCACCTAGGGAAATAGGTTACGAACAAAAAAGCATGACTTCTTTAGTATGTTAATCCACGGACCGGACGAAAGAACACATCCATCGCTACATGCTACAATGGAGATTAAGGATAAATATGGTGAAATCTACTGGTTGATTCTACACCTGCCTTGTGCTATTCCAATAAATAAATGAATAAATAAATAAATAAAGTAAACTGTGTATTATTTAAAAAAGTTTTCTGTAATACGGACGGCTATGGCCCTTGGAATGCGGTTTCAAATATTCGCGCTACTTTCCTTCCTAAAATTTGGATTGTCTGCTACGATTCTATCCAGCCTATCCTCGGCTCTCTTCTGATTTAGATGGATAAACGGATAAACCTAGTAGTCTATTAGGTAAAAGTTATTCCAAGCATGATCGAAGTTAATGTCTTGATCTTGAACTATTTAATTATTCGAAATCTTAAGTAAGAGTTCCAGTGCGACTTAAAATAGCTCCAATTGCTATTCATCAAAATCATTTTGCAATGGTCGACGAAAACGAACTGTTGTTTTTTGACACTTTCTCTCATGAAACTGGAGAAGTACGAATTCATGTTTTCAAACTCTATTTTTATCTACACATATCATAAATAAACGTATTATTAGCAGCTTAACTTGGATTTGGTGCAGTTTCCACGGCCGGTTTATATCCATGAAATTAGAATAATTCCTTTGGGAGCTCGTGTTCAAGCTGATTTTCCTGGTGGCCATCGCCTCGGGTAACATTCAATTTGAAATGTTTGTCATCTACCAACTTTAACACTTTTTCTATTACGTGGCACCTTGCAGAGCAACAAATCCATCATCCTTTCAATTAGAATTTTTTGTCAATGATTTGAGTAAAAGAGGAGCTTGTACATTTGAACCTATGGGAGGATTAGAATACAAGCAAAATGTTGACATACAATTCATAGTTTCCAACAAAGTACGGTGGTTTTGTTTTTAATTTCTTATGTAAAATATTATTATAAATTTAAATGTTTGTATAGATCCCTACAGATGGTTTAGTAATTAGGGGATGGTACAGTACAGTAACTTTAGCCATATATGGAGTATTAACAAAATTGACTAAAGAACGGCCACTGCCTCCTTCACCACCTCCCCCAAATTCAAGATCTGCCACAGGTATGGTGACTAATGAAAATCTAAAGCATTTGCTTCCTATATATGCATGGATATTTCTTTAAGAATCAAACTCTCCCGAATTCGAACCACCAAATAATGAGCCCGTGGAAGCCATTTCAAGTAACTGGGAAAGACCATTGAGAAACGAAAATGTATTAGAACAAGCGCAACCCGCAATATCAGTCTCAAATAACAACCATCCTCATCACAACCCTGATCCTCGAAGACAACCGGACACACCTACTAATAATTTGGAACCAAGGAGACCAAATTATCACGAAGAAGGAGGAGTGTATCATGAACGAAGACATCAAACTACGTCCTCACCTACAAACTCTCGCTATACATATACAAAACAATGGACTGCTCCACCCGTTGAAGAAGGGTATCGTAAAAAAACTGACTACGAAAACCCAGATTTTGATGCTGGTGATGGAAGTTTTCATCCTAGAACCAGGTCTCCTTTACCCCATTCTGATACTGGTGAAAATTACCGCCGAGACAATCGTGAGAAAGAAAAAGAACATGAGATTCATGACTTCAGCGATGATCGTAGACTCGCTGGTAAGGAGAAAAGAAGAGAACCAGAAATTGAAGATCACAGCTTTTCTAGTCGAGATGAAGAATGGGCCAATAAAGACGCTCGCTTGAAAGAAGGTAAAGAATATGATAGATTGCGCCGGGAACGCCCTGCAACTTCCCGAGATACGAGAACAGGCCCTAGATTGCAAGAACCAGCTACCGAAAGGAAGGAGACCCTTAAACGACCACCATCGCCATTATCTCCTGCTAGAACTATGCCAAATCCCAAAACTCCCCCTCTTCTTCACGAATCTAAGAGTGGCTCAAATATTTCTGAAGGTGTGTAAAATGAGAACCAGTGTTGGTTCAATGAGCGAACTAAACCCTATCACTTTTTCTCCCAGAAGGTTATAACAGTGAGAATGATATGAATGAACATATGGATCACAATGAGGAAGACCAATACGAAGAAATTCTGAGTGAGGAGGAAGATATGTCGGATGGAGACGACAGAAACATTGATTTAGTAAACGAACATTACCATTTACTGGTTGTTATTTTGATAAGTCTAAATTATTTTACAATAATTTAGAGTGAAATGGAATATGATATAGGCGATGAAGCTTGGAATTTCACTTCAAATTTTAACCCCTTTCAATGCGAGTTAGCGGATCTGGTGGTAATGTTGTAAATATGAAATAAACATCAAACCAAATGGCATAAATTACTCTTTATCTAGTACTTTCAAAATCCTGGAATGACCACTTTTGAGCGTAATGGAGAGAAATGTAAACTCGCAGAGCAGAAAGAAATATCGGATGAAAGCCAAAAACTGATTGATATCCTGAAGCAATTTGGCGATAAAGAGCGCAATGAAAAGTAGAGAATTTTTTTTGTGAAATGTAAAAGATTAATAACTTACTGTTGTTAAATAGATGGGTGGAAGCGGTGGAAAATTTAACTCTGTACATAGAATATGGCCTAAGTTCTTTAATCAATAAGGATTCTTACGAACGTAAATGCTAAACATTAAACTCAGAAATTTTTTAAAAGAATTAACCTTTATATCTATTACTAATATAGCCGCATTGAAGACAATTTTAGAGTGGGCTAGTGAAGGACTAAACTACAACAGCGCTATTAATCAGTCACAAACACCCTTCAAAGTTCGTCATTTAAAAGCAGGAATCAAATTAGCAACTATCTTATTTCAAACTGACGATTCCATTGTTGAGAAGATGCTGGTAGGATCTAAATTTTAATAAGGAAAAATCTAAACGAAACTGAAAGAAATATTTCTTAAGTTACAAGGCAATGTCAAACAATTATTGGATCTCTACAGTCAACCGTATATGACCTTACCTGTTAAGTTGTTGATAATCAGAGCTTTGGACGCTGCAACTTTCACCAATAATGGCTTAAAATATTTCCTGAATGAAAAACTCGATTTTGAATTTAATCACAAAACCACCATCGGAGCTGGTATTATCCCACTTGATTCTGAGAATGGTTGGTTGAGAAAAGTCAAAGGAAATATTGTAACTCTAGTATATCAAAAAATATGTTTTTGCAGAAAATCTTGATAAAGAGCTTAAAAAACTTACCGGCTACCAAAGATTATGGGATATAATGCTCATGAAAGAAGTTTGTAAACTTTTTGTCACATTCCATTTGGAATTTCACTAACGAGATTTTGTGTTATAGCCATCTAGAGTTGTAATTACTTTGAAGGCTTTGATAAACAAACTCCACATTTACGAGGTTCTGATGGAACTGAAAGAAGCAATTGAAAAGTTAGTGTGGTTGTCCAATATAATTGTTAATTAACATTCTGATATTATATATATCAACAGAATAGCTGGGGCTACTGAGTTTCGCGAAACAACACCACCCACAAAGACTGAACTCGAATGTGATTCTGGTAGTCAAGATAACTCCGATAACATTCCTAATTCAGTGGCAAACGGAGATGTGCTTTTTAATAAAATCATCAACTGTTTCACTGAAATAACAGAAACTTACGTTAATGCTAATAAAAAAATTGTTAGTTTTACTATAGATTTTCACTTTTTTTTACCAAATTTAATATAAATCTTTTTTTAAAGGCCCAGTTTGTACGTTATCTTCCAGCTGTAAGTCAATTTGATACGCCAAAACCAATTTTTGATCCCTATCCATGTCTTTACAGAATGTTTACTGATTGGTAAGGCTGGTTACAACTATTTAATAACCAATTGTAAAATTTTAACAGTCTTAAACTTTTTTTATGTAGTCAACTTTTGGAATGTATCTTCGTTTTATCGTCCAATCCTCTTACTTCAATTTATACCAGTATTGTTTTGGTTATAAAAGAACTGTTAACGCAGATAGTACACAAAAATTCTGGTTTGAAATTTTTATTAAGTAATGCTAGAGTAACGAATGGTTTACAAAGAGCTTTGTTTCAAGCGGCAGTAAGTTTTTGTAGTTACCTATCTTTATTATTAGCTTTTATGGTGACCTTATATCTTTTTTTTTATTAAAGGAAGAAACCCGGGAAGAAAATGGAGATGACAGTATTTCCAATCAACTAGCCTTGAATCTAGTTTGCACGCTTCAAGCATTTCAACACGTCGATTCTCTATTTGCATATCACCAAAATGCTAAAAATTGTATAAAGGATATGGATGACCCTGAAACAGTTGCGTCGTTGCATAATATGTATGCGATGACGTTTGGCTCAATTGGAAAAATTGCAGTTATAAACGTTTTAGCTATGGAACAAAATTTGGATGCTTTACTACCATTTGTTGAGCTTAAAAGTTAGTTAGAGTTCTTTTGAGGTTTTTTGGAAGTACTTATAATTTAAAATTTTTAGATAGTGAAGAAATTGACGCAAAATTGACCAAAACGGTTTGTTGCGGATACGCAACAGAATTGATAATTTTAACTGTTCATCATTCGGATGGTTTGGATTTGTTACAAAATTTCGGAGAACGTATCATACAATTAAGCAGCCAAACCAAAATGAGCGAATTATCCCGTTGGATGTGCCCTATCAAAAAAACCATAAACTATAACTATGAATCCATAAGCTATCTTGTGGTATCTTATGTCAAAAAGTATGCCAAAGAGGCCGCCACTTTACCCCCAGAACTGATAACGTCATTGAGAATATTAGAAAATGTTGTTATCCCACCCAATGGCTTACAAGAAGGTATTAATTTAATTATTAATCATTTTAACCCACTATTTAGAAATGTATCTTTCAGATGAAAAAGAAATGAAATATAAATACGCTGTTTTGCAACTTTTTGCCAATGATGCATTGGAAAGTTTTATCATAATTTTGCAGGTATTCATTTGAAATGTCAAAAGGGAAACATTAAACTTGCTCATGAATAATTTAAATTTTTTAGCAAATATGCGATGCCTTTTTAAAACCAACTACGCAAGCTTTTACGTTAGTTGGGCAACAGGGAGCTTTCGTACTGGCAATCGTTAAACCTATTTTGTTTATTTTACACACAATGCTGTCACATCTGATTAAATGTAGAGGAACTGATGTAAATATCTAAATTAATCTAAAGTAGCTTGTGTAAAAATGTATCAATAATTTTATCATTTAGTTTCAAGATCTAACAGCAGTGCCCATCTTATTAAGGCTACATACGTTACTTTGCCTATTTCCTATGTCTTCTTACGTCTACTCATTGGCCCAACAAGTGCAAAATGAAATCATTGAAACGTTACTATCTTACACCCAACCTGTGCTCAGTAGTACAGAAAGTGAAGAGGCTTTGAGCAAAAGCCTCTGGACTAAAATGGTGTCTGAAGTTTTAAAATACACAGTTGTGGGTCCCAATACGTGGATGACTGGCTTAACTATATTATCCGAACTCCTACCTCTGCCATTACCTCTACAAACTAAAGAAGTATTACTTTTTTAAGTTAAATTTTGTGATAAATTTTACAATTGGGTGTATACTTGTTAAATAGCCATTTTCCACTGAGGAAATTGCTAGATCCATTAACAGCCGAAAAGTGTGGAGTGCCCATTTACATTCACTGGGAAATTTAATCGAACAGATTATAACGAGCATGGCTGGTACGATAATTTAATTTTGAACAGTTTAGTTGCTTTACACTTTTTTATACATAGCTACAAGCTGTCAACCTTTGCAACAACTCTTACGGCGAATCTGCGTTCAATTATCAGATCTAGCTGCCCCTAGTGCCATAGTTGTTGTCAGGGCTGTTTTAGACATTTTCAATGAAAGTGTGCCTGGATCTTTACCAGTTACAGTCCCTGAAAGCAATAAGGATGAAAAACTTCCGGTTCCCTTGATTCAGCCAGTAGCTGCACCAGCAGCAATTGATATTAAACCTTGTTCATCAACAACAAGTCGCATTTTGGACTTCATGTCTTACATGGTTTCAAACGCTACATTTAAAATCACATTGCTCCATATTTTGGGAGGGAAGTAAGTTTTTTCTCTCCCTACAAATAATAATAAAAATGGTAATATATTCTAAAATTCAAATTTAAAAGCTTAAAAACGGCTGGTGATCTTTACATTGACATAATGTACAAGTTAACGACGTTACTTAATCTATCGTCATCTAAACCATCCCATCAACAGGGACAGGAATGCATTGTGGTACGCACTCAAAAACATCAAGACTTTTAAGAAAATCAATAATAAATTTTTTTTCAGTCCATATTTCAATCTCTCTCTGACCCGGATATTGGATTAATTACAATTGAAAACGGGGCATCTGTTAAGGAAGTGGTGGGAATCAAACTATGTCCTTAAAACGGTGGAAAATACTTTTGTAATATACATTTTCATTTTTAGATGGCAAGCTCTTTACCAAATAAAGAAATGTTAGCTCAAATAGTAACCGCATTAGTTACTCATATTGGGATTAACCAACACCCGTTTGCTTCTGTCTTACCTTCTTTGAGAACTTTAGTCATGATAACCGAACATGATCTGGGATTTATTTGCATAAAAACGTATTACATATGGTGTAGGTCAATGAAAGCAGAATTGAAAGACTAACCGAGACTTTTCTTTTAGTGCGCTTGAATCAAACACAACCGTCTTAAGGTCCTTGCTTCATAGGCTTTGTTCGTCCTTTTCCAAAGTTAGCTCCGACTGCTTGTCTACCCTGTCAACAGTTTTGGAACTGTTACGTTTGATGGTCCAGGGCTATGAAGAACCAACTGCTATTCAGACACCAGGCATTCCAGTTGTGAATCCTCGTAGTTTGACTCTTTTATCGTGTGATTTAGTTCCAATTTTGCTCTGGACGAAACCGAATGTTAAAACAGAAACAAGTGACAACCTAGATGTAAAAAAGGAGAAGGGTCTAGATTCCGAATCTCAAGTTTTGGATGACGTGAAAGAAGAAAAACAATGCGAAGAAATACACCCGTTACTCCTCTTAGAAAAACAATTGACTGAAGTTTCAGCTGATGAGGATGTGTTAGAAAGTTTACTAGAAAGCTTGCAAACAATTATCAATATGCTGAATGAGAGCACGAGCAAAGATATAACTGAAAAGGACTCGCAAGAACAAATACCCTCCTTACCCCCACCCGAAACCTTAACCACTCAATTTTCATCAAGAGCTGTCTTCCTCGTGGGGGATGTTGACGAGGAAAGATTATCACCGGCTTATTGGCTAGGATTACCAGTAGTTGAAGATGCAGATCAGGAAACGGAACATGTAGGTTAAGATTCTTATAAAACAAGAATACAAATATCTGTGGTACCATTTGACTTTTTACAGTTAAAATGACATTACAATTTCATATACATAGATTCAAATGGACCTATCAGCTCTAGCTGAAAAATACTGCGGTGACTTTGACATTAAAAATGAATTGGAAAAATTATTTTCTATCGAAGATGCTAACAATGTTACGGAAGTTGACAAAAAAGACACCAGGTTATTTAAACCAATAGTTATAAATTCAAATAGTTAATAATTAATGTTTTCTTTATCAGTAAACGACGTTATCCGACAACTGTTGGCATGACGAACATTGAAGCACCCATGAAAAAACCCTTCAGTAAATCAAGATTATGAGGCATAATATCTTATATAAATTTTATTTTGGATTTTGTTAACAGTCGCTCCAATGCGTGGACGAGCCTTTTCCAGAGGATCAATTCATTCCGCACGAGCAAATGATCCCTTCCGTTCTCGACCACCCAACACCAGTCGACCACCATCAATGCACGTCGATGACTTTTTGGCCATGGAATATCAGGCTCCAACTAGCTCAGTGCCTACTAGCATACCAAAACGAACTGTTAAGGTCTGTACTGAATTCCCATTGTTCAGTTCGTTTTGGTTAACGAATGTTTCATATTCAGGAGGTGCCCAGAGGAAGGGGTCGTGGTTTTGATCCAAGTCGTGGTTTCGGATCAACTAGGGGCAGCCGTTTCTTTAGCCCTCCCTCAATTGCATATGGTAGACGTGAAACAAGCAGAAGTTCACTGCCATTCTTATTCGAAGCGAGTTCAGCACCTAGACCAGTGGCAAGGCCCGCAGTCAGTGCTTGGACTGGTCGTTCAGCACCAATACCCTTACCAAAATCTTTGCATAGCTTTGCTAGGGGAGCGTTAGTTACAATTAAACTGAAATATTTAGAGCCTCTGTAATTTACAATGATTGTATTACAGCCACGCTGAAAGGGTACCCACCCAAAGACCGAGGGACCCGTACAGTTTAAGCATTCCTAGTGGTTCTGGCCGTTTTGGACGAAGCACAAGGAGTATGATAGCCGAGGGAAGTGGAGTCGGAAATAATCCCAATGTTGGTGTCATTGAAAACCCTGGACATTGGCCAGAATCGCGAATGAAGATTCCTGACAGCAGGTAGGGCTGGAAGTATTTAAGGGTTATACAATATTTCTCAAATGTATTTCCTTTCATTTTAGGTTTCTTCCACCAGGAAGTACATTAAGAGGCAGAAGGGATTTAAGCGCGCGTCATATGAGATCATTTACAAGATAATCGTTTTTTTAATCATGTATTGAAATCTTAAATAAAACAACAATGTAAACAAAATTGTGTTTTATCTTTCAAATTGCAAGGCTATTTTTAACAATAGGTACTTTTGTTTTTTTTTGGGTTTTGTTTATTTTTTTAGATGTATTATTTGTCTAGGATTACAATAATGCAAAAAGTTTTAACCGCAATTTATTATTTAGAAAGTTATGATAAATTTAAAATTGCGACTTGCCAGCAATTTTTACCTAGGAAAATACGACATATTTCGAGATTTTTGTACTTGTTGGATGAGGTAGGACTGATGACGAATTAGATTTAACGACAAGATATTACTAAATTTTTAAAACGTGTGCAAACCGAAAATGTGTTTACGGCTTTTTGGGTTTTGTTATTGTTTTTTGTTTATTATTTGTCAAGGATTACAGTAATGCGAAAAGTTTTAACCGCAATTTATTATTTAGAAATATATGATAAATATAAAATTGTTATTCGCCAGCAATTTTGGGTTAAGTGTAGAATAGCTGCCCCCCACCCGATTTTTTATATATTTGTTTTGGATAGAGGGCAAGATGGGGATTACTTTAATTTTCATTTTATTTTGGCGAAAATGAATATTAACAAAGATATGCATTTTTAAACATTGGCCTTTTGCAGTGAATTTTCCCTAGGACGATTCTTTAAATTCCTAGATTTTAATGCGTTGTGGATAACGTGGCGCTGATGACGAAAAAGAAAATGTGGAAATGCAAAACATACTAACTTACTTTTTTATTTCAGGTATTTTCGCCGTATTTCAATGCATTTTAGGGGTTTTGGCGGGGTTAGGTTATTTATATTATTAGGTTGGATTAATATCGGGTTGACGATACTTGATGCGTCAGGCTTGGTGCTGTCCTCTAGGTTGCGTTATAGATGGCCCATAGCCTTTTTTAGTATGGGGTTGGGGAGGCGCCGCGCGCCCCCAGCGCTCGAGCGAAGCGAGTGCGCGGCGCCGTCAGGCGCCAATATTTAGAATACATTCGACATTGTATAAGTCAACATCACACAGACGACATATAATATGTCGTCTTATGGTTAAAAAAAGGCTAAAATGCGTTGAAATACCGGAAAAATCCCCAACCTTTAAAAGTTAGTACTGTTTTGCATTTCAGCCTTTTTCTTTTTCGTCATCAGTCCTACTTTCTCCAAAAAGTATTAAAATCTAGTAATTTAAAGAATCGTCCTCGTCAACAGTCCTACCTCATCCAACACATACAAAAACTCGAAATATGTCGTATTTTCCGTTGTAAAAATTGCTAGCAAGTAGCAATTTTACATTGATCATATCTTTTTAAATAATAACTTGCGGTTAAAACTTTTTGCATTACTGTAATCCTTGACAAATAGCAAACCAAAAAAACACAAAAAAAAACCAAAGTACCTATTGTTAAAAAATTCCAATTGCAAAATATGAATTAAACATGGTAGAGCCTTCTTTGGGTTATTTGTGTGACAATGCTTAATTTCAGGGAACCAGTAGGCAGGGCTTCCAGTTCCACATTTTATAACTAAAATTTTCCTCTTGCGACAATTTCATCAAATGAAAAATCCCTTTTATCCCGTTTTTGACTTGGAAATTCCCATTTTTACCTCTCCGAGGGGACAAAGTCCCCTAGGAGGGGTTATACAACGACCGTGTCTGTCTGTGGGTGGGTCTGTGGGTGGGTCTGTGGGTGGGTCTGTGGGTGTGTCTGTGGGTGGGTCTGTGGGTGTGTCTGTCTGTCAGGACTGCGAACGCGTTCGCATTTTCGGCGCAAAGTGTAATCACTGCGTACGCAGTTTCTCAAAGGGTTGGCAAAACCACCGTGTGACGGTGAGCGTTAACGGATGCATTTGCGGTTTGGTTTGGATGGTGTTTTTTCGCTCACCGTCGTGACGGTTTGGTGTATAACGGTTTTTGTAATGTTTATGCGTAGGTTGTGAGTGTTGAATTTGTTGTGTTTGTGTTCTGATGGATGTGCATGTTGAGTCTGTTGTGTTTATATGGGCGTTTTCTCTCCAACTTCTTCTTAATGACTTTGGGACGGACCGAGTGCTGAGTGTAATGCTACCTCTCAACGTCCAATGGCAGGGTTTCCACCAGTTGTACACGGTATTCGTCTTAGTATCGCATCGGGCGGGATTTGAACCCGAGACCTCCTGATTGACAGGCGGACGTTCTACCACAGAACCACCGACACTTGTTACGCCTTATTGAAAATTAGACCTTCAGCTTTATCGGAAGCGTATTTAATAGAGTACGAAATTTTGGTTTAATTGAAATAGAATTGAAATTGAAATTATTGCATCGAAGAAATTCTAATTTAGCGTTTCTCTATTGATTAAAAACAAATGCGCCACCCAGGTTTCGAACCCAGACCATTCGGCTTGGCAGTCGAGCGCTCTACCACAGAACCACCGATAGCTGCTTAGATTCACTGAAATTAAGACAGGCATCGTAAGCATAATAGGTAATAAAGTCTTTTTTTATTAATGAATTTATGAAGGCCTAATCTGGTATTTTTTAAAGGTTAAATCTTGTTTTAGCGCAGTCAGCCGAGATTAGAGGGTTAAAGGGTAGACCCTGTGGGTGGTCCACTTTCTTAACGACCTATATATAGTTCTGTTAATTCAAAGGAGATAATTTAACGTTAATTGCTTTAAAAGCTGGCGGTTAGTCAAGTGGCTCTCTGTGCTTTGTTGATGGTAAGGTTTTTGCTTCTTGTAAATACATTTGGTGTGGATATTTGGATATCTACGATTTCTAACGCAGTCAATGATTTCTTGGGTGTGCGAGTCATTATATGATATTGGAAATTGGACGGCATTGGTCTTTTTCATGTGGTATGCGTCACAACGTCAACAGGAAGTGAACGAGTCGTCCACTACCAGATATCTACGGTATCTTCATCAAGGGCGAGTGTTGAAATAAAATGAGCGTTAAAGATGCGGCAAGTATTTCGTAAGCGAGTAATTCCAAAAAGCCTCTGTAGATATTTCATTAAAATTTGCTTCGTATTATATTTAACTGATAAACTTGTTCTGTAAAAGGGTTTAATTCAATTGTGCATTGTTATAGTACGTCTAACTTACTGTTGTAACTACTTAACTTATGATATTCTGAATAAATTAAAATTGGTCGTTTCGTCTCAATTATTTTAATTATAATAAAAATTTTATACCGGGCGGGATAGAAATGGGTTAATATTTTTAACAAATAACTCTAAATTGCGGAGATATATCTTTAAGGGTTATCTCGATAAATTAATACCACTAGGGACAATTCTTCCGAGGAGAGGTATATTTTGGCTTGCCAACTTGTTAATCCCACGCGGTAAAAGTGAAGAACAGCCCCCCCCCCTCCTTTTTTTGGTTTTTTATTTTCTTAGATGAAAGCCCAGTACCGACGTCAATTTGCCAGAACGAAAATTGGAAAAGTTCATTTTTGGCTAAGGTAGAGAACGCGAAGATAGAAAAACAATGTTGGACTAAACTAAAGAAACATAAGTTTAACTGTTATATCCCATTTCTACTAAGAAAATGACAAAGGGAGAATTATTTCAAAGAATGATACCAAGTATAGACAAAGGGAGAATTATTTCAAAGAATGATACAAAGTATAGACGTGTAATGGAACTATTTATTTCTAAACATTACCGTATTTCGCGTTCAACTTTTTTCATTCGTTTTTTGTAATGTCACTTTTCGGGCCGAATTGCGCAAAAATGACAAGGCAGAATTATTTCAAACTGCTATTATTAAATCTAGGTTAAATTACCTATCGAATGATACAAAGTGTAGGCGTGTACGTCCTAAATAACGTGAATTATTAATTTCTAAACCTTACCGTATTTCGCGTTTAACTTTCTTCATTCGTTTCCTGTAATGTCACCTTTCGGGCCGAATTGCGCCAATATGACAAGGTAGAATTATTTCAAACTGCTACCTTTAAATAGAGGTTAAATTACCTATCGAATGATAGAAAGTATAGACGTGTACGTCCTAAATAACGTGATCTATTAATTTCTAAACATTACCATATTTCGCGTTTAACTTTCTTCATTCGTTTCCTGTAATGTCACCTTTCGGGCCGAATTGCGCCAATATGACAAGGCAGAATTATTTCAAACTGCTACTATTAAATCTAGGTTAAATTACCTATCGAATGATAGAACGTGTAGGCGTGTACGTCCTAAATAACGTGAACTATTAATTTCTAAACCATACCGTATTTCGCGTTCAACTTTTTTCATTCGTTTTTTGTAATGTCACTTTTCGGGCCGAATTGCGCAAAAATTACAAGGCAGAATTATTTCAAACTGCTATTATTAAATCTAGGTTAAATTACCTATCGAATGATACAAAGTGTAGGCGTGTACGTCCTAAATAACGTGAACTATTAATTTCTAAACCTTACCGTATTTCGCGTTTAACTTTCTTCATTCGTTTCCTGTAATGTCACCTTTCGGGCCGAATTGCGCCAATATGACAAGGTAGAATTATTTCAAACTGCTACCTTTAAATAGAGGTTAAATTACCTATCGAATGATAGAAAGTATAGACGTGTACGTCCTAAATAACGTGATCTATTAATTTCTAAACATTACTGTAACATTCTCTGTTTATTTAAAAGCTTATATTTCGGTCTAGCCTATTATAACACATGTAAAATTATAGAAGAAAAATATGTAGATTGACACGTGAGCGCGGGAGAATAAGCGCGCGTGGGGAATAAAGAACGAACGGTCAAGAGGATATATCAAAACACGGAACTAAAAAGACGTTATTAAAATTGACTAAAGTTTATAATCAGAATTACTTTTATTGTAGCTAAGCTTAAACCCAAATAATATTCTAATAGCTAACCAAGACACTATATTGGCGACGGAGATACTTCGCAATGGAAGTGTAAAAATTAGTTTTTAAATATTGATTCTTTGAAAAGCGCCCTCTAATAGTTTGAAAATAACCGTTTACCATAAATACCGTAAAACATTTATTAGACGCGATTTTAGCTAATTGTTTTTGTCCTAAACGGAATTGTTTTATCCCACTAGTTTCGTCGTCGGAGTCAGAATCTAAATCCATATGTTCCGCGTTTTCAAGTACCACCAGTGTAGAGTAATTATTTCCGGATTCGGAAACCTCCTCTCCTGATTCGCAAATTTTCTGAACAGTTATTTCTGAATCAGGAAAGTCATTTACCCTTTCGGGTAATTCTTTTCCGGATTCAAAAATTTTCTCTGTGAAAATTTCCTTTTCGGATTCGGAAATTTGCTCCTCCGTAAATAAAGTTTTCTGTAGAATTATCTTAGCCAATTTTTTGGAGGTGTTGTTAAATTGTTATCATTTACCCTTTTAGAACCATTTCTCGCGCCCCTTTGCAAAATTTCGCCCAATGGTTTTCCCGGCTTACTTTGATATCCCCTTAAATTCTTCCCGACGATGTCCGATTCCCCCCTTTCACGTTGCGGCGTATGCTTAAATTTTTCCTCCAATTGTTCGAATGGTCTTTTTCTGTTTTGATTTGGAATTACTTTCCTAGAGAGTTTAAGATATTCTAAGTATAAATTATGGTTAAATTCGTTTAATTTTGAAACAAGCGCGTCTACTCGTAACCGATTGTAACACAGTGCCTGACTTTTTAAAACTCTGTTGTAGCCCTCGATGCGCCCCTGGGTGGTTGCTTCTTGGTCAATGTAATTAACTTGCCCTTTTAAAAAATCATTTCGAAGATTGTATGACGACGGAACCTCTCCTGAAAGTGTCTACTTAAATCCCCCGTTAAAACCCTGGTCCATAAAACAAAAGTAGGAAAATAATTTTTTTGCATATATTCGAAAAATCTGATACCGTAACTAGGATTATCGACCATGTCATTAGCTGTCACGTGTTTCTGGATGTCAGCGCGTACAGTTTCTACAATTTTGTCGCACATAACTTTAAAAAATTTGTTACTTCCTCCCCGCAACCAAAACTCCTCTTCGTTTTTCGGATAACGCGGCTTAGCGGTGTCACCAGCTTCAGCTAAAACCTCTTCAGATACTACAATTAAATCGCTGTCTACGTAATCGGCTATCAAAAGATCATTACGCGGAACTTGGGATCCAATTTCGCCACCTAATACGTTAACTAAAACCGACATTTTCGCAAGATGTTCTTCGTAAAACGCGTTTCGTTTTTCTGATAGTAATAAAACAGCTAAACTATACAACCTGTCTTTAAATTCAGCTAAAAATGAGCTATTAAGTAGCACACTAAATAGGTAAAGTCCGAAGGAACGTTTGTCCTTGTAAAATTTTGTCGCCTTCACGCTGACGTCCTTCATCATGTGACACGTACCACAATGAATTATGGTTTTGTTCAAATCCTCCCCAGTTGCCACCCCCGTTAATATCCTATTAGCCCTGAGCTATATAGTCGCTAAGATTTTCCCTGTTAAATTCCTTTAGTACAGAATTAATTAAAACTAGACTTCTATCGCACGAAATTACCACTGGGGTTTTAACGTCATTAGGCGCGCAATTTTGCGCTTTCATAAAACTCGCGAGAAAGTTGGAGATTGTGATTTCGTGTTGGTCGTTAGTCACGAGTTCGGCGACCGGAACTGGCGTGGAAGTTGGTTTTCCTAAGATGGGCTGTCGCATAACGAGCGCGTAATACATAAAAGCCTTACCGTCTAATTTATGTGCTACAGACCCAGTCGCGTCGATAAAGAAAATATCCCTTTTACAGTGTTCTTTAAAAGTGTTAACCGATTCTTTTTTCCACAAATAAATTACGCAAGAAGGCTTGATCGCGACATGCTTCTCAACAAAACCCACAGAGGCGACATGCTTCTCAACAAAACCCACAGAGGCGACATGCTTCTCAACAAAACCCACAGAGGCGACATGCTTCTCAACAAAACCCACTGAGGCGACATGCTTCTCAACAACAAATGTCACGGAGATGACAGGCTTCTAACAAACATCTTTCGAATTCATGGGTTGGGAGGGGATATGTTATATTCTGTCCCAAAAAACAGAACATAACATATCTGTAGAAATATTGATTAAAATTCAATGGCAATCATTTGTCAAGATATTTTTCTCAACATTTCTACAGGCCACACAAACCAAGCCTTTACGCGGCGTGCGCCATCAGTAACTTTTATTATCAAAGAAAATTATAGTGTTACGATAACCGTATTATTATAATTAACCTCGATATAAAAGCGAAACCAATTGGTTTAAAATAAAAATAACGTGAAATAATTCTGCCCTGTCATTTTTGAGAAATTCGGCCCGAAAGGTGACATTACAAAAAACGAATGAAAAAAGTTGAACGCGAAATACGGTATGGTTTAGAAATTAATAGTTCACGTTATTAAGGACGTACACGCCTGAACTTTGTATCATTCGATAAGTAATTTAACCTAGATTTAATAGTAGCAGTTTGAAATAATTCTGCCTTGTCATATTGGCGCAATTCGGCCCGAAAGGTGACATTACAGGAAACGAATGAAGAAAGTTGAACGCGAAATACGCTAATGTTTAGAAATTAATAGTTCACGTTATTTAGGACGTACACGCCTACACTTTGTATCATTCGATAAGTAATTTAACCTTGATTTAATAGTAGCAGTTTGAAATAATTCTACCTTATCATATTGGCGGAATTCGGTCCGAAAAGTGACATTACAGGAAACGAATGAAGAAAGTTAAACGCGAAATACGGTAATGTTTAGAAATTAATAGATCACGTTATTTAGGACGTACACGTCTATACTTTCTATCATTCGATAGGTAATTTAACCTCGATTTAAAGGTAGCAGTTTGAAATAATTCTACCTTGTCATATTGGCGCAATTCGGCCCGAAAGGTGACATTACAGGAAACGAATGAAGAAAGTTAAACGCGAAATACGGTAATGTTTAGAAATTAATAGTTCACGTTATTAAGGACGTACACGCCTGAACTTTGTATCATTCGATAAGTAATTTAACCTAGATTTAATAGTAGCAGTTTGAAATAATTCTGCCTTGTCATATTGGCGCAATTCGGCCCGAAAGGTGACATTACAGGAAACGAATGAAGAAAGTTGAACGCGAAATACGGTAATGTTTAGAAATTAATAGTTCACGTTATTTAGGACGTACACGCCTACACTTTGTATCATTCGATAGGTAATTTAACCTAGATTTAATAATAGCAGTTTGAAATAATTCTGCCTTGTCATATTGGCGCAATTCGGCCCGAAAGGTGACATTACAGGAAACGAATGAAGAAAGTTAAACGCGAAATACGGTAAGGTTTAGAAATTAATAGTTCACGTTATTTAGGACGTACACGCCTACACTTTGTATCATTCGATAGGTAATTTAACCTAGATTTAATAGTAGCAGTTTGAAATAATTCTGCCTTGTCATATTGGCGCAATTCGGCCCGAAAGGTGACATTACAGGAAACGAATGAAGAAAGTTGAACGCGAAATACGCTAATGTTTAGAAATTAATAGTTCACGTTATTTAGGACGTACACGCCTACACTTTGTATCATTCGATAAGTAATTTAACCTTGATTTAATAGTAGCAGTTTGAAATAATTCTACCTTATCATATTGGCGGAATTCGGTCCGAAAAGTGACATTACAGGAAACGAATGAAGAAAGTTAAACGCGAAATACGGTAATGTTTAGAAATTAATAGATCACGTTATTTAGGACGTACACGTCTATACTTTCTATCATTCGATAGGTAATTTAACCTCGATTTAAAGGTAGCAGTTTGAAATAATTCTACCTTGTCATATTGGCGCAATTCGGCCCGAAAGGTGACATTACAGGAAACGAATGAAGAAAGTTAAACGCGAAATACGGTAATGTTTAGAAATTAATAGTTCACGTTATTTAGGACGTACACGCCTACACTTTGTATCATTCGATAGGTAATTTAACCTAGATTTAATAATAGCAGTTTGAAATAATTCTGCAATTCGGCCTGAAAAGTGACATTACAAAAAACGAATGAAAAAAGTTGAACGCGAAATACGGTAATGTTTAGAAATAAATAGTTCCATTACACGTCTATACTTTGTATCATTCTTTGAAATAATTCTCCCTTTGTCTATACTTGGTATCATTCTTTGAAATAATTCTCCCTTTGTCATTTTCTTAGTAGAAATGGGATATAACAGTTAAACTTATGTTTCTTTAGTTTAGTCCAACATTGTTTTTCTATCTTCGCGTTCTCTACCTTAGCCAAAAATGAACTTTTCCGATTTTCGTTCTGGCAGATTGACGTCGGTAAGCCCAGTGTGTAAGGAGTACGAAGGTATTTTGAGTAAATTTTACTTTATGGGAACGGGTGCCGTAGAACACGCGACGGACGTATTAAGTCGCAAAAAGTGTGCAAACCATACTAAGCCTTTTGGAAACCCAAATTCGAATGTAGTAGAACTCGTGAAGTTGAAATCAGGTATCAATTCATTCTTTTGGACTAGACTACAATAAAATGAAATTATTTTCTAATATTTTGGACGTTTTTTGACATATCATTTTCGAATTCTTCCAACATACTTCGGGATCTGGGGGAAAATTGGGGCTTTGGGTGGGGAAAATATATAATCGTATAAAATATTTGAATTTAGTTAGCCTCCCAAGAAGAAAATTTGGAAAGGAAATTTCCTAGTAGAGAGGCCATTGATTGGGAGGTGTATGAATTGGCCTCGCAAGTAGGAATTTTGTAAAGGAAATTTCCTAGTAGAGAGGCCATTGATTGGGAGGTGTATGAATTGGCCTCGCAAGTAGGAATTTTGTAAAGGAAATTTCCTAGTAGAGAGGCCATTATAATAGAGTTTTTGTATATTTTATCGTTTTGAGTACGTAGAGCACGTGATGGACGTGCACTTTCTTAAGCATGTTTTAGAATGTACTGCTTGGTACTGCTCCTCTAGGTCGCGTTACAGACGGCCCAGCTTGATTAGCTAGTTTGGGGTTGGGGTGGCGCCGCGCGCCCCCAGCGCTCGAGCGAAGCGAGTGCGCGCCACCGTTAGGTGGCAATACTTAAAATACATCATCTATTGGTTTGAATATTAAGCAAGACTATCTATACTTAATGCTTAAGGCTTGGTACTGCTCCTAATCAATGGCCTCTCTACTAGGAAATTTCCTTTACAAAATTCCTACTTGGGAGGCCAATTCATACACCTTTTCCTATTCAATGGCCTCTCTACTAGGAAATTTCCTTTCCAAAATTCCTACTTGCGAGGCTAACTAAATTTCAATATTTTATACGATTATATATTTTCCCCACCCAAAGCCCCAATTTTCCCCCAGATCCCGAAGTATGTTGGAAGAATTCGAAAATGATATGTCAAAAAACGTCCAAAATATTAGAAAATAATTTCATTTTATTGTAGTCTAGTCCAAAAGAATGAATTGATACCTGATTTCAACTTCACGAGTTCTACTACATTCGAATTTTGGTTTCCAAAAGGCTTAGTTGGTTTGCACACTTTTTGCGACTTAATACGTCCGTCGCGTGTTCTACGGCACCCGTTCCCATAAAGTAAAATTTTTCCGGTATTTTTTTTAGTTACCGCAAATGAGAATTATTTAAGTTAACGCGTTTTGAAAACCGTCAATTTCAATGCATTTTCGACAATAGTTTAATGTGAGTTCTATACTTTTTCTCCCGAGATAAAGCAGGACACGTGAAATCAAATTTTATGTTTGGTGTGTACTAAGGAGTAATACTGAAAATGAAATTTGTAGTGGTAGTGTAGACTATACTTAACTCTTACAAATAAGGGATTTGGGTGTGAACTGAATATGTTAATGATATGTACCTCAAAGAACGGGATTTTTTAACAATGCAAAAAGTTTTAACCGCAATTTATTGTTTAAAAATATATGATCAATGTAAAATTGTTACTTGCCAGCAATTTTTACAACGGGAAATACGACATATTTCGAGATTTGTTTGTTTATTTGATGACGTAGCACTGATGAGGAGGACTATTCTTTAAATTTCTAGATTTTAATACGTACTAACTTTTAAGGGTTGGGAATTTATATCGTATTTCAACGCATTTTAGGTTTTTTTAACCATACTATGACTTCTGTGTGATGTTGACTTATACAACGTCGAATACTCGAATGCACTCTAAGTATTGGCGCCTAACGGCGCCGCGCACTCACTTCGCTCGAGCGCTGGGGGCGCGCAGCGCCTCCCCAACCCCATACTAAAAAAAGCTATGGGCCAACTATAACGCAACCTAGAGGACAGCACCAAGCCTGACGCATCAAGTATTGTCCAAATACGCGAAAAACTAAAATAGTTAATTGATGTTCAATGCTTCACATTGGCCCAAATAATTTATTGATATTAGTATAGACCAAAATGAAAGTTTGTTTTCATGTGTCCTACTCTATCTCGGGGTAGAACAGCCAGTGAAATCTCAGGATAATACCAGTGAAAAATCACATGTTTGCGGATAATAATTAATACATCATTAAATTCAGCGTCAAAAACGCTACCAATAAATCGGAAAAAAAACGAAAAATAATAGGGGGGAGGGCTATTCTTCACATTGGCCATATAAGATTTTATTTAATACAAAATTACTTACATTGGAATAATTTTGGAAAAATATATTCTCAAAAGTCGCAAATGGATATTAAATCGTGACTTTCATTACTAGGAACGTATTAAAACTATTTTTTACATCTATGACTCCATGGACTAAATATACAATTAGAGTAGACTAGAACATTCAATGTTACCCGAAAAGTTAAAAATTTTCTTTTTTCCCGTGCAAAGAATACTTTTCCCTCATTTTCCCCCACGAAAGGCCGTTTTCCCTCTTACAGGAAGGTTGAAAAATCCCGGAAAAGTGAAAAATTCCCCGCATCTGGAAGCACTGCCGGGTGAAAACTGAAAAGGTAGCCCTCCGGCCCGCCCGTGTTTTCAAAACGCCGGCAGCGCCGTCGATATTAAGAAAGCCTCTAAACGTGGGACGTTTTGTTTCAATTCCCTCAAGGACCAATTTTGGCGGTGCTTCCTTCATGTTTTGTCCTTGACGGATTCTCTATCACGCATGACCCACCGACGGCGCTGCCATTTTTTTGTCCCTCGCCTCATATCCTTCTAACATATAGGATTCCATGTGAAAACAGTACACTTTTAGACCGAGAACAGGCGAAAAGAAACCACCTAGAGTGGGATTGGCGGTTGGATCAAACTACAATGACGCGGTTATCTTAAAAGATAAACTAAATGAGTTGAGAAACAGCAAGTTACAAGTTGGCTTCGGTTATATTAGGGAAAATTCTTTTAAATTGAAAATATCTCAACAGTAAAATATAGACAAAATCCTACATTTGGCATGATATAAACCATCAAAACCAGCGTTTTTATGATACAGTAGGACTCGCGAAATAAAACAAATAATATTCTTAGGGTAGACGTAACTAACCAACAACACACAGTAATAGGTGGCGCTAGCTTCATCATAAAACTACCATGTTCCTGACGTATGTAAAGAAAGAAATTAGATTTTAATAATAGCCTAATAATATTCGCCAAAACCGTTCTTTTCTATTAGTACGTTAATTTGTAAAGTCGACAGTGACGGCAAAATCACGAAATCTATTCCGATGGTTATATTTTTGACGCGTCATAGTAATGCCAAAGTTATTAAACAGTTAAATAACAATTAAATTCCATCTATTCCCGTGGTCCTAACTTTGACGCGTTGTACCTCGTTAAAAGCCTGTTTGATTTTTTCGTATTATAATTGCCTTTAATGCGATAATAAATAGCCAGGGACATGCAATGTAACGCAATTCACAACATTTTTCATTAAAGCTACGCCTGTGTTCAGTAAAATTCTTCTATTCTTAATTGTTTCTGAATTATTGTTAATTAAAATGAGCGATTTGCTTTGAAAGCAAAATATAGGTAAACCTAATTATTTATCAGCTTTTAAATTATATTAATAATTCCGCTTAGATCAAAGAGATCTAACTTACTAGTTTCATTTTTACTTCTTATTTATCATTATTTTATTTTTAATTCTATGGTTATACTTTGATATTAATATTTACATTTTAATTTAGCTACAAAGTTTAATTTTATCAACCAGCTAAACTAATTAACTATCCTTATTTTGACTTTTTTACAATTTTTTTTAAACTTCATAAAATAGTAGAAAAAGGTCAAAATAGGGGCAACTAATAAAATACCAACTTTTCCTATTCAGGTTATATTCACCAACCAACTCTGCCTGAACTACTCTTATTAGAAAAATGGCTAAGCTTACCTCATAAGAAATAGTTTTAGCTACAGCTCGATAGCAACCTTATATTCTATAAATAGAATTTGAATTTCATCCTAGCCCGAAGGATTGAATAAACACTTAAACTATACTTGTAAAAAAATAACCCCCCCCCCAAATTAAATAATGACCAATAAGCCAAAGCTAAAAACAAGATATCACGGTCATTTAAGCAGGCCCGTAGCCAGTGTGTCAGAATTTATAGCCCGGGGTACCTAGTAACAGAGACCATACCACCGGAGGCCTATAATCATAGTACCCTACGCCAGCGTCCACCTAGCCCGGACAGGTGACAAATCCAGCATGGCTAGTAGTACCCTACTACTGATGGTCACACCTTTGACGCAAGCCACTCAACCCAGCAGAAGGTGCAGCAATGGGTGGACCAATTCCCACTTCGCACACAGCAACTCCAGCCGACACCCTACCTACATAGGTAAAGAGTCAAACCCGTTGAAGAGAGCTCCTAAAGGGGAACGTCGAGCACACAGCAGCCCAAGTAACCCAGCACAGCTGGCACCGGAGATCCCGGTGTGGCTCCAAAAGGCTGCGGAAACAGGACCGCCGTGCCCTCATACGGAGGCCCACCGCCCCACAGCAGGCTACCCAATCTGCCGAGGCGGCCAGTTTGTATACGGACCCTCTCCGTTAGCCTGAGCCGAAACTCAGTATCCAGCCCAAACCTGACCGAAGTCCGAGGTGGAGATAGGACCATTTGATCAGAGCTAACATCTCCCAGTGCGCCACCGCCCTTATGGGTTACAAGAGCCGGACCCCGACTCCCAGGCCCGTAGCCAGAAAAATTTCGCTTTTTGTGAGGGGACACATTTTTTTCGTTACCTAATTTCCAAAATTAACATAATTACGGGCACCGTGAAATGTTTTTGGTGTTCAACAAAAAGAAAAACCTTGCTTTCTGAAGCAGACCGTTCTACAACTTGTATTTTATTAAGAAATTGTTAACTATAAATAACGATCTAAACCTTAGACAAAGACAAGTGGTCCAAAAGGAAAATTACAAGGAATAGAAGTTTAAACAAGACGGTCAGAATACACACAATCCTTCTAATGTGTTAAGTTTGTTTGAGCTATTCACAGCAACCTGCAACGCCGGTATCACAACCAATATATATCCACGGCCACACATAATTGTATTTACCCTTATTTGTTACTTCGCTAATTTATCTAACCTCCCGCTAGTTTTTGTTGACAGATCTGATCTCATCTCACGCTCTTTTCCGTTTATGGAAGTCATAAAATATCTCCTTTCAATCTCCTCTCGATGAAATGCGTACTTTGTGAAACTCCTCTCTTTATAAGTTTTGCGCATCTCACCTCCTCTCAGATTCTCACAGGGGTAGAACAACGACCATCACTGGCCGGTGACCACATTAGATTTACTGTCTTTATCTTCTTTATAGCCTTCTAACGTCAGCGTATTATGTTATTGTACGTTTGGGCCGAGGGGTAAGACAGTCTCAGATAATCTCTACACTGAGTTCGTGCATTTAGCACTGTTAAAGGTACGACAGTGTACACCGAGTTCGCAGAGTGTCTTACCCCTCGGTTTGGGCTTTGTTATTGGCCAAAGCGACATAATTATTTCCAAGAAGGTCATGTTTTTATATTTCCTTTGTTTTGGTTTTCTTACATCTAAACTCAAACCCACCTCCTCTCACCACCGCAAACTAACTTTTTAGCTGATCTCCTCTCATCGCATTTCACTAATTAAATTAATCACGCTCACACTCCAAATATATTCTTTGAAAAATCTTATTTCTACGCACTCTCCTCTCACTCCAAATATATTCTTTGAAAAATCTTATTTCTACGCACTCTCCTCTCACTCCAAATATATTCTTTGAAAAATCTTATTTCTACGCACTCTCCTCTGACTTAAATTCATAGCCATGGTGACGGGAAGACGTCGGTCAGGTAAAGGCCCAGTGATAAAATCCGGCGAATTGGGCTTAGAAAAGGAAACTACCGGAAGTAAACCAAACTCGGGTGGGAGACGTAGAATGCGGCTTAAATTCATAGCTTGGAAACTCATCTTGTGCTCCTCTCCATTTCAAGCTTAGAGCATCTCACGGTGAGAGGAGACTGCCCATCACTGCTTATCGTCCCATTTAAATCAGGGGGCATAATTTACTTTAAATAACCATTCTCAAAGAAATGTTTTTGATAAACAGTTAGATATATATATATTCCGAATTCCTATTTTAAACTTTAATTCCAAATACATTAACTACATCTTCATTTATAAAAATTAACTAAAATTAACTTCTACTAATTAAATCATTATTACCCACTTTTTCAAATTAAGCCTATTCTTTATATATAATTAATATTTAAAGGCCAAATTTGTTACAATAGTCACTATTAAACTTCCCAATACCCAATATGTCTCCTGCCAATATCAATAAATAGATATAACAATATAATACTAAGCTTAACCCTGATAAACTTCATACCATTCTAATAATGGAATGATAATTACCTGCATAATTTCTTAAGAAACCAGATAACTAACATTTCTACACACTCATTTAACTAATTTTGTTAAAATTAACAACTAGGTATATAGCTCATCCTAATTCGGGAAATTAAAATAGATTAAAAACAAAAGGTATAAAATTTTCTACTTTTTACTAAAACTTCACAGTTACAAAATACTATAACTAATTAAAAAAATACTAAAGAACAAAAGCTTTTCCCAAAATTATCCTTCAATTAAAATATTAAAATTCTTATTAAGATACTTTGAAAATCAAAATTTAATGTAAATAAATCGCTTTTAAAGCTTTATCCTAACTTTTAGATACAAGTAGAGATGTGAGCCGGTAAATTTACCGAGGTAAATTTACCGGTAATGGTAAAATTACGGTAAATTTACCGAGTGGTTTTACCAGTAAATTTACCAATTACTTTTATAAAGCAAAAAACACCCAAAAATATTCTGTTAAACTTCAAATAAAAGAAGAAACAATTACATTTTACATTGGACCAGAAAACCAAATAATTTTCCTGTTAAAGACTGTTACGTGCCATACATTTAAATGTATTTCTAAGGGGTTATCTAGGAGGTTTCTCTAAGTTTAATGTAACCTAAGGCTATGGTAAAATTAAAATATTATTTTAATAATTATTGTGACATCAAACCATTATTTTGATTAAATAAAAAAATTTAATGGTAAATTTACCGGTAATTTTACCAGTAATTTTACCGGTATTTTACCAGTAATTTTACCGGTAAATTTACCGTTTTTATTTTTACCGGTAAATTCACATCACTAGATACAAGTTCCCTTACATCTACGTAGTTACGACAAATCCAGTATTAAAACCAGAGTTATACCTGTTCTAGAGCTTCATTCAACTAACCTCATTACTAAAAATTTACTAATAAATCCTATTTCGTATTAAAACTCCATTTACAATTCATACCTATCTTACACAAACTCATCTCTACCTAACCATAGACTACACCTTGATTTGAAGTCATAGAATTAAAATCTACATTTGAAAACTTGGCAAGTAATCTAACAACAACCATGGATTTTTTTAATCCATGCAACAACGGTATATAAACCTAAAGGCCTAGGATTTCTTCTGCCTGTTTTCCTTTAAGTTTACTTCCCGCCGCACAAATATCCTGGTGGTAGGCCAACGTGTTCTGCGGGAAGAAAACTTAAAGGAAAACAGGCAGAAGAAATCCTAGGCCTTTAAAAAGTAATTTTAAACTAAGGTAAGATTTACCGGGGATTACCGATTACAGGACAAATTTCTCTAAAAAGAAATAACACCGCTAAATTCTTTAATTTAATGCTTACTCCTTAAAACCCTCTAAATCCAACGGGAGCTCATTCTCGGAACTTTTCTTGACCGATATTTGAAACGCGAAAACCGCTTCTCTCTCTCTCTGGAGTCTGTACTGACGTCAGTGGTTGTCGGTTTCCTGGAGCCGGCGGAGAGAGAGGTTTAGTGGGCAGTCTTATACTAGCGCTATCGACGTCCGTCTTATACCCAGTTCTTTATGGCCGCGAAAATTTGTCCTAAATTGAGATAGGGTTCTTCAATTGGAGAGGCCCCAATTCATGTTATATTGCGCCGTTTTTATAATTTTATAAGGAAAATTTATAAACAAACACACTCTTAACAAAATTTCAATATAATAAGTATATAAATATATAAATATATAAAGTATGATCTTAAAAAGGTGCTTTATTTTTTTAAAGAAAATACATTATTTTTCTTTATAATTAGATAGGCCTAAGTGTTTATTTACTTTTATTTTTTTTTAGTTTCGCCATTTTTTTAACTTTTCTTCTGTTTTGAGAGTCTGTGATTGTTTTATCATTCAAGTATTTCACGCGAATAATCGCTCTCATTTTTACATATTTAAATATTATTTGTCGTGGGTAGTTTGGGAGAGCTTCACAAACAGTAGTTGAGAAATCCCACTCTTAAAAAAAAAAACATCTAAAGCACGTCTAGTAACAGGCACCCGTTTGTAAACTGTGATCGTGAACGGCTGAAAGTTTTAAATCGGGATTATGGGTGGTATTTGCGAAATTATTTGGGTAGGGCCCCATTGTAAAGAAAGAGAGAGGAAAGGATTCGAAGAAAAAACCCTTTTAAAAGGGGGTATATGGTCACGGTTTATAGAATATACACAGGTTGGAGCTACCTGTACCTTCGTCCCCTTATTTTCTACTGCCTGCCAACCCTGTTCCCGACTTAGCTATCTATGCGCCACCTGTATGTTATAAAGAGTACTAATGTTTGTTAAAAATTAATTTGAAATATAAATACCACAAAAGCTTCACCGGTTTTTTTATTTAATTTATATATTTTAAAATTTTAATTTAAAACCAAGATTATAGAGAAAACAAATCCACGTGTCTATCTACGCTAACGCCTAATAGTTTAACAGGAGGCTTAAAACACATTCCAAAATACAATTTTGAAAATTATAAGGTGTTTTAGGATTAAATAATATGAAAAATAAGGAATTAGTATAAACAATATATTTACCTTAGTTAAATATGAAATTCAGAAAACCTTCCACGATCCACGTGTCTATCTACGCTAAGGCCTAATAATTATATCATATTTTTAACAGGAAGCTTAAAACACATTCTGATTTCAAAAATATTGTCTTTGATTGCTATATATAATTCCATATAATGATCTTTAAATAGACAGGGCTTGTTTTGAAGCCCTGGAAGTTCTCTTTCTAAAAACGTTGTTGTCGAAATAAATTTCCAAGCCTAAGTGTACTAATTTTGGGTCCGAAACTGACGTTTTCCCTCCACAAAACCCTAAAATTTTTCGCGAATTTTTATCCTCCGTAGTACAAGCAAATCGAAGCTGTAGTTTTATTCCTAAAGTAGAAGGAACTGAATTGGAGGGATTCTGTTTACTTGTACAAGTTTTCAAACCCGATATTTTTAATTGTAATTTTAGGCATGGCTGCCTCCATGCGCTCGTTCCGCGCGCGGCCATGTTGGTGCGAGAGGGAGCGCACGCCATTGAATTGGGAATAATACTGCTAGAATTACAATTACGATTTCGGTTGCCATGGTTACGCGGGACCTGTTCTGATAAGACTGTACGAAATTCATCTTTATAATTAGGTGGTAGTGCCGTCTATATTTTGTAAAGTTATATGGCTAAAAATAAATAATTATTAGCTAACTCACCGTAACTTGAATTAAAAAGGATCGTGTTGACAGAATAAAATTATTTTTAAACAACTTCAAAGGTTTGTTTGTTACGAGAAATCATACATTTCAATCAGATTCGCGAAAAAATTCAATTGCAATATAGTTTCCACCACTAGAGACCGATGTCGCCACGGTAGAACGATAAAGTTGAATAAGTCTCCTTATTGAACGAAATTGGTTCCGCGCCAGCCAGATTTAGTTGTACCTCTATTTATTCCCAACTCAATGGCGCACGCGCAACGAGCGCATGGAGGCGGCCATGTTGGCGCGAGAGGGAGCGCACGCGCAACGAGCCCATGGAGGCGGCCATGTTTTAGGCTTTTATTTTGCGTGCGCTGCGCGACGCGTGCGACAAGACGTTTTTATGCCCGAGGAACCGTCGGTTTCATATCATTTTCCTACTACGTAGCCTTGTGTAGGGGAAAATTCGGAAATTGTCTTCCCCCTTTCCATAAACGCTCAGCGTAAAGGCTCGTCCAATGAAATTTGTACACAACACTGCGTTAGCGTGTTTAAAGGATAGCTGCGTTCACCACGTGTTTGTTGCTACTAGCTACAAGTTTACAACAAAGGACTGCAGTGCATGCTTACAACTTCATGGTAGTGTATCTTGCTTTATCAAAATATATAAGCATGCCACCTAGTCAAAGAATAACAGTTTTCTAGGGCTCGTTTGAACTACTTCGTATAAAGTAGAAAATAAACCGTTTGCAATTAGCCGTTTTAGTTTATAGAACCACGTAACGGCCAACCTAAACTGCTGTGTATTATAAATAACGAATCATCTGCACAGCAGACGATCATGCAGCGGTTCAGGGCCGGATTAAGGGGAGGGGGGCAGAGGGGGCAATTGCCCCCGGGCGCCATCCAAATAGAGGCGCTGAAGAAATCTTGTTATACCCATAGCGAATTCGGAAAACACTAAAACATCTAAAAACAAAATTTACCCGTTTGAAATTTGAATAATGGCATTGTTACACACTTTATTTTGGCGCGAGAAAGTCTTTTTTAAAATGTAGTTTTAGTGACTGAGAGGGAAGAACGTAGTCCCGTTTTGATTATAGGATTAATCTCGCGTTGAGGCAATCGTGTATTTCCTCGGGTTATACTTCCTTACTGTTAGCATATGTAACATAATTAATCATAAGTATGCCACTATACCTTTATTCCATTCAAAAATCTTCACTAACGGTTTGTTTCACCACGAACCAGTAAAAAGATGGACTACGTTAGATTTTAACCTTTTAATTCATCCTAGTAATTTTGGGAGCCACATTATTGACTACAAACATATTTATTTAAGCCAATGGAAAACCTTTAAATTGAGAAGGAATTTTTTGTGTCGGAATTTTAGTCAGCCCAATGTAGCTTTATTGAAATTTATAAACTCGGCACTCGCTCGGTTTGTGCGGATAAAGTTAAATAATGAGTAGTTTAGAAAAATAAAAGGTTGGGAAAAATGACAAGTAAGTGATCCGAAAATGAAACAAGTCGTCGAAGTGGGATATTCTACCAGCGTTATTAAAACCCATATCAAGCCTAGAAGAGTTAGGCCTAGGCTCATAAGAATCTGCAAAGACTCCAACCTTATAAATGCGCCAGAAAAGCTCAACCTGAATTTCAACTATTTTTTCCAATAAACTTGCTTCTTTTATTTGACAATGCAAATTTATTTTAGAACGTGAGTCTTCGAGAACTTCATTAATTTGCAAATTAATTACATTAACAGAACTTGACAGTATATTGTAGTTCATTTTAGCTCCTAAGCCTTGGTTGTTCAAACCAGTTGGTTTACTAAAATAATGGCCGTCGGTTTATCAGACGTAGAGCTAATTGGGCGACGGCATTATCGGCATTTGAGATTCGATGACGTCAAATATGACATCAAATATGACGTCAAATATTACGTAGGGTACGGATGATGAAATATCTGTGAAACAAACCGTTAGTGAAGAAATTGAGCTAGTAGCATACTTGGGAGCAATTATGTTACATATGCTGTTAGTAACGTAATCTGGGAATCGTCTACTCGTAAATGTTAGCCCTTGTTGTATTTTGATTGTTTTTTATTAAACTTTTTATAACAGTTAATGTTATAATATAGACGGTAATTGTTGGTTATTTGGATTTGGATTTGTAAATGTAAGAAAACTTTAAATCATAATTTAAAAAGGTTTATTTAATTCCGAGCTCAACCTAAACTTTTTAATGTAATTTTAAATATATCGCGTGTTAAATGGACATTCAATATTTATTAGGTAATTGTTAAGTTAATTACGCTTATTGGACATTAAAATCGGTAACAAGTAATACAGTTTCAGTGAGTCAACAGACAACAGTCAGATTATGGGCCCCTAAGTGTTATACACAAAATAAATATCAAAGTATTTTTATTGTCAAAAATATATTATCTTTATTATACAAAGAAATATTTTTAGGAAATAATGAGAGACATTCTCCGGTTTTCTACCTTTGCCTTTTTACCGAATTCTTCGACTACTAGAATTGGATTTTCTCTGAGCTTATTGCAATATTTTCCGTGATAGAAATAATACTTATGTTAACGTAAAGCGCATCGAAAAAATCATTTCCTGACATTTTGAAATCAACTTTGTAGGGTTTGGATTAAGATACAAGTGTTTGGAATTTTGAAACCCGAACTACAAAATGCACCTTAGGTTTCCAATTGTGCCGAATTTTTATCAACTCAAGGTACCCTACCTAATCCTTTGCGCGGGCAATTATTATAAATAATTATTGGGGGGGGGGGGGAAGGTCCCCCTTTGTCCCCCCAAGGGTACGCGTCAAACACGCTACTTCAATTGGTATCCAAGCGGTTTCACTCAGAACATAAACGAAACGCTTAGTTCCAGTGGACGCCCACTCGGAAATTGCCCCCGGGGCGAAAGTCGGCTTAATCCGGCCCTGCAGCGGTTTATGAACTTGTCGACCAGTGGCGATTAATAAGTAGTCTTGAGTAGGAGCACGAAACTTCTAAATGTAGAGGGCTCAGACATGAGGCGTGAACAAGGTTCAAGGTTCAAGATTTTATTAAGACCCTTACATAAGTACACCCCTTTGAAACGGGGCGGCATCACCAAAGCAATAATTTTGGGAGCAAAGGTAAGGCCAAGATGGGCCAACTAAAATTCAAGCTTAGGGCCTCCCAGAAGACGCGAAACGGCGACGAAGCCTATAGTTTGTGTTGCGAATAGCCCTTAAGTAAAACCTTTTCACGTAAAGAATAGGATGTTTCATCATTGTGAAAATATGTTAGATACTTATGGTAATAGAAAACCTATAACCTTTTGGAAAATTGTGTACATCTAACCGTGTTTCCAATTGAGTTCAATTTATCGCGATAAATTATTTGGGGGAAAATGGAGGAAATGATTTCACCATACCGTAATAAACGAGATTTACAGGCAACCTTTGAATCATCAAAAGAATTGAATCATCAAAAGAATTGAATCCTAAAGAGATCCGACAATTACACCTATCCATTTATGACCCCATTTTTGTCATATCTCCGTATCTAGCCATCGCGAAAAAAATCCTCAGGATTTGACTAATTTTTTAAGTACTCCGAGATAAAAGTTTGGCTGGATAAAACCTCTCCTTCGACAAACAAGTGGCTAAAAATTATAGATAATGCGCTTCTAGATTCGAATTTACAACGGGCTTCGTAACACATGCTCAGGTAGGGGAACAAAAATGGAAAGGATATTTTTGATTCTCTAGTCTAGTGATTGATAACGCGCCAGGTATTTCGCAACATAATCGCAATACTTTTACGTTTATCACCAAAATGTTGGGTGCTACCAAATTAGTCCATTTCGTACCAATCAATCAAAATTGTATTCGCAGAACTTTGCACAATTATTTATACTTCATAGTGTAAATATTCTAAAACAAATTCAAAGTCGTAATCCTGTCATTCTTCGGTTAGTATGAAATGTTTTGTTTAATTGAGCTTACAATCTTTCAGTTAAAGGAATCGAAAGATAATTATTATAAGTTGTTGCTTTAAATTGAAATTGAATACATTTTAAAATGTAAAAATATAAACAATTTTATTTTCTGCCGAAGTATAAATTTGTTGAAGTTAACGGTAATAGTGAGTGCAGGGAGCTGTTTAACTCGCCTGACATGAAGGGCTTACTACGACCCTCTAACGCATTGTAACACGGTAACCCTGAAATTCGTACAAATCCCGTAAAATTATTTTAGAAATTTTGAAATCAAATTGAAAATTCCAAAATCTAGGTGAAAATAAGTTCCAAAATGTCAAAATTGGCCAAAAATAAAAATTTAAAACCAACACGAAAATCCTGCTCTGAAATCTAAAAACAGTTTCTGATTTCTGAAATCAATTTTAGATTCAAAATCCCGTAACCAAATCGTAACCCGACCACTTGAATTAATGGCATTAAAAGTCGCTAGCTGACTTGGGCCTAAGATGGTGCCTTGGCTATTAACATAGCTGCTTATTATTATTATTATTATTATTATTATTATTATTATTATTATTATTAATATTATTATTATTATTATTATTAGTAAAATAATTAGTAAAAAGTTTTAACGTGGTGTCATTTTGCTATACTAAAACACACTTACGGTAGATACTTATATACTTGAGATTCTACTTAAAAAATAATATGATACCCTTTTTACATTTCTATGTTCAGAAATTCTTGTTGCGGTTTAAAGATAGCTTTATTGCGTTCGATAATTTATCACAGAATATTATCTTGTGAAAAAAGGGCGACTTTAAACTAGATTAAAAACACGTTGCAATAATACACGACCTTATTCATTATAAAGCTTTCATATGAAATATTTTATCGGATATTTTGGTATTTTTTACAGAGCAATATATGATAATTTTTGTGGTACAGCTAAACCTATTGTTCTTTGTACTTTTTATCCCACCGTTTCCTCGTTGAATTTAATCATCACTAGTGTTGTTTGGAGATTTTTTCACAGAACCATATTTCAAAATGTTGTTTCAACAATAAAATCCTAGCATCAATCCTGCAGTACGAGGTTTCTTTAAAATAAAATTTTCAAAATTAACGTTATTTTGAATACACGATATTAGCTATGCTATGAATGAAAGCATTTTCAAAGAGTAACATATAGTTAATTTACTATTCGTCAGTATAACAAATTAGTAAATAAACCCTAGTAGAGTTCTTATAACAAAATAAAACTTAGGAAAATTTAAGTAAGCCACGAAATACGCGATTTTAGTAGTTTCATCGACTTGGATACGTTTAGTCGGTGCAATCAAACTATCTGCCGAAAGAAACTTTCCCAAGCTATAACAAAGGCGTTGCTAAAACAAATTAAATCAGTTTTTATTTAATTGTAAAGTTGGTACCCTTTGATTGCAACCTCACCCATCCAATAAAAAAACCTTTTGTTTGGTACCAGGAATTCGACGCAACTTCTGGTCTCTCGGATGTTATTTTTGTGTAATAGTACCAAGAAATCATTTTCGTTGACAGAGAATATGGTTTTCATGATACCCGGGATATATTCCCCGCCTACACGATGAGAGTGCCCGCGATCGTACCGTTGTGTCTTCCCCCTTTCCCGAAGAAAGGGGAAAATATTACGCCAGGAAAGGCGGAGGGGCGTGGTTTTTCTTTAGGAGATCACGTGGCGAACAGGGTGCTACCCGCGTATTTTCCGTTATTGTAAAAGGGATTAAACGGCACTTTGTTCTCATTAAATGGCAAGAGTACAGAGGCGTACGAGCTTGTAGGGAGCAGCTTACGAGGTCGATACCGTATCAGCTGCCTGCGAAGGTCAAACTTCGATCATACCTAGCTTATATTGGAAAATTTTACTAATCAACGGGAAATGTCGCCTGGTGACAGCGATAACGATTTCATTCCAGTCAATTTCGACCTATGCCTCGCCATCTTTTCCCTAATTAAAAGCTAACCAATGAAATGCCGCGTAAAAGGAATGAGAGATTTGGGCGTATTTAATATTTCATTTTGAAATACGGTTTGCGTTCTTGCTGGAACAACGATATTACATAATTTCTAGCAATAACTAACAATAAAGCCCAATTTAAGGATACATTTTCTTAGACTCAATAAATATTAACACTATATTGGTACATAAACCACTACTATAAGGTTTTTCGAAATTTTCAGTTTAAAATTTTAGATAATTTGACTTAAATTTAGACGAAAATGAAACCAAAAGGCCAACGATAACACTATATTGGTACAGATACCACTACTATAAGTTTTGTCGTAATTTTCAGTTTAAAATTTTAGAGAGTTTGACTTAAATTTAGATGAAAATTAAACCAAAATGCACTTTCTATTATCGGGGTAGAACCAAGCAATTTACTAAAGACGGAACAACTGAATTAGATCCATTACAAATGGATAGTTAACGGGATTTACTTTGCAAGAACAATTGACTAAAAGTTATTTTGATTACAAATAAATAAGTTAGCTGTATTTACTTAAGAGCGAACAACTGACCAAATACACTTTGATTACCAATAAATTAGTTAACGGTTTTTAAACCATTTCAAAACAAGTCAGTAATTTAAAGTTATCCCTCAAAATCAAACGCGGAGCTACTATCAAAGACTGCGTTTAAATTTATCATATATGAACTCCATAAATGAGTATTATTACGTGATGTCATAGTTCTGGCATACGTTGTAACATTGAAATTGTTTTCCAATCCCGGACCTTTCAATTTCACTGATTCCGCGTTTGCGCCATAAAACGCAGGCGTCAAACGGTAAGCTTCCAAGTTCCAGGTTCTCAAACTTTACAGCGTAGTAAGTCACCGATGTCTTATCGCGGGTTTGCAATATTCATATAAAAAAATATCGTCCGCGTGAGCTAAGACCGATTTCGTTGATTGTTTGAAGCACCTGGGATTGCTTATCGGAGTTTCATAGGCGCGTAGACACCATCAACATCCAGTGACGTAGGTCGCTACCTTATCCGCGTTTCGCGGCGACCGGGTCTAAAGAAGACATTTCCAGATATAATAGACGCCCGAACTGGGGTTGCTAATCTCTTTTCAATCGCGGTCGAACAGCGGAGGCTCGTGGACTGAAAGTTTCAATCTTATTTTCTACCATTTAACGAATTTTACAAATACGGTGCCTAAAGTTATTTCGGAATATCGAGTATGGGTGTGAATAAGCTGGCGGGCCTCGTTGCGGCCTTGCTGCTGGTGATCGGTTTACTGAGCACGGAACTGAACGCCAAAACCATCAGTACCAGAACAGAAACTGACGAAAATGAGATCGAACAGTTCCAAGCCTTGGTGGAGGCTCTCGCGAAGGGTGATAAAGACTTGAACCAAGTGGATTTAACGAAATTGCTCGATTCTCATGCCAGCCAACCACATAGGACGAAATACGACACAGAAGATGAAGAAACTAATGAAGATGGTTCGTAAAAATTAAAATAATTTTTACAATTCTTTAAACGTTCTTCACTTTTCTCCGACTGAGCCCTTAAAAGATTTATCTGAAAAACGCGACTTAGATAATATGTGGTAATCATAAATATTCCAAAATATAAAGTGGAAATATGTGAAATCACATTTCTATTTATAAAATAATTTTTAAAAGCGTTAAACTAACGTTTTTGACCGTTAAAAATTTCATGATTTAGTAATAGCTATTGAAAACTTTAGTTTAACACTTTTAAAAAATAATGTATGCATAGAAATATAATTTTGCACATTTTACAGTACTCGGGAGATAATGGATTTTAACCTGGGTCATTTCATAAAAAAATATTACGTGGTTTTATGGTCAACAGCTGGCGCTGAATGCGGATTATCATTCTGAGTATGGGCCCAATATCGCGTTGGCTCAAGGTTCTTAGAAACCTTGATACAGCCTTTCCCTCAGTAACCCCATAAAATGAAGCATGATTTTCAAACTATGAAGAGAAGGTAATAGAAATTTAATCTTGAGATACGTTAGTGCTACTCACTTCCGGTAAAATGTTGTGACATAAGCCTCTTCAATTGAAGCACTATTATTTAGAAGTTCAGCACTAAATCGAAATAGACCAAGGGCGTTTCCAGAATTTCATTTCGGGGTTTGAACTGTACACCCCTTTTAGACTTAAAGTCTACTTTCATTTTGAAGCCTTCCTTGAGACTCAAAGAATGGTACCGTTTTGCACTCCACGACCCCACACATTACACAGCTCTAAGAACCAACACCCGAATACCACCTCTCTAAGAACCCCCACCCGACTACCGCCTCTCAAAGAACCCCACCCGACTACCGCCTCTCAAAGAACCCCACCCGACTACCACCTCTCTAAGAACCCCCACCCGACTACCACCACATTTTACAGTTTTAAGAGCCCCCACCCGACTACCGCCACATTTTACAGATTTAAGAACCCCCACCCGACTACCGCCACATTTTACAGATTTAAGAACCCCACCCGACTACTGACACCATTTACGTCTCTAAGTACTGCCACCCCACTACCGCCATATTTTACGGCTCTAATAATGCACCCTCATATGGCAAACTACCAAATTAAATTTACATTTGGGTACGGAATTAATTTACAAAACTAACACTTTTTTGAACTGTCTGTTTAAAAACTGCCAATTTAGGGAATTTCTATTTTCTAACTGCGCCTAATTAAGAAGTCCCTTTTATGAAACTGCCGTTTTGGGAATAAAATAATCAGTTTCGCTGTAAAACCATTTGTGGAGTCTGTAATTGAAACAAAAATAATAGATTTTAAAATTATAAATTTATTACAAATTTTAAAACGCAGAAACGAGTATGGTTTTCAAATCGAGACCAATTTTACAATTTATAGAGTAGTATCTTTCCATTCGTTTCAATATGGCTGCCATTTTGATGGTAAATTGGTTATCTTTAGAAAAAAAACATCGAGTCACCTCGATTATCCAATGACTATTACGCGTGTTTACTGACTATAATCAGGGATAAAAAATACCACTAACGTTCAAAAGAAAGGAAATATTAATAATTATCATTATCAGCTAGGCAAATACCCTTGGAACCATCTTCGGCCTAAGCCATCAAGCGACTTTTAAAGTCATTAAATCAGGTGGTAGGGTTACAATGCGTTTGAGGGTGGTGGCAAGGAATAAGCTTAAGTACACTACACAAACGCGCTTTTTTAAATGGCTGTGCAACTATATTTTATGATATACCGGTACAATTCGCGACAGAAAGCTATCACTATATCAACTTTTGGTGGCCGTCGAAAATTATATGCGTAGCGTATTACTAGACGCTGTTATCGTTTGAGTACCATTATAGTGTAATAACATTTTACTTATGAAACGCATTAGATGCACTGTTAAAACTAAAGGTTGATAAAACGACCAAAATTGGACTTTTAATTTATTTCAAACCATTTGGTTACTGAAAACGGTCTAATCCATTATTTTAGACCCATTTTACTCTTTCATGTTGAATACAATACCTTTTGGGGTATTGAAAGGGAACGAGCCCAAAGAATAAACCTTTTCCAGTCCTGGTGGTAAAGGTATAAAAATGTTCTGTTCTAACATTTAGTCCTTTTGAATACCCATTTAATTCCCTTAAACGAAGAAAAAATGATATGGACCAATTTCGAGTCTAGTATTTGAATACTACGTTATTTCTTTTTTAATATTTTCTTTAAAATAACATAATGCGAAGAAATTCCAAGCACCAGGAATATTTAACTAAGGTTAAGTCTTTAAAAATTTGATAACAGATTTAAATATAGGGGATATTGATTATGGTGTCAAACTATTATAACCCAAATATCGGCATCACAGAATTCTTGCTAAGTGTATATCAAAAACTGAAAGTATTAAATGATACTTTACGTGATCAACTCCCTTCGTTCAACGACTAATTCCCCTTGGAAGCGAAATCCAGCTTAATCTGGCCATGTTAATGGTTAATCTATTGAGCCGTATTGAATAATAATAAAAAAGTATTAAATAAGTGTTATAAAGGACTGAAGATAAAGTTAAAAAGGATTAACTTCTTACTGTTTATGAAGTAAAATGGATAAAAGAGTGTAAAATAAGTACTTAAACACTCCACAAAAGGACTGAATTTGGGGAGCAGAAGGTTTAAATATGTTGTATGATAAAACCCTGAATGGTCTTAAATATTGGAAAATGTTTTAAGCACTTTAGAGGTCTAAAATAAGACCTTTATTTTTAACAGTGTGTGTACTGTAGAAATTTTGGGGTTGTTCCAGGGTATCTATCAAGACCCGCTATATTTAATTACCTTTATGTAAAAAACTATAGGATTCCATTTTGGAAATAACTAATTGGAAACTTACTGGAAAACAACAGGGAATTTGACAATTTCCAATAGTAATTATATTTGTTTAAATATAAACTTTCAATTGAAACTCTATTGGGATCAAATTTAATCCCAATAGGTATTTGTCCCAACTCTATCCCAAAAGACCAATCAAATTGGAAGTCTATTTGGACTCAAACGGATTCCAATACGTCCTTATTCAATCCCAATAGAAAACATAGAAATATGTCCAATTGGAATTCTGTTGAGACCCAATTGGATTCCTATGGGTATTTGTCCCAATAGACCAATCAAATTGGAACTATATTGGAACCCGATTGAAAACCAATTTAGAAGTACATTTGAAAACGAAATCCTATAGTTCCGATTTAAGAACAATATGTTCAAAATTGGATTCCTATTATTTTCCGTAAGGGTAGGACTTAAGTATTTTAATTATTATACTTTGAAACTTTAGTTGATTATCAAGCTTTGTTCTATCCATAAACTATCACTATTTCTATCATTGAATCAAAAGTTTTTTTTTACCACAAATCGTTTTCTTTATTTTATACTCAATGAAAATATTACAGTTTTTCTGGCCCGCCTTTGGAGAGTGGACCTATTTAAAAAGTCCCCTCGGGGACTCTCAAACTGGGTAGGACTATAATCACGCGCAGAGTCCAATTGGGTATTTTTCAGAAACTTACCATACCCAAAGCACCAGACTACGTCGCCAATGTTCATCTCCAAATGATTTCGAAATGCCCTTTACAAAAAAATGCGACACAAAAGAAATTATATTGGGCCTTTCACAAATACATGAAAATATATTATTTACAGCATTTAAAATGAATTATTTCTTTAACATTTATCTTAAACACATATTTATAATTAAATTAATTTTAATAATTCCAATTACACTAGTAATCCTAAAATTTAAGCTTAAACTATTCATTAATTTGATTCTAATTTAAATTCAAACGCGTTTTTCAAATGTTATGATGGATGAAATAGAAGTCATAAACGGTTAACATTTGCATTTGATTATAATATTAAACGGTTTTGTGTTTTTCCATTGTAACGCAGCAAATACGACGCCCAGATTGGTGCAATTTCTATTATTTGACAATAGCAAGCCTATCCCTTACCAAAAGATTCCATGGATATTCTATAGAATTACATTCGGAATAGTTTATATAATTTCTATAGAAATTTGGGTCATTTTTCTATTAAGCTAGAAAAATTACTATACTGAAAAAACCGGTGATTTTTATAGAAAGTGAGCGGAAACACGAGTTTTTTTTACAGAAAGTACAGGGATGGTTTTATAGAAAACCTAGGATATTTTTATAGAAAAACTAGGATATTTTTATAGAAAAACTAGGATATTTTTATAGAAAACTAGCTAGGATATTTTTATAGAAAACCTAGGATATTTTTATAGAAAAACTAGGATGTTTTTATAGAAAACCCAGGATATTTTTTATAGAAAAACTAGGATGTTTTTATAGAAAACCTAGGATATTTTTATAGAAAACCTAGGATATTTTTATAGAAAACTTAGGATGTTTTTATAGAAAACCTATGATATTTTTCAAATTTAAATATCTGTAGTACATCAAAATTAGTCACTTAAATAAACCATAAAAATTTTGAGAGTATTCACTCCCTGATGCCAATTTATACTTCTATAAGGCAAATCTTAGCCCTTCGGGTGAATTCAAACCCATATTGGGGTGTTTTTCACACTGAAATAACTATAGTACACCAAAGTGAACCACTTCTATCATTCCCCATTTAGAGTTTCCACTAACTCGTTGAAAGGACATCGCACTTCTCTTATGGGATTTGGCTTTCGACAGATTCTTTTCAATAAGAAATATGTTGCTAAGCTTGATCAACGGAGCAAAACTGCCTCGTGCCATTTTTCCCTAGCTCTTAATAGTTTGTCGTGTATCAGCGGTCAAAAGTGGACAAAACGTAGTATAGTCTATTTGTTAAAAGGAGTCACGGCCCATCGGTTAGCGCTCTACGCTCGCGCGTCCCTAGTCCGGGCTCACTATCAATAGAGTTTTCTTGCCAAGATTTTTACACCTCTACTTCATTATTTATTTTCTCGCAACTTATTATTCGATGACTTTTCGTACGTGGAATTGTTTATTATTCAATATTTTATGAGCAATAATAAAATAAAATAAATGCTAAAGAAATCAGAATATATATGATTAACCGTTTCGTTGAATCCCACATTCAACACTCGCTCATAGGTAAGAAACAGGTACTCAACAACAGATCAAACACCTATTTATCGATACAGCACATACTCGGCTAAAGTCACAGTCACACGACAGTTAAAACTCAATACTTTTTATCTACTGAGTTCGTTCATAGTGCGATCAGAACGAAACCAAGTACGACGCTCGGTTTTGGGAAGCACCTGGAATTTCGGCAAGAAACCTCTATTGATAGTGAGCCCGGACACGGCCGTCTCGAGATCTGCTTCGCGCTCATAGCGGCCCAGGCAAAGATTTCCTCTCCTATGTATTTCCGCGAATACCTTCTTTTAACACTAGGAGCGCTGTCTGCGCCCCCCCTTAAATGTAAAAAATTAGCGGGATATTTAATAGTTTTCTATGGCGGTAAATTCAACTAGTTAATCCTTTTTGCATTGTTTTTCAAAAACTTCTGGAAAGTTTGGGATATACATCTTATGTTTGATCTTTATCTAATAAGTTTTCATTTAAAACATTTATTTAATTGAAGTAATATGCTTATATTGAGTTTTATTAGTTCATTGCTAAGCCTAACCAAAGTTTCTTTTGTTTTTCACAATTTTCAAACCAGTATTCGCATTTTTTATCAGAAATTTAAATAAATAACCACAATATTATTCATATTATTTAATAAATACCTTTATTATTCTTTAAATTAAGTTCACATTTCTCAAACTTAAGTTTTATAATATTGCCTATTTTTAATTTGCAAAAATGCCCACCACAAAAATTTGATGTGTTCCATTCTGTGAATCTAAGAAGAATATCAATGTATAATTTCATCAGTTTCCAGTTGATGAAAGTTTATTCAAATTATGGACTAAGAACATATCTAGAAAAGATTTTGGGGTCAATGAAGCTTACGCATCACGCAAGATTTGTTTGTAGTGGGACATTTTAAGGAAAGTGATTACTATCAAGGTCTAAAGATCCGCAAATTAAAGAAAATATTGACAAAGGAAACATATGAATCTATAATATCTATTAGAATAACTTCATTGTCTACAATATCTTGCGTGTCATACCTCCTTAAATCTGGTTTCCAGTTTGTCTTGACAAGAAATTTAACGAGCGATGCTATTGAAATGTTTTTCAGCATTCTCATGAAAATGGCTGGAGGGAATGACATGCTTGATGCAACATGCAAGAGAAACTATATTCAGTTTGGAATCCTACCTTAATAGAGGCACTATATCATTAACAAAACCTAAAACATCTAACGTTCCCCAAGACAGCTTCACAGATCTATCAGCCATGATTGATACTAGACTCGATGGATTTTCAACTATTTTTAACGGCAATGAAGTTACGTTACCATCTGAAGTTATGAGTACCCAGATACACAGACATGCACCTTACGGCTAGCAAGTATCGCATACTTGGCTGGTTATGTAGTACAAATCCTAGAGGAAAAACATTTTTGCGAATTGTGCCTTGAAAATGTATCACAGCCTAATTCTGACTCACCATTAGTTGGATTGATAAAATTGTCCGACAGAGGAAACCTTAGGTATCCGCAGCAAAGCTTTATCACGTTAATGGCTATAGTAACAACATTCATAGAGAGAGCTGTACTTTATCTCCGGGATTCACCTACAATTTTAAAAAACATTGAAATCCACTTGTGGCCCAAAATTGCTCTATGCCCTTACATCCAATGTGATTTGAATAATAATCACCCGAATGAAATTGCTGATTTAATTTGTAGAAAGGTCGTACCTCCAATTATCACAAATATTACCAAAACTCTGTCCACAAAATTTAAGAAAGTGAAAGAATTTGTGCATAAGCCTCTTTCTTGAAAAGTACTCAAGTTGTAAATTCTAGTTTTCTAAATTTTTCCTATCTATTGTTTAGTTGTGTATCATTTAGTGGGAAATTCACCTTGGTTTATTATATTTATCAGATTTAAATACCTTCCAAGTTTCCATCACTATTTTCATTCATAGTGATCTTCCAAGTGACAGTTAGTTAATTAAAATTCATTTATTTCACTACTTTAATAAAATTATATTTTTAAACATTAATACAAAACAAAGGCCTCTGGAAGTTACTACATAACAAAAATACAGCTGTAAGGAGAACCACGTGTTTATGTTTACATTTATATACAGAAAACGTCGACGGCGACTTCTGGCTCCAGAATGACCAAATTTTAATAACGTTTTTCAAAACTTCTTTGCGTTAAAAAATCTCAAGAGGTGTTTAACTTTTTTATTATTAATTAACTTAAATATTACTAAAAAATATTTTACAAAAAATTACACATTACGCGATAATAATTGAAATTCCAAAGTTCCGCGCAGTTCCTCCCATTCGATAACATGGCTGCGAATTTTCTCAAGGGGGGGCTAGACTAGCGCCAGAAAACGATGTGAGAAGTTTTTGAACTAATTTCCCATACGCGATTTTCGTACGATCGCCTGGGCCGCTATGAGCGCGAAGCAGATCTCGAGACGGCCGTGGCTAAGCGATTGGCCAAGACTTCTTTTAACAAACAGACTACACTAACAAAGAGAGTACCCGAGGTGTTTATTGCCGATTTTGTTCAAAGTCGGGTGTAAAGTAGACCTATATGAGATATGAAATTTCCCAAAAGGAGACGTTGCACTACCCATTCGATTTGCCATGACAACCGAAAATGTTTTTGACCACTTAAAACAAAAATAAGATTTTTTCCTTATTTTATCCAAACATTGTTACAATTTTACCTCGAAAATGTTCCAATTTACCCAAACTTGAGGATATTTACCTGAATATAGTCCAAATTACCCATTTCGTGATTTTAAATTTTCGTAGCAAGGACCATGTAAAAATGCTATGCTTTTTTAAATGGAGATTATTTTGTTTTAAGTGGTCAAAAACATTTTCGGTTGCCATGGCAAATCGAATCGATAGTGCAACGTCTAGTTATGGGAAATTTCATATCTCACATAGGTCTACATTACGCCCGACTTTGAACAAAATGGGCAATAAACACCTCGGGTACTCTACTTGTAAGTTTCGTCCACTTTTGATCGCTGCTACTGGCCAAACTATAGGAGCTAGGAAAAAATGGCAGTGGACAATTTTGCTCCTTTGATCAAGCCCAACATTATGTTTCAATTTGAAAACAATCGGTCGAAAGCCAAATCCCATAGAAGAAGTGCGATGTCCTTTAAAAAATCAATTTTGCAAATATAAACCCTTTGGGTGAACTCAAACAACATATTTGGGGTGTTTTTCAAATTAACCATAATAATTTTGAGCTTTCACTTTGGTGCCAATTTATACTTCCATTTGCCAAATTAATCTGGAGAATTCAAATAACCAACAATTTTTATAGAAATAACTGGTATATTTGGATATAACTATTGTAGAAAACACCATAGAAATCAATCCATATAATTTCTATAGAAATAGCTGGTATATTTTGATATAATTATTGTAGAAAACACCATAGAAATCAATCCATATAATTTCTATTGAAAAATTAGTGTATTTTCTATAGAAATATTTATAGAGCACTCTATAGGACATAGAAATCTATAGGCCCTCTATACGTTTCTATAAGATTTCTTAGAAAACCTATAGAAAAATTTTGGAAGGGATAGGTGGGGTGGCGGTGTGGTTAGCACTTTTGCCTCGCAGCCAGAGGAGCAGGGTTCGATCCCAGCTTGTGGCACTGGGTGAAAACATATAACAACACCATCTGCATAGAGTTTGCAAATTCTCTCCCCACTGGTTAAAGGGGTTTTTCCCCGAAATATTAGGTTTCACCTTCCATAAAAACTTGTTGAGGCTAACGGTAATAGTTAGTTCCTCTATGGTTAGTGTAGGGAGCTGTTGGCTCGAACGCGTGGCATGCAGGGCTTGTCACCACCCTCCTACGCATTGTGACCCAGCCACCTGAATTAATGGCTTCAAAAGTCGCTTGATGACTTAGGCCTAAGGTATTAGCCTAGCTGATTATTATTATTATTAAAAAAACTTTTGAAACACCCGTCTTTTTATGGACAACCTAAATTCGATAATTCATGAAATCCCAGCGATCCCTAATAAAAGCGCATGCATGCAAAATATATGGAACTCTTATGAAATTTTACTTGGAGAACAGCATCGTTCCCTTATCAAAATTCTTGGTACGCAGGGGATGTCCAAAGAATGGGGCACCATCCCAAAAATTGTTAAGAAAAATCTCTACAGTGCATGCGCAAACTAGACGGATATCGATCTAGAGAGTGCAACTAATCCCTGAAAATAAATATCTCCGAACCTCAGCTATCGTCAAAGTCCAACTATTCGCCGAAACTAACCATCTCATGTTCGCCGAGAATACCTTTACCACGATATCCATCCATTTCAACTATAACCCTAGTTCAACTAACCACCAGAATCTAACTATATCCACATTCCAACTAAGCAACTACTCTCTAACTTCTATACCCAACGAAAACTATAACGAAGTCCAAACCAGAAATGGTAAATTCCAGACTAAAGATAACCAAATTTAAGCCACTCTAAATCTAACTTTACAATAACACTAATGCGACGAATACAAAGATAATTTCAAACCAGGCGTAGGGGGAGCCAGCGCTGGCCGTTGGTAAATGATAAATATCAGAAATATGAATAACTTAATTTCAGTTGTACTCTTTCCTCAACGCGAAAATCTTTAATCTGATCAATCTTTAGAATTTCTTTTTATTTTACAGAGAAAAACCCATGCAAGGAGTTAGTCGGAGACGCGTCTGAAATTGGGGACACCGCTTGCGACAAGAAAAACAAAAAATGCATAGTTGATCCTGCGGACAAATCCAAACACAAATGTGACGAATGCAAAGCCAATTTCAAACCAGGCGTAGGAGAAGACTGCGTTGGTAAATGATAAATTTCAGAACTATGAATAACCTAATTTCAGTTGAACTCTTTCCTCAACACGAAAATCTTTAATCTGATCAATCTCTAGAATTTATTTTTATTTTACAGAGAAAGACCCATGCAAGGAAATAGTCGGAGACGCGTCTGAAATTGGGGACACCGCCTGCGACAAGAAAAACAAAAAATGCATAGTTGATCCTGCGGACAAATCCAAACACAAATGTGACGAATGCAAAGCCAATTTCAAACCAGGCGTAGGAGAAGACTGCGTTGGTAAATGATAAATTTCAGAACTATGAATAACCTATTTTCAGTTGAACTCTTTCCTCAACACGAAAATCGTTAATCTGATCAATCTCTAGAATTTCTTTTTATTTTACAGAGAAAGACCCATGCAAGGAAATAGTCGGAGACGCGTCTGAAATTGGGGACACCGCCTGCGACAAGAAAAACAAAAAATGCATAGTTGATCCTGCGGACAAATCCAAACACAAATGTGACGAATGCAAAGCCAATTTCAAACCAGGCGTAGGAGAAGACTGCGTTGGTAAATGATAAATTTCAGAACTATGAATAACCTAATTTCAGTTGAACTCTTTCCTCAACACGAAAATCTTTAATCTGATCAATCTCTAGAATTTCTTTTTATTTTACAGAGAAAGACCCATGCAAGGAAATAGTCGGAGACGTGTCTGAAATTGGGGACACCGCCTGCGACAAGAAAAACAAAAAATGCATAGTTGATCCTGCGGACAAATCCAAACACAAATGTGACGAATGCAAAGCCAATTTCAAACCAGGCGTAGGAGAAGACTGCGTTGGTAAATGATAAATTTCAGAACTATGAATAACCTAATTTCAGTTGAACTCTTTCCTCAACGCGAAAATCTTTAATCTGATCAATCTCTAGAATTTCTTTTTATTTTACAGAGAAAGACCCATGCAAGGAGCTAGTCGGAGACGCGTCTGAAATTGGGGACACCGCCTGCGACAAGAAAAACAAAAAATGCATAGTTGATCCTGCGGACAAATCCAAACACAAATGTGACGAATGCAAAGCCAATTTCAAACCAGGCGTAGGAGAAGACTGCGTTGGTAAATGATAAATTTCAGAACTATGAATAACCTAATTTCAGTTGAACTCTTTCCTCAACACGAAAATCTTTAATCTGATCAATCTCTAGAATTTCTTTTTATTTTACAGAGAAAGACCCATGCAAGGAAATAGTCGGAGACGCGTCTGAAATTGGGGACACCGCCTGCGACAAGAAAAACAAAAAATGCATAGTTGATCCTGCGGACAAATCCAAACACAAATGTGACGAATGCAAAGCCAATTTCAAACCAGGCGTAGGAGAAGACTGCGTTGGTAAATGATAAATTTCAGAACTATGAATAACCTAATTTCAGTTGTACTTTTCCTCAACGCGAAAATCTTTAATCTGATCAATCTCTAGAATTTCTTTTTATTTTACAGAGAAAGACCCATGCAAGGAGCTAGTCGGAGACGCGTCTGAAATTGGGGACACCGCCTGCGACAAGAAAAACAAAAAATGCATAGTTGATCCTGCGGACAAATCCAAACACAAATGTGACGAATGCAAAGCCAATTTCAAACCAGGCGTAGGAGAAGACTGCGTTGGTAAATGATAAATTTCAGAACTATGAATAACCTAATTTCAGTTGAACTCTTTCCTCAACACGAAAATCTTTAATCTGATCAATCTCTAGAATTTCTTTTTATTTTACAGAGAAAGACCCATGCAAGGAAATAGTCGGAGACGCGTCTGAAATTGGGGACACCGCCTGCGACAAGAAAAACAAAAAATGCATAGTTGATCCTGCGGACAAATCCAAACACAAATGTGACGAATGCAAAGCCAATTTCAAACCAGGCGTAGGAGAAGACTGCGTTGGTAAATGATAAATTTCAGAACTATGAATAACCTATTTTCAGTTGAACTCTTTCCTCAACACGAAAATCGTTAATCTGATCAATCTCTAGAATTTCTTTTTATTTTACAGAGAAAGACCCATGCAAGGAAATAGTCGGAGACGCGTCTGAAATTGGGGACACCGCCTGCGACAAGAAAAACAAAAAATGCATAGTTGATCCTGCGGACAAATCCAAACACAAATGTGACGAATGCAAAGCCAATTTCAAACCAGGCGTAGGAGAAGACTGCGTTGGTAAATGATAAATTTCAGAACTATGAATAACCTAATTTCAGTTGAACTCTTTCCTCAACACGAAAATCTTTAATCTGATCAATCTCTAGAATTTCTTTTTATTTTACAGAGAAAGACCCATGCAAGGAAATAGTCGGAGACGCGTCTGAAATTGGGGACACCGCCTGCGACAAGAAAAACAAAAAATGCATAGTTGATCCTGCGGACAAATCCAAACACAAATGTGACGAATGCAAAGCCAATTTCAAACCAGGCGTAGGAGAAGACTGCGTTGGTAAATGATAAATTTCAGAACTATGAATAACCTATTTTCAGTTGAACTCTTTCCTCAACACGAAAATCGTTAATCTGATCAATCTCTAGAATTTCTTTTTATTTTACAGAGAAAGACCCATGCAAGGAAATAGTCGGAGACGCGTCTGAAATTGGGGACACCGCCTGCGACAAGAAAAACAAAAAATGCATAGTTGATCCTGCGGACAAATCCAAACACAAATGTGACGAATGCAAAGCCAATTTCAAACCAGGCGTAGGAGAAGACTGCGTTGGTAAATGATAAATTTCAGAACTATGAATAACCTAATTTCAGTTGTACTTTTCCTCAACGCGAAAATCTTTAATCTGATTAATCTCTAGAATTTCTTTTTATTTTACAGAGAAAGACCCATGCAAGGAGCTAGTCGGAGACGCGTCTGAAATTGGGGACACCGCCTGCGACAAGAAAAACAAAAAATGCATAGTTGATCCTGCGGACAAATCCAAACACAAATGTGACGAATGCAAAGCCAATTTCAAACCAGGCGTAGGAGAAGACTGCGTTGGTAAATGATAAATTTCAGAACTATGAATAACCTAATTTCAGTTGTACCTTTCCTCAACGCGAAAATCTTTAATCTGATCAATCTCTACAATTTCTTTTTATTTTACAGAGAAAGACCCATGCAAGGAACTAGTAGGAGCCGCAACTGAAATTGGGGACGTCACGTGCGACAAGGATAACAAAAAATGCGTAGTTGATCCTGCGGACAGTGGCAAACACAAATGCGAGGGATGCAAAGACAACTTTATTTCAGGCGAAGATGGAATTTGCGTTGGTAAATGATCAGTTATCAGACTTAAACCAACCAAATTTAAATTATACCCTCTGAACTCTAAATCTAACTTTGCAACAACATTCCTAAACGCAAACAAATTAACTGGCTGATTTTTCAATTGTTTTTGAATTTAGCAGCAGCCAAGAACCCATGCAAGGAACTAGTAGGAGCCGCAACTGAAATTGGGGACGTCACGTGCGACAAGGATAACAAAAAATGCATAGTTGATCCTGCGGACAGTGGCAAACACAAATGCGAGGGATGCAAAGACAACTTTATTTCAGGCGAAGACGGAACTTGCGTTGGTAAATGATCAGTTATCAGACTTAAACCAACCAAATTTAAATTATACCCTCTGACATCTAAATCTAACTTTGCAACAACATTCCTAAACGCAAACAAATTAACTGGCTGATTTTTCAATTGTTTTTGAATTTAGCAGCAGCCAAGAACCCATGCAAGGAACTAGTAGGAGCCGCAACTGAAATTGGGGACGTCACGTGCGACAAGGATAACAAAAAATGCATAGTTGATCCTGCGGACAGTGGCAAACACAAATGCGAGGGATGCAAAGACAACTTTATTTCAGGCGAAGACGGAACTTGCGTTGGTAAATGATCAGTTATCAGACTTAAACCAACCAAATTTAAATTATACCCTCTGACATCTAAATCTAACTTTGCAACAACATTCCTAAACGCAAACAAATTAACTGGCTGATTTTTCAATTGTTTTTGAATTTAGCAGCAGCCAAGAACCCATGCAAGGAACTAGTAGGAGCCGCAACGGAAATTGGGGACGTCACGTGCGACAAGGATAACAAAAAATGCGTAGTTGATCCTGCGGACAGTGGCAAACATAAATGCGAGGGATGCAAAGACAACTTTATTTCAGGCGAAGATGGAACTTGCGTTGGTAAATGATCAGTTATCAGACTTAAACCAACCAAATTTAAATTATACCCTCTGACCTCTAAATCTAACTTTGCAACAACATTCCTAAACGCAAACAAATTAACTGGCTGATTTTTCGATTGTTTTTGAATTTAGCAGCAGCCAAGAACCCATGCAAGGAACTAGTAGGAGCCGCAACGGAAATTGGGGACGTCACGTGCGACAAGGATAACAAAAAATGCGTAGTTGATCCTGCGGACAGTGGCAAACATAAATGCGAGGGATGCAAAGACAACTTTATTTCAGGCGAAGATGGAACTTGCGTTGGTAAATGATCAGTTATCAGACTTAAACCAACCAAATTTAAAATATAACCTCTTACCTCTAAATCTAACTTTGCAACAACATTCCTAAACGCAAAAAAATTTACTGACTGATTTTTCGCTTTTTTAATTTAATTACCTGTATCATCGAATTTTTAAAAATAACCGAATAATTTGACCAAATACTGGACGGTTTGAAAACTTTGATAGCGCTGTGAGAGTACTCGAACATCATCGAGTACTCGGCATTTTTTGAGGTCGAGCACTCGAAATCGACCTCGATTAAGTAATTGGAGAATACTCGTCGGTTACCGAGTAACGAAAAATTGCATATTCCGGTACCAGATTACTCCAATAAGCTGCTCTCTAAAGTCGTTGAGTATTGGTTTTTTAACTCCTCATGGCTTCAAAGTTCAAAGAGGGGTTTTTACAACTTTTAAGGGGGCAATAAACGGTACCTACAAATTTGTGGAAACTGTGGTTTATTTAAATTCAAGGAATATTTTCCAGCATTCAAAGTTACTTTATACACATTTTAAATTGAATTTCATTATTTCTTGAATAAAACTAGCTCCTAATCAAGTACTCGATAACCCGATTCGTTAAAAATATAACTCGAGATTTTTTTTTAGTTACTCGATTAAGTTTCCCCTTTATCAAGTACTTGATTACTCGACTCGAATACGCGATGAAAAAAATTGATTCTCGATAACCGTTTCGATTGCCTAAAACCACTAATCGCACACCCCTAAACTTTGATTAAATAAAAACAATGTAATGGATTTTTTCTACTGAATACTGAAATATTACCTTACTGTTTCAAATAATTTTTAAGTTAGCTTAATCCCTTTATTAAAAGTATGAAAATTTAATAGCCAAACCTTATCCAAGGAGTTCAAAATCCAGCTATAACGGCTACAGATATAATTGCTGCAAGTCAGGGGCGTAACTTAGGGGAGGGGCGGAAATTATGACGGGGGGGGGGGATTTTTTAATTTATTTTTTATACTCCTGGTCGTGTCAGAATGTAGTATTTTAGCGGTTTTTACTGAAACAGATTGCAAAAACTATCTTGCACTTACAATGACGATTAGTTTAGTAAATTGTTGGTTTTTCTTCGATTATACTAAAAAGTTAAGAAATGTAACACATTTTTAAGGAACTGTTAGCAAAATCTAGTATTCGAGAAATATGAGATGCGAAGCATTTTAAGCTTTGAAAAATTAAAATCAATTGCAGAGTGCTTTAGGTGGTTAAAATAACTTAGCTATCTTACCCCAAGGCCCGTTCCGCTGTTGAGTATTTTCTGCTTATTTTAAAGAGACATTCAAAAGGCTTAGTTCTTGATAAGTCATTTTTGGTTTCATGGGTATTTTACTGAGTTGACTATTAACATATTCCAAAAACCTTTTTTTATGTATTTCGGATAGGAATTATTTCCGTTCCTTCAAAATATTTTATTGGTTATCCTAGAACTATACAAAAAATTCGATACATCAGTGCGTATAAATAATTGGTCGAATCGAATAATGAAGAATGCTTTACACAGCCCTTCCAAATATAAGATAAACTTTTCAATCGAGCTTTTCGAAATCAAATGATATAAATATTGACTTCTTAATTTAGCGGTGAAGAATCCTTGCAAGGACCAAATCGGAAACGAAACAGAAGTTGGAGACGCCGTATGCGACCAGGAAAAGAAACATTGCGTACCTACGAACAGTTCCGCATACGAATGCGACGGATGCAAAGAGGACTTAGTCGAAGACAAGGATGGGAAATGCGTTGGTAAATGATACATTTATGGAATAAAAAAAATTGGGCTGTACAAATAGCTTTTTAGATGCATTTTACGAATACCAAATATCTTAGTTATCTGACGTGTCAAATCGAATTTGGAAAAATAACCGAATAATTTGACAAAACACTGGAAGGTTTGAAAATGTGGATCAAATTACCATTTAATTGAATTATTCTACTATAAATACCGAATTATTACCTTTAGGTATTTACTGCTTATTAAACTATGAAACGATGTTTATAATTTACAATGCAGGTTTCAAAAATTTAAAAAGTCAGATAATGGATTTTTATTTTATTAATCTTTTTAATTGAAATTTTATCAAATATTTAGACGAATCGAATACACAGCCCTTTAACATTTCAATCGAGCTTTTCAAAAACAAATGATATAAATATAGACTTTTTGATATAGCGGAGAAGAATCCTTGCAAGGACAAAATCGGAGACGAACCTGAAGTTGGGGACGCCGTATGCGATAAGGAAAAGAAACATTGCGTGCCAACGAACAGTTCCGTATACGAATGTAAGGGATGCAAAGATAACTTAGAAGCGGAAGACGAGGATGGAACCTGCGTTGGTAAATGATTCATTCGCGCGCTATAAAGGAACAAATTGAAGATCAACTAAACTTTGTTACAATCTATTTTTGAAATCAGGACGTTGCCAACTGGCCTTGAAAAATGTCTGTCCCAAGCGGTTAGCGAACAAGTGCGCTTTGAATGCTGAAACACCGGTCTGCATTTGTCCCAATGGGTACTACATGGGACCAGATAAGTGCACCCTTGGTAAGTTACCCAAAGTGCTGGAGAGCTCATTCATTTCCGTTACATGAGCTGATATTTTACTGTTTTCAGTATTGTAGTATACTAGATTTTATTTATAGTTACCCAAAATTGGATTTCAAAACTAAATATTTGTTAACTCGCTGTAGTGACCTGTAATACGCTATGTCATATCAATAATTGTTAAACAAAAGGCGTGGCATTGGTTTAATGTGACTTATTTACGTTAAAGTTAAATAATTAGAAGAGGCAGAATGTGGAAAAGATATTTTTATGTAGACACAACAAGTTAATATCTGAAAAGTTTCATAGTATTATCAATTAGTAGTTTTCCGTATTGTTTTACAGGTGCTCAAATTTACGTCTATAAGTTACCAGGAATTAATGAAGGGATACAGTCAACAACAACCGCCCCAGTAACGGAAACAGATGGCATCTCAACAACCGCTGACGCCACTGAAACAGATGACAACTCAAACACCACCCAGGCTATTGAAACATATGTCATTATGATTGAAGATACTGAAGAACCAAAAGAAAATGATAAACCAAGTCAAGAACCTGTTAAAGAAGGTTCTCTTTACGCCAGCAAAGCTGATGCGGCACCCCTCCGAACAGCATTAGCCGAAAAAATATTCAGCGCGGTAAGTCGAGATCAACTCTACTTTTAAGAAAATAGATTCTATATCAGCATCCCCCATTTCGGGATTAGTTGAAAACAGTAGCTAAAGAGAAGTTGGCGGACGTCAAGATACTAGGAGACGAGTAAGTGTCGTTGGCCATTTTATTATATCGCTGTTTGTTGCGTAACGGCGTTTCGGTGACTTACAGGAAAGCCCCACTAGTGGAAGTAGAAGCGGTTTTCAACGCGCCCGTCGGACCAGAAGTCTTTGAGGGGTTGGAATGCAAACCAATACAAGACAACCCTAAGAAGTGTAAAATCGGGGATTTAGAGTTGCTCACAGACCAAAAAGACGCTTTCAAATCTACAATAAAGAGCGCCAATAAGGTGGAAGATATGTGTACTTTCGGCAGCCCTTGCGTCAGAATAGGGCAACAGTGTAGTAACGAAAAGAAAACCGAAACCATGCCTTACCAATGTTTGTGCACAGCTGAGGGATACGAAGTGGTTCCGGGAGCCTCCTACGAAAACTTCGCGTTTACATCCGAGGTCTGCCAGGGTAAGCGCCAATCGTCGTCAAATTTAGAAAATCATTATGGGATTCAAGTTGCTTTAACCTCATTGTTACCACCAGATAAAGACGAGTGCGAGGAGGATAACACCAGATGTCCGAACGGTGAATGCCTGAATTTGCAACCGGACAAAGGCATGTACACCTGCAAATGCAATGACCTCTTCATGAATCCGCAGAAGGATGGTCAAAAAGATGATAAGCAATGCGTCGGTAGGTATTCCCAGTTTCAACAATGAACCCCACCTACTCATCTAATTACTTCAACTTCTGAATGCTACTCTTCTCAAAACAGATAGCTGCCAACCGGATTATTGTCCAGGAGAAAACAAAAAATGCACACCCGTTGGAAATAGCCATTATTGCGGGTAAATAATATAACGTTTATGCTCTTAGCATCTTTTTAATTAACCTGTTTATCGAAAATGCTTAGTTGTAAAGATGGATATATGGGACCGGAATGTTCTCATCCAAACCGTGAGCCAGAAACAGGAGCGTCCAAAGAAAAATTAAACAGTACGTGTATCTCTGATCATTTCCGGTCAGCAACCTTTGCCTCAATTCGGGTCGAATCAAATATAATTGGCGCTAGCCTTTCCATCAAATACATAACTTCCTATATTTGCGTTCTTAAATACTGCGCGATATTTTCCAGAGGCTGAAAGCAACGTGATCATTGTCGGTGCTGTTTTGGGAGCTGTTCTACTATTAACTATCATCGTATCCGCGGTTAGCATAAAAAAGTAAGTGCGAAAAACCCAAATATTTCACCTCCTAGCTTACTGAAAATCTCGCTCATTCTACCCTCGCGTGTTACCATTCAGATTAAGAAGCAAGGTCAACAAGCAAAACCATAACAACCAGCCTTTGGACGATTTCAACGTAATTGTTTTAGATAATATTAACAAGAATGCTTTCAAGTACTGAGATTGTGGGATTGTGGGGATTCTTAACCCACTCTCGCATATTTTGTAGTGAAAGTTCGTCTGCTTTCGTTTTTCTCGGCACTCTTTCACGCCATCTATGTTTGCGTATTGTGATTAAAAATCAAACGGGCTTAGGCTACGAAGTATGCGAGGAAGGTACCACAGGGATATGCTTGATATCTGAATGTATTCTTGATATAAATAGATCTTATCTGATTTTTAATCTATTATCTAAATCTTCTTTGTTTTCTTTCGGCGTCCGCGCAGTCCGGTCGCAGAGGATACGACAACGCAGCGGGTCCGCGGTAAAGTCTACCATCAAACGCCATTACGCGTCATGTACTCTGTACGAAATACTTTTAAGGATTATATTATTATTTTAAATGATTTAAGATTCCGAATGCGGAATTAAAGCTGTAACTTAACATATGACGTAATAAACACCAACCTTTTTTAAGAAAGATTAAATGGACTTGCTCAATACATTTTCAATGTGTACAGATCTACGAGAACTGTCTACCCCACTCCAAATTGGATAACTTTAGAACCTATTCCGTCACGTAGGTTCTGTTTATTGGTACAATGCTACGACTTCCTTGGTAGGCTTAGGCAAAGAAAAGAGGGGTATCCCTATGTAGTGGGGGAGATAACCTCATAAATTAACAAGTTGGCAAGCCAAAATATACCTCTCCTCGGTAGAATTGTCCCTAGTGGTATTAATTTCTCGAGATAACCCTTAAAGATATATCTCCGCAATTTAGAGTTATTTGTTAAAAATATTAACCCATTTCTATCCCGCCCGGTATAAAATTTTAATTATAATTAAAATAATTGAGACGAAACGACCAATTTTAATTTATTCAGAATATCATAAGTTAAGTAGTTACAACAGTAAGTTAGACGTACTATAACAATGCACAATTGAATTAAACCCTTTTATAGAACAAGTTTATCGGTTAAATATAATACGAAGCAAATTTTAATGAAAGAAATATCTACAGAGGCTTTTTGGAATTACTCGCTTACGAAATACTTGCCGCATCTTTAACGCTCATTTTATTTCAACACTCGCCTTTGATGAAGATACCGTAGATATCTGGTAGTGGACGACTCGTTCACTTCCTGTTGACGTTGTGACGCATACCACATGAAAAAGACCAATGCCGTCCAATTTCCAATATCATATAATGACTCGCACACCCAAGAAATCATTGACTGCGTTAGAAATCGTAGATATCCAAATATCCACACCAAATGTATTTACAAGAAGCAAAAACCTTACCATCAACAAAGCACAGAGAGCCACTTGACTAACCGCCACCTCTTAAAGCAATTAACGTTAAATTATCTCCTTTGAATTAACAGAACTATATATAGGTCGTTAAGAAAGTGGACCACCCACAGGGTCTACCCTTTAACCCTCTAATCTCGGCTGACTGCGCTAATACATTCATAAATTCATTAATAAAAAAAGACTTTATTACCTATTATGCTTACGATGCCTGTCTTAATTTCAGTGAATCAAAGCAGCTATCGGTGGTTCTGTGGTAGAGCGCTCGACTGCCAAGCCGAATGGTCTGGGTTCGAAACTTGGGTGGCGCATTTGTTTTTAATCAATAGAGAAACGCTAAATTAGAATTTCTTCGATGCAATAATTTCAATTTCAATTCTATTTCAATTAAACCAAAATTTCGTACTCTATTAAATACGCTTCCGATAAAGCTGAAGGTCTAATTTTCAATAAGGCGTAACAAGTGTCGGTGGTTCTGTGGTAGAACGTCCGCCTGTCAATCAGGAGGTTTCGGGTTCAAATCCCGCCCGATGCGATCGCAAATTGATACTAAGACGAATACCGTGTACTAACGGGGAAACCCTGCCATTGGACGTTGAGAGGTAGCATTACACTCAGCACTCGGTCCGTCCCAAAGTCATTAAGAAGAAGTTGGAGAGAAAACGCCCATATAAACACAACAGACTCAACATGCACATCCATCAGAACACAAACACAACAAATTCAACACTCACAACCTACGCATAAACATTACAAAAACCGTAATACACCAAACCGTCACGACGGTGAGCGAAAAAACACCATCCAAACCAAACCGCAAATGCATCCGTTAACGCTCACCGTCACACGGTGGTTTTGCCAACCCTTTGAAAAACTGCGTACGCAGTGATTACACTTTGCACCGAAAATGCGAACGCGTTCGCAGTCCTGACAGACAGACACACCCACAGACCCACCCACAGACCCACCCACAGACAGACACGGTCGTTGTATAACCCCTCCTAGGGGACTTTGTCCCCTCGGAGAGGTAAAAACTCTTTTAGTTACAGTAAAGACACATTATTTGGCTCTGAACTAATTAAAACAATGCTATACACTAGTTTAAGTGAGTTCTTTACGTGGTGCTTTCCCTAGATTCTTTGATTGGTGGAATTTCCGCCATCTTGGAAAGTGGTGGCTAAAAACCATAAAATTTATCGTCACTCTGGATCTACTTTTGCGATTGACACGAAATGAACTCTATAATGTAGGATAGGTCAATCCTCATAACATACCTTCTTTAGTTCTTGTCGTAAGAACCGGTAGCGCAATTTGAAATTAAATTGCGTAATATACCGTGAACATATGGTAGAAACCCTGCCATTTGGATGCTAAGACGCAAAAACAAAAACATATACTACACTCAATGACCAAAAGAAATGTTTTTGGAAAAATCAATTCCCTAATTTCAAGACACTGCGAACGCAGGGAATACCCTTTGGTAAAATCCCTCCAAGGGACATAGTTCCCTCGGAGAGGTAAAAAGTTGCGTTATTCTTCAGATGGAATTTTCGTAAAAGGAAAAAAAAACTTTTTTATTTGATGTAATATTACATTATCGATGGCTTTAACAAAATCAAACTTTAAAGCACGTTTCTGTTCAATGTAAATTTATTTAATTAGAAAACATAGCCTCAGGGTCTTCCCTTTCCACCATTTTCTCCAATGATAAAACTATGAAATCAAACCTATTTCTATAAAAATGGAGACTTTTTATCACTCCGCCACCTAGTGTTGCGGCTTTGTGACATTTTAAGAATGATATCATAGCCCAGATCTTTCTGGGACTCTTCAAAACATTCGCATCTAATAACTGAATTAGCACTTCAATCAATCCAAGCAGTTCCCGAACTAGCAATATATTAGATAATTAGAGCAACAGTCAACCTAAACTAAATTAAGCCGGTGGGCTTAGCTATGTGCATATCGACGCTTCTAATATTACCCTAACTCCGTTCACGTGTCCACTCATTACACTGGCCGCGTCGTAAGTCAGCGCGACGCAATTTTCAATTTTCAAACGATTTGAATGGGACTTTCAAATGAGGTGTGAGGGGTCGGAAGTCGATTCAAAAACCATCACTGAAACGTCATCAGAGTGGAACTTTGTAAGTGCGTCAAACGGCGACCGAATGACGTATTTTAAATGGACTCCACCCCCCCCCGCTCTCTATTAAAAAATCCCTTAAAGGTGTCCCTCCAACAATGTAAACAAATCCACTAAATAAATTTAGCTTCAAAGGAAGTGATATTTTCTAAAATCCAATTAAACATTTATCCTCATTGTAAATACAAAAACTGTCTAGTACATTAATTTGCGAGTACTTGGTTCAAATATTTTTTGATCGTTCAACGTTCTTATACATATATACGTTCTTGGTGATACGAAAAGGCGGGTCTTAACTACGTCAAGTGTAAGACGTAACATGACATTTCAAATTCATTGGCTGGAGGTTTGACGGGAAAATATTGCGTCGTCATGGTAACAAATAGGCGATCTTCCCGCGCAAAAAAGGCTTATAAAACAATGGATTTAAAAACCTCAATTTGTTATCGTACTTATTATTTTGAAGTAATTATAATGTTCTTCGCGAAAGAAGTGTAGTGATACCTATTTTCAGGTATTTGTATGGTTATAAAGCTAATAATATAATAATCATGACTAGGCTTAATGACGAGTTTTCGTCGAATTAAGGTAGCGAGGCGCGAGAGTTTTCTCGTGAGTTTTCCCCCTTTAAGACACGCCCGTTCCTACGAGCTTCATTACGGCCGTAAAAATCTTCCTTAGACATTCCAAGTGTATTCCTATATAGTTTCCAGCTGATACTGATTTTGGGAATGGAATGTCTGTACGTTATCTTGGGGGATGAGCGTTCCTACGAGCGAGATCCTCTTGCGAAACATTTGTGAGAGTAAATGGCAGAGGTATTAAAGCTAACATTTTCTGGAAACAAAATAAACCCTAATACAAGTAAATTAAACTTAATTTTTAATAATTAAACTACTCAATGATGAGTAAATATTGAAAACATCACGTGAAACACAAATTGAAAAGCATTTCGAATAGAGATGAGTTTCACGCGACGCACAGTGGGGCAAACTGATCCCAAACCTGGCCAAAAGTCAAAAAAATAAATAGCACGTATGAATTTTATTTTAATTTATAATATTTGTTTATAAACCACCGCACACTTTACCGGTGTTTGATTTTTACTGCAAATTGTTTTTCTCCACCAGGCTCCTTAGAAGTAGTAGAATTTTTTTAGAAATTTTAAGTTGGAGTTTTAGCATAGTTTTTGGTATACATTCAGGCTTGATTTAAAAGGTAAAGATATTTGTTTTGCAGACTTTAGTTTTGGAAATATCAATACCAAGTAGATATCGATATTTTCGAGTTATGAAACTATTATACAAAGCCGCGTAATTCAAATTATGTGAATTCTGGAAAACGACGTTAAAGGTCTTAAACTAATATATTCCTTTTAGAATTAATGTGACTTTTAGTTATGAATTCAGGTAGATTAAAATACAATTTTTTATTTAAGTTCATGAATGTTCATTATTTATCACAATATCGATTAAAAATTTTGCCAATATTTGCCTATTTTCTATTTTTGTACAGATTTTCATAAGATATATGAAATTAAAAAGGGTGTCCAATTTAAAAATGATCCATGGCGATAACATCAAAATCCTTTCCTGTACTAATTTAAATTTTTGTGGCACTTAACACGTGTTGGGGGACAATTAAAAATGATAACATCGATGACCTTGAACCGTTTCTTCAAGGTCATTGAAAAATTATCTTGAGTACCATTAGATTTAGAAACTTACCTGATGACCAACTTGTTTTTCGACTTTCAATTGATCAAATGAATTCGGACCAACATTATTTAGACATGAAATATGACGAGGAACAACTTTCTAATTGGAACGAAGTTTCTAAATCTAACGATGATTTTTCAATGACCTTGAAGACTTGGTTCAAGGTCATCGATGTTATCATTTTTAATTGTCCCCCAACACGTTTTAAGTGTCACAAAAATTTGAAATTAGTACAGGAAACGGTTTTTCAGATATTAATTTTGACCAGGTTTGGGCTCAGTTTGCCCCACTGTGCGACGGCTTATTGGTATGCGATTAGACAAGTTCTCTTCTATTTTGACTAACTGGTATGTTAGGTATGCGAAGTATGCTGGTATGCTTTTTAGTATTTGCCGAAATTGGGGGCTAGATCCAGCTAGAAGGATGGAAACATTGAGTTGGGAATATTAATCTAGAGGTCCAATCAAAACGTCGGATTTCAGTATTTCGCGAAACAAGTTTTTAAAAATTAGAATACTGCCGTCTGCTCCCAAATGACGAGAAAACTTTATCATTCTACCCGTGGCGCCGTCTATCTCTCAATGGTTCGTTCAAATAAGACGCGTTTTCTGACCAAAATATTATTTTTCCAAAATAATGGATGGCGCCACGGGTCATATGATAACGTTTTCTCGTCATTTTAGAGGAGACGGCACATTCGTAATTTTCAAAAACTTGTTTCGCAGGGAGCAGATTTGATTGGATGTCTAGATTAATATTCCCAACTCAATAGATGGAAATTATGGAGAAGACTGGGTAGGTAGGCTTGGCAACGTTAAACCATTGAACTTAATACAAAGTAGACATCTAGCGGAAATAGTTTGAACTTTTATAGTTTTTACAATGAAACAAGGAAAAGCGTTCAATTTAATTTTCCAAGAACACAACTATACGGTTTTTTACCAGGCTAAAAAAGAGACAAATAACGGTAAATATATATGGTTTAATTAGATATTGGAATATTTTGCAACTAAAACCAGACATTCAGCTTCCTTCACTAATTAAAATCAGTTTCTACAACTAAACCAAATAAAAACCCCTTAATTCTTCTTATTTCGAACGTCTAGCAGACGAAATTATATGTACACGCGTATATATTAATCTAATACATGTAACACTTCCTGCCGTAAGATGGAGCTATAGGCTAAGGGTAAAGATTTAGCTCGAGCTACGTTACCGCAAGGTTACTAGTGATTTTGACAAATATAGGTATGCTCGCGCAGCCCGTTTTAGGTCAAGGTTACAAGAGATTTTCATTAATGACGTTACCGTATAGGTGCGACGGGGAGCTAGTGTGGCCAAGTTAGGAGGTTTCCTCCTATTTATAGAATAAAGTTAGGAACGTTGTAGGGAAAACAGGGGGTAGACTCTCGTAGGAGGTTTCGATAGCTGGAAGCCAAAATTCAATAGGTGGTCGTAAAAGTATAACGTCGGAGATAGTCAGACTCTTTGACCATAGACTACTTTGACCACCGTACAATACCTGATTGTATAATGCGAAAAAGGCGTTCATGTGTCATTCTGGCATTGATTGATATATGGCCACCAACCATAAGAGAGAAGAGGCCCTTTCACTCAATTAGGCAAAAATCGGTCTCTGCGCATGCTCAAATACCAACCAATCCCGTGTTCCCTCCCTAGCTCAAGGTTCGTAACATAAAATGCATTGGTATATGGGTGTGACGTAGTACGTTGAGATCTGCAGAGTGCAGACCACAAAATTGTTACGCATAGTTTGTTGTTATGTCCAAGGCTAATTTCTTTTTATTTGTATTTTTAGTTTTTAACTTGTTTTAACGTAAACTGAGCAGTTTAAAATGCCTTAAGGTGTCATTTTGTCAGTTCTTAAATCAATTTGTTTTGATTAGGAGAGCTTATGATAAATGGACGGAGCTCGTTTAATTTTGGTTAACAATTTAATAATTTAAAATCTAGACAGAGCACATTTAGACCCTTAATTACGTTAAAAAAGTATTTAAAATTGTCATTTTAAGTCACGCTTTAACTATCGTTATATAGATTCTGTTTTTAAATTATTTATTACAGATAGGAGCAACAAACACAGCACCACACACAAGGAGAACGCAAACCGTCAGAAGTCTTTTATTTTCTTGCGTACATTTTTCATTGGTTAGACGCTTTAGCGCCTGCTGCCGTCGGAAGGGTAAAATTCGGAAATTGTCTCCCCCCCGCCTGTTAAACGTTCAAAGTAAAGGTTCGTCCAATGAAAATTGTACACAACACTGTGTTAGCGCGTTTAAACTTAGGGTTGGCCGATATCGTAATTTATCCGATTGCAATACCAATTTTTTTACCGATATGGCAAATCACAGTACCGATACCGATTTCCACCGATACCGATTTTACAATTCATCATCAATGGTCCAATATATGTTACCGATTTAAAAAAATGAAGGGTTGTTTTGTATTTTCAAAAAACAATCCACCCTTCATACTATTTTGAGAAGAGCTAATCGAATTTAGAAAAAAAAAACATTAAAATGAATTTAATATTTTAGATTTTTATAATTACCTCACTTAGGTACATTTAAAATATAAATTATGAGATTTAAAACTTTTAATTTCAACTTGTAATTAAAAAGTTATTTTTCACTTCCCACTCCCAGTGTTTATTTTTCAGTGTTCAGAATAGCTTTCGAAATATCACCCTTTTTAATTGTGAAGTATTTCCAAATCTTCGCTTTCTTTCGTGGCGCCATTACAAATTGTAATTTACAACCTCTACTGTACATAAACACTAACAATAATAATAATCGCGGGAACAAAGTGACAATCACCGAGAAAAACACACGAGTCGCAGGGAAAAAACGTGAGTCAGCGACCCCGCAACCATGCCGCAACTGAAGTTTGAACTTCAAACGGTCAAGGTCATCTACCAGGACTTTAAGAAAATCGGGAAAAAATCGGGTTAAATCGGTATCGGAAGGTTTTTTTTATATAATCGGGTAAAATCGGTATTTTAGACGCGAACCGATTAATCTGGAAAATCGCGATATCGGTGACCGATACCGATTTCATATCGGTTTGGGCGGCTTGGGCCCACCACTAGACTTTAAAGGCTAGCTGCGTTATCCTCGTGTTTGTTGCTCCTAGATTACAGTTTAAAGACTTCTAAGCATCTAACATATATTTTGTGGCTGTTAGGTTGAATGCATATTGAAAAACAATTTTAATAAACTAAACCTTTAATAATAACTTGTGATACTTATAATCGAAGAAAAGCTCTCTATTTTGCTCTATTCTGAAACTAAAACTTTATAATCCTGAGTGACGTTTTGGTATGTGCGAGTTAAGCGCCCTCTATTAACTTATATCATAACTTATTTGAACATTGGGATATACAAGTGCTAAAAGGTAACATGAGAATATCACAGTGGCTGAGATGTTATTTAAAGGATTAATAAGTTTTCGTAAAATTTTTATTAAACGTAGGTAAAATAAATATTTTATTGTTATTATATTTGATATATTTTTTAATTATATTTATATTTAAAACTAGCAAAAGTAAAATGGATGTGTAATCGTAAGAAGTGGCTATAAACGCAATGTGATTGCGCAATGATGTACATTGTGGTACACAACAGGAAGGCATTATTACTCACGCAAAAAATCAAACGTCAAATTGACAAGCATTATTAAAACTTAAAATTTTAAGATATTCTTACCGGAACGTTGTTTTAAAAACGGTTCTTTTCTTTTCGTTTAAACTATCTTTTTCACGCTGCTATAAAAATGCGTCTTCCAACTACGACGGGTCGACGTTCGAAAAATGCACCACCGAATACGAAATACCTTCCTGTAAAAACTGCTTTTCACTTATTAACGCGTCTTATAAGCTTAATTTAAAATATCACATATGTATATCGGCAGCTTTTGAAATTAAATGTTAATAATACATGTTACTTAATTAATATTTACAAGATTTGTCGAAGTTAATTGATTAAAAATGACAATAATACAATTTTAATACGAATAAGTTTGAATTCCTCGCCTTTAGACTGTATAAATAAAAATGGAATTTCTGTATGAATTGAGCGCCCCTAGCGGAATATCTTTCGCTCGCAGGTTTACGTAGAAACTTCAACGAATGCGATGGCCGCTATAGCGCGTCATCAAAGTTGGTCATATCCGGGCCCGGTATGCTTTGTTTAGTGTTTGTTGTTTAGTCCATACTGATCTCAGAGTCCCCGTCGGGCGTCGCCACCGTTTTTGCAGTTTAAAGGTTGGCAAAACCACCGTCTGACGGTGGGCGTTAACGAAAAAAACAACCGCACCAAACCGCAAATTTGTCCGTTAACGCTCACCGTCAGACGGTGGTTTTGCCAACCTTTAAACTGCAAAAACGGTTTTTCGACTTTGCAACTCAGTTTTATAGGGAATGGTTTTTGTAATATTTATGTGTAGTGTGGTAATATTAACTTTGTATTATGGTGGTTGTGGGTGATGAGTTGGTTGTGTATGCGTTTTGTATGTATGGGTGTTTTCTCTCCAACTACTTATTGACTTTTGGGACGGACCGAGTGCTGAGGGTTACGATATACGCCTCAACGTCCAAATGGCAGGGTTTCCACCAAATGTTTACGGTATTCGTCTTAGTATCAATTTGCGGTATGACAGGCGGACGTTCTGCCACAGAACCAACGACATTTATTAAGGCTACTCGAAAATTAGACCTTCAGCTTTATCGGAAGCGTATTAAATTTCGGTTTTTATTAAAATATAACGAAATTTTGTGATCTATTTAAATTATTGCATTGAAGATATTCTAATGTAGCGTCTTCTCTGTTGATTAAAAAGAATGCGCCGCCCAGGTTTCTACCCGAGCTCTCCTACATGACAGGCGAATGTTCTACCATAGAACCACCGATACATGTTACGCTTCTTTGAAAATTATAAACTCAGCTTAGCGGAAGAGTATATTAACGGTTTTTAAAGTCAACATTTTTACGTATGAAATTTTAAAGGTCAAATCTTGTTTTAGCGCAGTCAGCAGAGATAAGAGGGATAAAGGGTAGAACCTGTGGGTGATCCACTTTGTTAGTTATTTGTTATTTATTTACGGGTTTTTTTATCGTCTTAAATATAGTTGTAATAATGCAAAGGCGTTTATATAACGTTTATTGATATAGACTTTTTTTATCTTTTACTGGGCGCTTCCATGTTTTCCTTCCCCTTTTCACCCCCACTCTGCCATTTCCTGGGACACGGCCAACTTCGATCACGCGTACCGCGCCTTAGCGGCCCCGTAAATCGCCTGAATTTACAGTGTATATATTTTCCCACCAGGCTTTCGCTACGACTAAAATTTAACGTTAGTCAGATAGGAAAAATCCACAAAAAAAATTATTTTTAAATAAATTTTGAAAAACATTGCATTAAACCGAATGTAGGTTAGCTGAGTTAGCTGAAAAATGGGACAAGGCACAGGCTGATATCGAGGAGCTTCAAAGAAAATTTGCGGATCAGGATCAGGGTTCAGACAGGTTTAAAGGGAACGCTATGAGTCAAGAAGGACTACGCCCAACGAAATCTCTGGAAGCTGTCGTTAAAAATGCAGTGTATGCATTTTCACCGAAAAAAGATAAAGTAAAGAATCTTATGGTATTTGGGACTGCAAATAACGTCATTGATAGCCCCAAAGAGGCCGAACTATCGATCTGTAAAAATATAAATTTGAAGAAAGGGGGCATTAAAGTTGTTAATTGTGAGCGATTTGTACAACCAGCTGGGAAGCCTGACGATGGAAAATCGCGACCGATAAAAATAACGATGGAAAGTGAGGACACGAAAAGATTAGTTCTACGTAATGTTAAAAATTTGAAAGGGAAGGAGAATTGCGAGGGTGTGACTGTACGAGCTGATTTAACGAGACAAGAACGCTGGAAACGAAATCGGTATTTTTCCAAACGTCAGGGGAAAACGACAAATGACGTGCCCAAAATAGGTGATCAAATGGTAAACGTTGCGTTTAAGTCCGGTGAGCCAAGAAATGGTCAACCGGCGATAAATTCCGATCAGTGTCGTATTCCACGGAGGTGTGGTGGGAGGGCGAAGGCGAGAGCGAGGAGGAGGGCGAGAAAGAATGAGAGCGGAAGAAATTGCCTTGACCAGAGTACGTTAGATATTGGCTTTCTTAATATCGAAGGTGGAAGACGAAGAGAAGTGTGGCTGGAGCTTCAAAATCATATGGTGGAGTACAATATTCCGGTGTTCTGTACGGCTGAAACGTGGCTAAGAAACGATGAACGTCCTGACCTTCTTCCAGGTTTTGTTGGTATGACGTGAACCAAAATGACGGAAAAAAATGCCGTGGTGGAATTCGAGTATTATATCGAGAAGAAATACCATGTCGTTGTGTTAAAGAGTGCGCCGCCGAACATTTTTGGTTTTCGTTGAAGATTACTTTTGGAGTCATTTTTGTGGCGGTGATCTATTTGGCTACGGGAACCGGCCATGAAGTTAACGATTGGAATGATGAGATTTTCAATGTCTTTTGGTGGATTTGATCACTTTAAATCCGAACAATGTTATTCCTACGTATGTGGTTGGGGACTTTAGTGGCCATGTTCAATAATTAGATGGTCGGGAGGACAGAAATGGTCCTTGCGCAAAGGAGTGGGCGGCCAAACATGCGTTTGATTTTCTTAACCACGATTTGGAAATTTGCCAAGGTAAAGTGACTTGGTCGGCAAGAGGTATGCACTCGAGTATTGATTTTGCTCTGTGCAACTCATCCATGAAGGAAAGGATCCGATCGTTAGTGATTGACGAAGATGATATTATCGGTTTGGGAAGTGACCACAATGCCTTGATAGCTACTGTGGTAGGAGCGGATTCGAGAAATAACAAAATTCCGGTGGTTCAATGTCAAAGAAAATGGCGTACTGGAGACACTGAGAAAATGGCGACGTATGGTCAAGAAGTTGATAGGCTGGTACGAGACGAGGCGGATCTTTCGTATGAGTCGTTCCTAGTCTCCATTACGCGGGTGGCATTAGCCAAGCTTGGGTTCACAAAATCTGATGGTCGTGTACGACTCCAGAAACATTGGTGAAACATTTTGGTGAAGAAACAAGTCGTTAAACGCCTAGTTTCGACGAAAATTAAGATTGTAAATGCTCGTACGGAACTTGAAATTAAGAACTTGGGAAATTTGGCTGCCAAGAAATTTTGGAAACTCTTAAAGGATGATAAGTTGGGTCCTCGACCTTCGTTGCCTGGTATTAAAGACGTCAATGGTGTGGTTCTCAAGAAGAGTACGGAGATTGCAGGACGCATAGAAAGCTACGTTATGGATGAAGAAAGGAGGCTTCGTATGATACACGAATCAATTTCGGTGGTGCCGCCTTGTATCGTCAATCCTACACAAGATACACTCAAGCATTCAATATCAATAGAAGAACTGAACGTTGCCATAAATGCTCTGCCTCTGGGTAAAGCCGCCGGAGAAGCAAAAATCTCAAATGAGCTGATTCGCGCTCTTCCTGAACTGTCTCGCCGTGCGTTGTGTGAACTCTTCAATCGTGTTGTTGGCTTCAGATGAAATACCGGAGGCTTGGTCGGCAGCTGAAATTCGGTTGATATTTAAAGGCGGGGATAAGGATCCGGAAGATCTTAACGCATACCGGCCTATTGCGTTATCTCAATGCCTGTCGAAGCTTTACATAAGCATACTGAAAAGTCAACTCAGTGCGTTTGTCGAAGAGAAGAAAATATTGGGCGAACTTCAGAATGGCTTTCGCAGAGACCGCAGAGGATCTGATAATCTGTTTACGCTATCTCAGCTGATCGAAATTGCACGTTTGGAACACCGGTCCCTTTACGTCGCCTTCTTGGACTTACGGAAAGCCTACGATAGTGTAAACAGAGACATTCTGTGGAGAATTTTGGTCAACCTTGGCGTTCCTGTTGCGTTTGTGAATCACTTAAAGGCAATCTATGCGAATAACTTTTACCGTTATTGGTTCGACAATGTCTTAACTGGATATATTCTTGTAAATATTTGGTCTGTTCGCACTGTATCTTCAGCCACTTGACCAGCGACTTTCAACTTCAAACTTAGGCTTTCGTTTATCGCACCCGTCGTCTGAAGTTGGAACTATCATTTGTGGCCAGTTTTTTAAAGATGATATTTACGTAACTGCGGAGAATTTGGGGGACCTCCAAGGTCTGTTGGACATTGCTAGCGTTTTTGCGTCTGAGTGTGGCTTGGAGTTTAGTGGAGAGAAGTGTCATGTTCTGCAGTTTAGTGGGCTGAACAATGGAACCAGCCAACCCTTGTTTCTACAAGGTAGCAGAGTGCAAAATTCAAACAAAGGGACATATCTTGGTGTATCTTTAGGTACTAACTGGGAATATCTGGAACCTCACGAAGCCAGGTTGGGTACGAAATTGGGTCGGCTTCATGGAGCCATCAAGCATAAAGATCTGGAACCTCACGAAGTCTGCTTGGGTACGAAGGAGGGTCGGCTTCAAGGAGCCATCAAGCATTAAGGTCTGCACTCATACAATGCGTACACGGTCACGCGGACTCTATGGAAACAAGTGGCGGTTCCGAGCCTTTCATATGCCAACGATGTCATTTGCCTAAGGGAACCAATTTCGCGTCGGTTGGAGCCGGCTCAGTTTGTCGTGGGTAAGGCTGCCGTCGAGGGAAATTTTCTCACGGCGAAAGCGGCAGTTAAAGGAGAACTAGCTTGGTCCGAGTTCGTGGAGCGAGAAGCTAGGAATAAACTGTCGTACTTGGGCCGTCTCATGAAAATGGAGAAGGATCGTGTGGCTGGCAAAGTGTTTCGTTATCTTAGGGGAAAAGGCCACCAAACCCGCTGGAGTAGTAGGCTCAAATTCGTAGACCGCATGTATGGTATTGGTTCTCAGAAAAGGAGTGCAGCAACTTTGGTCAAAGAGTGGACTGGGATTATCGAAAAAGCTGTGAAGGAGAACGCTAATAAACGCTGGCGACTAGACATCGCCAAGCACAGATGTTTACGGATATACGCTAATAAGGAAACAGTGGGACCAATGATCGTCCAAGTCACCTCCTTTTTCAAGCGAGAACAGGTGCTTTGCCAACTGCTGCTAGGTTCAGCGAGATCTTTGGTGATGACCCCAAGTGTCCTCTGTGTGGCGCGCCATGTGAAGATGTTGCGCATATTTTGGTAGAATGCGATAGGTTTATTTCCGTCCGGGTGACGTATACTTTCGCTGAAGAGCTTGATAAATCAGACGACTGTTTGGCTTACCTCTTGGGCTTCTATGGTGCCGGTAAGACTGTGTGGAATGATGCAACTGTTACGAAACGCCTTCTCGGCCGCTGGGAAGCTTTACGAAAGAGCCATTAACGCTCTTCCAATAGTTACACCGGCTTTGTTTCATTTGTCTATTAGTTTTTTTATTTTAAAGATTTCGTTCATAAACATGTAATCGGTTATTATAATTATAGTTTCAATATACTCGTGAGTTCATGTAAGGTGAATTCCTCCCGGATTTAAAAGGAATTTGTGTGTATCAAAGAGTAAATAAATATCTATCTATCTAAATATCTATCTATCTAAATATCTATCTATCTATCCCCAATTTCCGCCATAAAATTCCTTGTTTTTAAACGAAACCTAATCATTATCAATAACAAAATAAATATTAATATATTACAATTTAATTGATATATTAAAATTTTTCCAGTATCCAATATCCGCTTCAATACTTTAGGCGCCTTTTTGGCGCCCCCTGACCGTCGGCGACCGGGGGGTATGCCCCCCTGCCCCCCTCACTACGCCTCTGTTAATGTTTACTTAATTTAATATTTTGTAATATATGTCGGGTTAATGGGTTTTTTTCGATATAATCATGATAGATGAAAAGTTTAAACAGCTAATTCTTTGTAAGAAAAGATAATCCAAAATATTTTGCATTTTTATTTTGAAAGTGATAGACCTAATGTTTTTATAGATGATGGTATGATTTTTCCACACCCTATGTCAGTTAAAGACATATTATGGTGAGATGACATCAAATTATGGCCAAGAATGGGAGAAGGACAGATTTCTCATTATTTAATTGATCAAAAAGCCTGTGATTTTAAGGATATTAACTGTAAAAAAAGTATCACTTCCTACAATTACTTAGAAAGTGGATGGGTGCAAACTCTGTATGTTCACGAACCTGAGAAGGATATACTTTTTTTAAAATGTTTAGTTTCTCCATCTTAAGCGTTATCAAATCAACCTCATAAAGCTTGGGTGTGCGCAAGAAGATCGGGCCAAGTTGTAAAAGGCGGTTGCTCATGCATGACCGGTTTAGGAAAAACATGTAGCCATGTTGTTGCGTTGCTGTGGTAAATCGAAATGGCCAATAGTAAAAATTTAGTTGGCAGTGAGTGCACTGATGTAGAAAATACCTGGAATTCCGGAACCAAACGGAACATATAGCCGACTTTGGTTAAAAACATAATTTTCAAAAAATCTAAGAGGCACGATGAAGTGGTCTTTCATACTGAAAAGGAAAATGTAAGTCAAACGACTTTCAAGTTTAACCAATATTACTCGCACGACCAAATGATTGAAAGTTTAGAGAAGTCTGGTCTTGGTGGGTTAATGAACATCAAAGGTTCGCTATTCAACTCTATTATTAAAGCTACCAAACCCCCTATAGCCACATATGAGAAAGCAAACGTGGAATAACTGCACAATCATTCTAATGAACTTAATCTGCCAAAATCTTGTACGTTATGTTTATCTGAAAATAAAATTACTGAACTAAATTCAAAAACTATGAATCAGGCTGAAAGTAATGGAGAGCTCTGGCATGAAAGCAGACGATTGCGTATTATAGGATCTAGTGCTAATAATGTGCCAAAAAGGTTAACAACTAATCCAGAAAAATTCTTATGACAAAATTATACAAATCGTTTCGCGGAAATCACTATACGCAGCATGGAAAAGATAATGAAGAAAGTGCTATAGAACAATTCATGGATGTAAGTAGTTACCATGTGGAAAAAGCGGGCACTATTATATCAAAAACCCACAAATGGTTATCCGCAAGTCCAGACGGTTTAATCGGTGAATACTGTATCCTCGAAGTTAAGTGTCCATTCCCTGATGAAAAAGGAATATGACCTAAAAGAGTTAGATGACAAAGTTATTTTGAACCCCAAAGGTTCTTGTGGTTATTATACACAAGTGCAGTTAACTATGTTTTGTAACCAAAGACAGTGTGCATTAATTTGGGTGTATTTCTCACAAGATCCTACTAAGTCTATTTATTTGAAATGTGATTTCGATGAAAATGCAGTGTCTACAATTTTGGCGAGACTGAAAACATTTTACTTTACGCACATGCTTCCTACAATGGTAAGTGATTTTAACGTCAGACACCTGAATATTCATAAGGATTACACCCTATTTCTCTTAATTGGATGTCCAAAAATATTAAAAAAAATTGAAATTGGTTTTTAACTTTTAATAAGTCCGTTAAATCCGAGAATGCCAATAAATTTTCTTATTCAATGTCATTTTTGTCTTAAATCAAATAACCTTTTAAGTTTGATAAAGCAGCGCAGACCTATAAAATGTTATCTGCATTGACTGAAAGTTTTGTTAATGTCAGTTCATATTTTAATATCCGAAACTCTAAGTCTTTTTATGGTTCTTTCCACATGAATACGTACGCTTGCTATGCGTCGTGTTGATATCACGTCTTCCTCGGAGAGCTGTTTTTTCCCTTTTGTAAATGAAGGCACATTTAGCTTCACCTGTCTAATTAACAGTTCATCCGTCACGGTAAGTCCTCTGTCAGCCATTATTTCATCTCCAGGAAGGGTAAAACTTATAAAATTTGAGTCATTGAAGATAAATTTGTCGCTGGCTCGACCACCATAGCATTTGGATAAGAACATAAAAAAAACCATTAGGTGCAATACCAACTAAAAATTTTACGGTAATATGGCTTTTGTATGAGCTGTAAGTTTGGGCTCTTGCCCTTAATAGTGATGGACGATTGATGAAAACCTCAGAGCAGTCAATTATACAAGTTGTACGCGGATAGCATTCCTTGAAACAAGCTGGAAGTGTGGCTCCGATGGTTTCCCTTGGCAACCAAAAAACTAGATCTTTGAGGTTTCCCTTGGCAACCAAAAAACTAGATCTTTGAGGTTTCCCTTGGCAACCAAAAAACTAGATCTTTGAGGTTTTCTGCCAAAACTATTAACCACATCTGGCAAATATGGCAAATTAATGAAGATGAAACGAAAAATCTCCTAGCCAAATCTTCTAAGAGTAACACTAACCTCAATCTCATCAAGACGATTAGAAACTGATCACCAAGTCCCATTCGAAAGCGAAAATCTTGGGCAAATTTTCACAAATACAATAATAACTGTGTGAATACAGGCAGCTCAAGCCCTGTATAAAAAACGCAGTCTGAATTTGACATAGTGAGATAGGAAACATTTGGTAAATTTACTTGCTCCCCAACAGTCCGAGTTTTAACAGTTCTGGTAGATTTTAATACAGTGAAAGTCAGTGATGTATGAATGGTCACGAAGTGATTCATCTTCCCATTGAGTAGTAGCATCTTGAATGGAAGGAGTAGTTTGTGTTGTAATTACAGAATATGCTACTTGAAACTGTGTAGAGGAATCACAAGCTGTAATTTCACATTGTGTAGAAATGGCAGCACTAGATTTTTCAAATTGATTGCATTTTTTGACGAGTGGTATTCCAACGAGACTAAACAGTAAATACCACACTTTTTCTTTGTAAATACCCAAATGTACTACCCTTCGGAGTACTCTCAATTTGAGATGCATCTAAAAATCCGAAATCATTGAGGATTAATGACGTTTCTTGCAATTCAGATCCAGATTCGAATTTATCAAGTGATAAGTTTCTGGATGCAATTAAAATCTATAAAAATATAAAATAATTTGTTATTAATCAATTAACTTAGAATTAAGGTAATTAAAAATATGAAATTACTTTTTGGTTATTTGATATGAGTCTAATCACAGGCGTAGATGGAGAGTTAGCCAAATTACGTAAGGGTGGGTTCTGAGGAAGAGAAAATAAAATATTTAATTATATTTCCTGTATTAGTTATTCTTATCGACTGATAACTAAATTGTTTGAAATACCAACATTTTCATTTTTAGCACTTAAGTTAACAAGCGTGGATGGAGAGTTCACCACCTGGCATAATGGTCCATTCTGCATAATAGATAAATTAAGTAACATTAACAATAGCAGAAGTAAACAAAAGTTATTCAAATTGGCTTGCAAACGGGGAGGCATTTTCCCAGCTCTACGTTCAGTAGCTTGTAACAAATTAAACTTTGCAGAATTTCAAAAACCGGTTTTCTACTATACGGATTTTTCCATTTTCAGTTTGACAATCGCTGCTCAACCGATTGAAACCAAATGAACCGGCTATAAGAGCAGGTTCATTAGGCTACAATTTATTCAGCAGCGATCATCAAACCGGAAATGAAAAAAAGCCTAGAGTAGAAAACCGGTTTTTGAAATTCTGCAACGTTGATTTTGTTGCAAGCTACTGAACGTAGCCCAGGTATCATATCTATATCAGGTAAGTTTTCTCCGAGAGGCAATAAGTGAGGATAGTTAAACTATTTTTATAACCTGCAATGCAACAGACCGGAGGTCCTTTTAACAGTGAAACATGGTAAATTGAACTACTGAATTAAAACCTCTGCACGTTATTATGCGAAGGGGAAACCAAAGATCTCGAGGGAAAACCCCTTTCACCAGTGGGGAGAGAACTTGCAAACTCTACGCAGAAGGAGTGGTTCCAGATTTTCACCCAAAGTCACAAGCTGGAATCGAACCTGGCGGTCTGATAACCTCGTTTCATTTACTTCTGACAATACAAAATATCATAAAAATACCTACTTTTTCATTATGGTCATTGAAGTTTACGAGTTTGGTTGGGGAGTTCTGCACATCTCGTAAGGGTACATTCTGTGGAATAAATAATATAAGTAACATTAATAGTAAAGAAATGTTTGATACACGTACATTTTCACTTAAGGCCGAGAGCTTGGATGGAGAGTTGTTGACATCTTGTAAGGGTGCATTCTAGGGAATATATAAATTAAGCACCTTCATGATACACAAATATTTTAGAAATATGTACATTTTCATTTTGGCAATTTAAGTTTAGAGTGAATTCCGCAAACCTAGAAAATGATACAATTATTTTTATGGACTTGTTCTATAGAAAGTGGTTCAAATAGCTTACCATGAACTTTTTCTTCGGGTCAAAATCCTTCATTCCCAGTATTTCTAACCAACATTTTTGTGGGTTTTCATCTTTTGGAAATACACGCATCGAAAATGGTACTAAGCATGGGCAATTGTTATGCAGAATTCCATGTTTTTCGCATATACGACTTTTTTCCATTTGAAAAGCGTTCTCCGCGAATTTCGACAGGCAATAACTTTACAGTGACTACCGGAGCTATTCATCTTAACGAGTTACACGTGGAAACAGACGACGAGTGGGCAAACAAATTTGGTCCCCGCTTATGGATGAAAGGGGTAATATTTTGGGGATGTTAAAAAAACCGCGAAAAAGAATGAATACGAGCTGCCGTTTAGTCCAGTGGCTCTATGTGCTTTGTTGATGGTAACGTTTTTGCTTGTTGTTAATAAATTTGGTGTGGATATTTGGATATCTACGATTCCTAATGCAGTCATTGATTTCCTGGGTGTGCGAGTCATTATATGATATTGGAAATTGGACGGCATTGGTCTTTTCGATGCGGTAAGTGTCACAACGTCAACTGGAAGTCTACGAGTCATCCACTACCAGATCACACTCAAAACTTACTATTGAAAAAACAGCAAATACGGTTTATAATTTACAGCAAGGTGCAGTTGAAGTGGGTTAACAGCAGTTTGTCGTAAAATTTACAGCTTTCTGCTGTATTTTGAAGAAAACAGTAGCGACTGTAAAAATTCATATTCGTACGGTTTTTAAAATGACAGTTATATTAAAAATAACAATATGAAACCGTGGTTGACGTTTTACTTCAAAAATGCGTAAATTTTTCCACACGTTCTGTTTTTTTCTGTTATAAACGGCAAGCGCTAGTATTTAAAACAACTAATTATTATTTAGTTGTCAAAACATTTTTTAAAATCGCACAAGTTTCATTTTAGTTTTAAATATAATAATATTCGATAAAAATATTTTTATATACTCTTTTGTATAAGTATCATCCCACGCAAAATGCTACATTAATCACAACCCTTGTTCATCGTGTGCTTAATAATTTGAAACCAAGTTAATAGTTTACTTTCCTTTGGTTTTCCCTATAACTCTAAACTACAAACGCTCGAGTTAAACATGATTATCTAGAGTTGTAATCATATATAATAATTTCGATCAAACTTTCTATTGTGTGTTCGTAAATTATTTAGCAACCAAGAATGACTTGAATTATTCAAATAGCGAAATACTAGTTTAAAACGATCTGCCGGCAACATGTAATGGTTCAGTTATCACCGGCACGAAGTGAGAGGCAATGTCACGGGCATTGCTTTAATCGCGTTGCAAGACGAAGTTTTCGCGTGAGGGCGATTTGGTTAGGTCGGCAGTTCTATAGTAGATATGCACGCATTGGAAATGTATTAAGCAAGTTCATTTAATCTTTCTTAAAAAAGGTTGGTGTTTAATACGTCATATATTAAGTTACAGCTTTAATTCCGCATTCGGAATCTTAAATCATTTAAAATAATAATTAATCCTTAAAAGTATTTTACGCAGAGGACATGACCGGCAATGGCGTTTGGTGTTAGACGTTTACCGCGGACCCGCTGCGTTGTCGTATCCTCAGTTACCGGACTGCGCGGACACCGAAAGAAAACAAAAAAGATTTAGATGAAAGATTACCAATCGGATTAGATCTATTTATATCAAGAATACATTCAGATATCAAGAATATCCTTGTGGTACCTTCTTCGCATACTTCGTAGCCTAAACCCGTCTGATTTCTAATCAGAATTTGTAAAGATAGATGGCGACTGTCCGCGTAAAATAGTGCCTCGAAATAAGAAAACAGACGAGCTAACGCTACAAAATATGCGAGAGTGGGTTAAGAATCCCCACAATCCCACATTCTCAGTACTTGAAAGCATTCTTGTTATTGTTATCTAAAACAATTACGTTGAAATCGTCCAACGGCTGGTTGTTATGGTTTTGCTTGTTGACCTTGCTTCTTAATCTGAATGGTAACACGCGAGGGTAGAATGAGCGAGATTATGCAGTAAGGTAATATATGAGTTTTTCGCACTTACTTCCTTATGCTAACCGCGGATACGATGATAGTTAATAATAGAACAGCTCCCAAAACAGCACCGACAATGATCACGTTAGTTTCAGCCTCTAGAAAATATTGCGCAATATTTTAGAACGTATATTGTATGATGGATAGGAACGCGCCATTTATGCAAAGAGTAGGGATGCACCGATATTTTTACCGGCCGATATTAACAAAGTGATCTATCATAACAGTAGTGAATATGATAAAATCATTGTAAAAGACGGTTCAGTACACTGTCATAATATTTTATTATAATTTTTCACGAAAAAACGTTTGCAAGAGCATATCCGAATATGTTTCTTTTCAGTTTACTTGATACATATTTTCTATCACAAATCGAATATCGTTTTTAATTTGTTGACACTCAAAACCCCCTGCCTAAAAAAAAGGTATGCTCTAGCTTCTGAAGTCTGGCGTAAGTGGCGCGGCCAATCAAATCGAATATTATCATTAGTTAGATAATCAAGGATTTTCTTATTTTTAAGAAAATATTTTTCTAATATCGGTATCAGCCAATATTTGAAAAATAGGCCGATATAACGGTGCGTTCCTAGTAAAGAGTCAGATTTGGAGCGAATTGAGGCAAAAGTTGCTGACCGGAAATGATCAGTGATACACGTACTGTTTAATTTTTCTTTGGACGCTCCTGTTTCTGGCTCACGGATTGGATGAGAACATTCCGGTCCCATATATCCATCTTTACAACTAAGCATTTTCGATAAAAAGGTTAATTAAAAAGATGCTAAGAGCATAAACGTTATATTATTTACCCGCAATAATGGCTATTTCCAACGGGTGTACATTTTTTGTTTTCTCCTGGACAATAATCCGGTTGGCAGCTATCTGTTTTGAGAAGAGTAACATTCAGAAGTTGAGGAAGTTAGATGAGTAGACGGGGTTCATTGTTGAAACTGGGAATACTTACCGACGCATTGCTTATCATCTTTTTGACCATCCTTCTGCGGATTCATGAAGAGGTCATTGCATTTGCAGGTGTACATGCCTTTTTCCGGTTGCAAATTCAGGCATTCGCCGTTCGGACACCTGGTGTTATCCTCCTCGCATTCGTTTTTATCTGGTAGTAACAGTGAGGTTAAGGCAACTTGAATTCCAATGAGAGATTCTAAATTTGACGACGATTGGCGCTTACCCTGACAGACCTTGGATGTAAACGCGAAGTTTTTATAAGAAGCTCCAGCAACGGTTTCGTATCCCTCAGCTGTGCACAAACATTGGTAAGGCATGGTTTCGGTTTTCTTTTCGTTACTACACTGTTGCCCTATTCTGACGCAAGGGCTGCCGAAAGTACACATATCTTCCACCTTATTGGTGCTCTTTATTGTAGATTTGAAAGCGTCTTTTTGGTCTGTGAGCAACTCTAAATCCCCGATTTTACACTTCTTAGGGTTGTCTTGTATTGGTTTGCATTCCAACCCCTCAAAGACTTCTGGTCCGATGGGCGCGTTGAAAACCGCTTCTACTTCCACTAGTGGGGCTTTCCTGTAAGTCACCGAAACGCCGTTACGCAACGAACAGCGGGTCAATCAAATGGGCAACGACACTTACTCGTCTCCTAGTATCTTGACGTCTGCCAACTTCTCCTTAGCTACTGTTTTCAACTAATCCCGAAATGTAGGATGCTGATATAGAATCTATTTTCTTAAAAGTAGAGTTGATCTCGACTTACCGCGCTGAATATTTTTTCGGCTAACGCTGTTCGGAGGGGTGCCGCATCAGCTTTGCTGGCGTAAAGAGAACCTTCTTTAACAGTTTCTTGACTTGGTTTATCATTTTCTTTTGGTTCTTCAGTATCTTCAATCACAATGACATATGTTTCAATAGCCTGGGTGGTGTTTGAGTTGTCATCTGTTTCAGTAGCGTCGGCGGTTGTTGAGATGCCATCGGTTTCCGTTACCGGGGCGGTTGTTGTTGACTGTATCCCTTCATTAATTCCTGGTAACTTATAGACGTAAATTTGAGCACCTGTAAAACAATACGGAAAACTACTAATTTATAATACTATGAAACTTTTCAGATATGAACTTGTTGTCTACATAAAAATATGTTTTCCACATTCTGCTTCTTCTAAATAATTAACTTTAACGTAAATAAGTTACTTTAAACCAATTCCACGCCTTTTGTTTAATAGTTATTGATATGGCATAACGTATTACACGTTTCTACAGCGAGTTAATAAATATTTAGTTTTGAAATCCAACTTTGGGTAACTATAAATAAAATCTAGGATGCTACAATACTGAAAACAGTAAAATATCAGCTCATGTAACGGAAATAAATGAGCTCTTTAGCACTTTTGCTTTGGGTAACTTACCGAGGGTACACTTCTCCGGTCCCATGTAGTACCCATTGGGACAAATGCAGACCGGTGTGTCACCATTCATCGCGCACTTGTTCGCTAACCGCTTGGGACAGTGATTCTTCAAGGCCAGTTGGCAACTTCCTGATTTCAAAAATAGATTGTAGCAACATTTAGTTGATCTTCAATTTGGTTCTTTATAGCGCGTAAATTGATCATTTACCAACGCATTTCCCGTCCTTGTCTTCGACTAAATCCTCTTTGCATCTGTCGCATTCGTATTCGGAACTGTTCGTAGGTACGCAAAGTTTATTTTCCTTGTCGCATACGGCGTCCCCAACTTCGGTTTCGTTTCCGATTTGGTCCTTGCAAGGATTCTTCGCCGCTAAATTAAGAAATCAATATTTATTTCATTTGGTTAGGAAAAGCTCGATTGGAAAGTTAGAGAGTACATTTTTTATTTGGAAGGGCTGTGTAAATCATTCTTCATTATTCGATTCGACCAATTGGTAAAATTTCGAACTCATTATACGCACTGATGAATCAAATTATGTTTTTATGATTCTAGGATAACCAATAAAATGTTTTGAAGAAATGGAAATACTTTCCCATCCCAAATTATTTGGTTTTCCCACAAATTTGTCTCCGCCAAAATGTTAAAATGTAAAATCTCCATCGAACCAAAAAATGACTTATCAAGACCCACGCCTTTCAATGTCTGTTTAAAATAAGCAGAAAATACTCAATAGCGGAACGGGCCTTCGGGTAAGATAGCCAAGTTATTTTAACAGGCCAGGGCGTAGGACTGTTTTGTTGAGTTGAGGGGAAAGCCCCTTCAAAGTAGGGGACCACCCAAAGCACTCTGTAATTGAGTGTAATTTTTAAATGCTTAAAAAGATTCAGATCTAAAATTTATCAAATTTTATTAAATATAATACCATAAGTAACATAATACCCCTAAGTATGACATTAGGAAAATTTTCTGCTACATCCTTTCTTCACAGTGACGTCCAAATTTTTTCGAAATAGCGCCACTCGGTAGCGGCGGCATGAACTAATCTAACCCAACTTCCGGGAACGTGATTCCCGCGGTTTTGAAAACAGTCATTTTTAGGCTTAAGGCGTATAGCCGCACTAATTTCGTTTTCGCCACGGAAACTTTAACAACGGAAGAAATTAAAGAAATTGTATGTATTTTCCCCAACAATATTAAATCTTTATATCGGGCAAATGGTATATTAGAAATTCACCAACAACTCAAAATTTGTGGATCACTAGTGTAGTATATTGAGAAGATCAATCTCATTGATGTTTATCAATGTTACGCACCAAATACTGTAGACGTTAAAAAACCTTCAGCTTGTTACGTTTTTAATGTTAAAAGGTTTCTCATTTAGTTTACGAATATTTGATTACAATTTCTTCCATATTTTGACTATTATTTGAATATACTTGTATTTTGTACCTGCATGAATGCCTGGTTTTGTCCGCTGTGATCAAAATAAAAATGAATTGATAAATTAAAATGTAAGAATTAACCCTTTTCAAACTTCTGGAATAACTTTTACAATTGCTAATTACGTAATAAATTTAGTATTTAGGTATAATTTTCGATAGAGTTAGGCCTAATAAGCCGACTACCATAACGGCCATTTTATTTCCTACATTTCGTACCTCATAATATTTTGTAGCGCTATATGATTGGCTAAATTTGAACTCTGACTCCTTTTCGATGGCCAATAAAAAAAAATCAATTCCCAAAGAGTATTAAACTTCCGGGTTACAGAGTTGCTATTCGTTTTTCTGATTTATTGTTGGTGAAGAAAGGATGTAGTAATAAAAAATGCATGAGCAAGGCTACAAGTGTCATACTTAGGGGTATTATGTTACTAATGATAGTACTAGATTTTACTAACAGTTTCTTAAAAATGTGCAAAATTGTATAACATTTTAGTATAATCGAAGAAAAACCAACAATTTACTAAACTAATCGTCGTTGTTTAGTTCGCAATCTGTTTTAGAAAAATTATCCCCCCCCCCCCCCCGTCATAATTTCGGGGAAAGTCATTGCTCCGCCCCTCCCTTTAGTTACGCCCGTTAATTGCAGCCATTATATCTGTAGCCGTTATAGCTGGATGTTTATTCAGATCTTAAATTTTTATTATTTTTATTAATTCTTAATATTTAGTTATAAAGTGATTAATGAAATAAAAAACTGTTATCTGCCTTTTTAATGATTTAAAACCGTAATATTTCGGTATTTTAGTAGACAAATTTCATCAAATTGTTATTTAATCAAAATTTTCAAACCTAATAATAATAATAATAATAATAAAATAAAAATAATACCCTAGGCACCACCACAGGCCCAAGTCAGCTTGCGACTTTTAATGCCTTCCACTATTTGGTCAAATGATACCGGTAATTAAATTCAAAATCAATCGAAAAATCAGTCAGTTAATTTGTTTGTGTTTAGGAATGTTGTTGCAAAGTAGTTAGATTTAGAGGTCAGATGGTATATTTTTAATTTGGTTAATAGACAAAAAATACTTTGGCTTAAAATTAGGGGAAATCATTTACCGCGGTTTGCAGATAAAATAGCTTTTATTTTCAGGTTTCGTCGCCTAGCCAGAGGAGCGTTTCCAGTTATATTATTTTCCCCTTTTTCTGAAGAGGGGAAAAAACTCACGTCGCGCCTGAAACATGTTTCCCCCACAAATTATCTCCATTACTACTTCCTTCATAGTATCAAGGTCCCTAAGAACTTTGAGCCAACGCCATACTCAGGATGATAATCCGCTTTCAGCGCCAGCTGTTGACCGTAAAACTAGTTCATGATTTCTTTACGAAATGGCTCACGTTAAAATCCAGGAATATATTTTTCATTATGTGTATTTTTAAAACATTAAATTTATTGTAAAATGTACATAATTATACAATTCTACACATAAATTTGTTTTTAAAAGGGTTAAAGTTTTCAATAGTTAAAACTAAATCGCGAAACTTTTCAACCGTTGAAATCGTCAGTTTAACACTTAAAAAAAATATTTTACGCATAGAATTGGGATTTCACATATTTGAACTTCATAACTCTGAATGTTTATTTCTACTATCTATATTGTAGCGTTTACCACATATTATCGAAGTCGCGTTTTTCAAATAATTATTTGGTTCTATGGTTCAGTAGGAAAACGTTTCAAGTATTGTAAAAAATTCTTGAATTTTACGAACCAGGTTCACCAGTTTTTGTTTCCTCTGTTTCGTACTTCGTCCTATGCGGGTGGCTGGCAGGAGAATCGAGCAATATCATGAAATCCACTTGGTTCAAGTCTTTATCACTCTTCGCGATAGCGTCCACCAATGCTTGGAACTTTCCGATTTCATTTTCGTCAGTTTCTGTTCTAGTCCCGAACGTTTTGGCGTTCAGTTCCGTGCTCAGTAAAGCGATCACCAGCAGCAGGGCCGCAACCCTGCCCTCCAGCTTATTCACACCCATACTCGAAATTCCGAGAGAACTTTAGGCACCGTATATGTAAAATTCGTTAAATGGTAGAAAAGAAGATTGAGAATTTAGGTCCACGAACCTCCGCTGTTCGATCGCGATTGAAAAGAGATTAGCAACCGCAGTCCGGGCGTCTATTATATCTGGAAATGTCTTCTTTAGACCCGGTTGCCGCGAAACGCCGATAAGGTAGAAACCACACAATATTCGTAAATGTCAAACCTCATCTTCAAAATATCTCTCTTAATTTTAACTTCTAAAATGAGCTCGTTCATTTCGGTGTATAAAGACATACATATCACTTTTGGACAACATTAATCGATGTTGATAATGTCTTCGCACCTATGAAACTCCGATAAGCTATCCCAGCTAGGTGCTTCAAACCATCAAAGAATTCAGTCGTAACTCACGCGGACGATATTTTTTTATAGGAATATTGCAAAGCCGCCGTGATAAGACCGGTCGGGAAATAAATGTCACTATGCCACTATGTCACTCTCACTTAAGCCGCGTTCACACGTTGCTTTTATATCGATTCAGATCGATTCCAAACTTTTCGAAGGAGTTGTGTACCAGGCTAAATCGTTTTAATTCGATTCAACATATTTTCCATTGCCGGACAAGTACCACAAAAGACCCGGAGATTCTTCAGACACTTTCCACACTGTACCATTCCATTGAATTATGTTTCCAATTACAAATTTATCTACCAAAAACTTGAAAACTGAGTTTCAGTGTGGTTCTAGAAACAACCATTCGGAAGGTATTTTCAAACAGATTAAGTTTGTTTCATTCCAAGCTACATAAACTCGAATTTTCGTTCCATATAATTTCTGCCAATGTTCGTTCTACTGCTGTTTTTTTCACTAAGCCTCGACAATGAAACATTTGGAAAGTAATAAAATCTATCGCGCATAACAACTACGGAATAGCTTCCAAGAAAACTATTATTAAATAAATTGGTCCGTAAATCCTGGGTTACATATTTGTAATTTTTTTTCTATTGCTATTAAAACTGAATAAGAATTTAATTATGTACGAACGCTCGCACTTTGCTCCTCAAGATTGTGGCCAGTACCGGATTTACTGAAGGTGGGGCCCTAGGCACTAAGTACGCCGATTTTGGTGATGGCCTATGGATTTTTACTGGTTATTTAATTGACGTTATTACATAAGAGTATAATCAAGAATGTATTTATTTATACTCAGGGAGAATGAATATGTCGAGACTATCGACGGATACGTTGAGGCCCTAACCCCGTCACGCTAAGGGGGGGGGGAGGGGAAAAGGATGCGGTCTTATTTTTTGCGTCCTCGCAGCAGCGTTAATCGCGTCGAAAAACGTAATTTTTAAGAACCAATGAGATTGCAGTATTATTTGATTTTATTAAAGTGGAGGAGCATACCGGGGGGGGGGGGGGGCAACGGGTGGAATTGGAGAAACGCTAAAAATAATCTCGACATATTCATTCTCCCTGAGTATAAATAAATACATTCTTGGTATAATATTGTTAACATAAGAATGACACTTGCTATCCTTCACATGCAAAACTTTTACTGAGAAGCTATTCTATTCACTAGCTCTCAGTAAAATATTCCCCAAAGTTACAAACTTATGGAACAATATTATAGACTTACATGTATGGTTATTATAAACAAAGAATATAAAGGCATATAACAGTGCGACGCCCGCTATCTTTGCTTCTGATTAACGACAGATGGCTCTCTTATCGGGACCTAATAAAGATTTTTCAGAACGTTAGGCTTAACCATTTACATTCAGGTAAAACAATGACTTATATTAAAACCATTGATTTCGTGAAATATGTATTTTTCTTAAATTCTGGACATCAAACATCTTTAAAGAAGCTAAGAAAAAGTTAATTATATCTTAATTTTGTTATAACGCATCAGTTTAAACTTTGCTACGCCATATTTTTTATGGATCTTTTGAAAGTTGAAACCTTGCCGTTGCCTAGGCAACAGGGTTTAGATACGATATAACCAGAGAGTCTATAGTATGTAGAGACGTCTCTCTTTCAAAAAGTCGTAATAATTTCTCTCTCGGGAAAGTTCCGATGGGATCCGGATAAGAGATGGCGCCATCGGTATCGCCAACTAATAGCGCGCGTTTAAACACTGATGGACAAAGACTGTACAGGGTGTTTCAAAAGGTTATACAAAAATGTTAAGGAGTTGTAGGGGTGAGTTGAGAAGTATGCCTGTTTTTTTCCGCATTTTCCTACGATGAGTTAAGAGAGCGCCAGAGAGCTTCAAAGTGTGGCCTACTACCCCCTGGAAGTAGGCTGCAACGAGCACTTGACAGCTCGCAATATTTTAAGTATTGTTAATAAAATATGTACCAACCATCAGTCGTTGTCTTATAGTTTATTTCTTATATATCTTAACCATGGTTATTAAACTCAACCTTTACAACTCGTATCTGGCTGCTTAACCAATGACAACCATAAGTAACAATATCCATAAGTATGAAAATAAGTGAAGCTGTGTAACGTTCAATCATAAGTAACATAATGCTAATAAGTATGGTGCTAAATTAAGCTGTACGCGTTTTTACACGACACTTGGATTCCCTTTGAGATATAAAATGTTGAGTTGAGTGTTTTGCACATGCCTGGGGAAGTAGCTTAACACATACGACGTGGAACTTCTTTTACGGCTGGGCACCGACTTGATCAAATTACTTTTGTAATTACTATACAAATTGTTTTGAGAAAATTGGCCGGTTTATGTCAAAGTTTTCTGCCCCAACAACAAAAAGGTCGTCAACGTAGACGGAAACGTACATATACTGGTTTTCAACCCTTTTTGAGTAGAGTCACTTATTCGCGGTCCCTCTCTTAAACCTAGGAGCAACAGACACAGCACCAAACAAGGAGAACGCAGCCCGTCAAAAGTCGTCTATTTTATTGTGTACAATTTTCATTGGCTATAGGCGCTTTAGCGCTTGCTGCCGTCGGAAGGGGAAAATTGTCTCCTCTTTTCCGTAAAACGCGCAGGGTAAAAGCTCGTCCAATGAGATTTGTACGCAACACTGCTTTAGCGTGTATAAATACTAGCGGCGTTCTCCTTGTGTGGGGTGCTGTGTTTGTTACTCCTAGCTTAAACCCATTAGCTTCTAGAACGTCATTCCAAATTCGCGCTGATTGCTTCAATCCGTATAGACTTTTATGCAATTTACACACCAAATGGGCCGAACCTTTTGTCGAAAATCCTGGGGGTTGTTACATGTATATTTCGTCGAGAAAAGCGGTCTTTATATCAAAATGACGAACCCTCAAATTGTGATGACCAGCAACGGCTTGTAAGGTTCTTAAAGTCGTAGTCTGATTAGTCTCTTCCAAATTTTTTAGAAAAGCCCTGAGCAACAAGACGTGCCTTGTGTCTGTTGACCCATTTACAGCCAATGGCTTTTTTACCTGATGGTAGCTCGGTGAGTGTCCACGTATTCATATGGTCCAAAGATTGCAATTCTTCATCCATTGCTTTCTGTCAGTCAGCTTTCTGAGGTCTGGTCAGAGCTTCTTCCAAACTTCGAGGATCACATACATTTTCTTTCGTTGGATTCACCATCATAACTTGTATGAGTCTCTTTGGTGGCTGTCCTTTAGTGCTTCGAGCTGACCTTCTGAAATCCACTGATTCTTCGTTTGGTTCATCTTTGCTCTGATCCTCACTCTCTGAAACGTTTTCGACTGTCGGTACTTCGATTATTACTTTCATATTAGTGACTTTAGTATCTAATTAAGCTTGTTACTGTTCCTCTACGAAAGTAACATCTCTACTGATAGTTAACTACTCAGTTCTTTAGTCCACAAGCCTGTAAGCTTTCGTTCCATCTTCGTAGCCCATAAGCACTAGTTTCTTTGCTTTAATGTTGAAGATCGGGTTTATTTCAAAATCAATGCTCATATAGGGAGTTTTCTCAAGTGCCTTATTTGGTTATCTTGTTTGAAGATTGCCAACAGTTTTTATCTCTTCACCCCAGTAGCGGTTGTCCAGATTAGCATCAGCCAACATGCATCATCCCATTTCCGTTAATAACCGTTTTTTTTCTCTCCACTACACCAGTTCTGTTGCGGCGTGCTTGGCGCTGTCAGCTCTCAATTTAGCCCCTCCTTTTTTAGGAACTCTTTGATCTCTTGATTTTCGTACTCTCCATCCCTGTCCGAGCGGAAACATTTCAGTTTCCGGTTGTATTTCGTTTCGCAAAGTCTTACGAAGTTTCTGACCTTTTCCGCAACTTGATTTTTGGTCTTAAGGAGCTCAACTGTAGACCGCCGCCGTTAAATTTTAATCCCGCCGCCAAATTTGTTTTTGAGATCTTCTACGTAACTTCATTTTTCCTTCAAAACCATTTTGTGCGAAATATGGTGTTTGCGAAGGCATACATGTAAGTGAGAGTGACATTTATTTACCAAACGGTCTTATCGCGGGTTTGCAATATTTATATAAGACCGAATTCGTTTATTGTTTGAAGCACCTGTGATTGCTTATCAGAGTTTCATAGGTGCGTAGACATTATCAACATCGAGTGACGTTGTACAAAAACGATATTTATGTCTTTAAACGCCGAAATGAACGTGCTCATTTTAAAGGTTAAAATTTATATATTTGAAGATGGGGTTTGACATTTACGAATATTGTGTACGGAAATTTTCACGGCGACATTACCAGGTATAAAAGACGTCCGGACTGCGAAGAGAGGGAGAGGGATATGGCTGTCTAACCAATGACGTCACTGGTTAGATATCGAAGAGAACTATTTAAGGGGGAGCTACTTTTGTCTGTATAGTTGTCTGATTTTAGATTTAAGGTTTTACTTTCTTTCTCCAAAAAACGCGTTGCAATCACCTTTCGCTTTATACATGTATGAGTCATGCGTTCTGATTATCTTAATTTATAGAAAGTTATTTATTTCAAGTTAATAATAAATAATTGTTAAAAGAATAATAGTATTTCATTAAATTAATATATCAAAGAATGAAATTATCGGGTTCTTAAGTATAGATAAAGGATATTTTGACTGTTTATATGAAACAACGTCTCTGAGAGGCCTTTGGACATTTCATTATCATTTTTTTTAAATTAAAGGAAAAAAATTGCTTTTCATAGGCGAAGTAGCCTTAATTCAGGTTCCATTATTAGCTGTATTTTGTTATTTTATAATAAAAGTTAATCCCTCTGTGTTGAAATTTTGAAGAATATTTAAGAGAAAACCAGAGCCTTAGTAGAAATAACCAAAGAAAAAACTTTTCTAATGAGGAGTATATTACATTAATTGTTGAATTATTAAAACAATCCAGCATATCAATAAGAGAATGCAATTTAGTAAGTTAAAATTTTAAAATAAATAATGAAAATGCTCACAGTTAAATGTTTGACAAAAACCAGGTAAATATTGGTCTTAATATTACCTAATTCTGTAATGTCGCATGTTATATTTTTTTATTAACTGGTGAGGTAGCAAAAATCTCTGCTACATATAAAAACGACCCTTTTGAAATTTTAAAAGTTGGTATTTATTAACTGAAATGTCCGATACCCATATTCGGTTGACCTTTAGCCAAATTGTAGTTTGACTTACTCATTTAAAATTCCTTCACATTTTTTCTATAGTTAACTTTTCAATGAAGTTTGATCCATGACTCTACCTGAAAACGTAGAGCTATCAGCTTTATTGAAACCCATAACTACTGTTTTACCATCGCCCTGACCTGGCACATGTGGTTTTTAATCTACATAAAGAATTATAATAGCTAAGTGGTATTATTTTAACATCTTGGAAAAAATCTAGTTAATTTTTATTTATATCCAGTAAACAGTAATATTTGCATCTTACCATTTATTTAGCCATGAGCCCAGGATCTCAACAACGGGTACGTACTTTTTAAGCATCTCACTTATCTTTATATTAGTTTATTATTTCTTGCCATTTGGAAAATTGTATATGATACCCCCGACATTTTATCTTCATTATTTACATAAATATTAATCACAGTCAAGAATCACAGAATTATTATGCAAATGTATGACTGGAAATCGGCGGAACAAATAAATTAACTGGCAAAATTTCGATTAATCATAAACATTTTGGTTAGTTTATTTATGAACATTTCATACGAATAAACAACGATTTAACAAGCAAAAATAATGGTTTTTTTTTCTAATATTTTTTGGATAATTGTCGGTTATGAATAAAAATAAATAATTGGGTAATTTCTTATTAAAGCACCGATCTCTTTGTATGATAAAATATATCACGCATTTATCAGTAACGTCCATCATTTGGTGTAATCTACGAATGAAACAGACGAGCCAAGAGAAAATCCGCCAGGCATTATTGAGCCCGCACCTATTCTTATTAAAACAAAAAACTTTTAACGAGGGTACGTTCAGTAATCGATTTTGTTACTGTACGATTTTTCACGTTTCCGATTTGACGTCACGAAGGGCATCCGATGCTCGTGAAAAAAACAATCTCGGAGAGAAGGTTTTTTGATGTCTTGATGTCAAACGCGTCGGTGTTTACAGTTTAGCTGGCGGAGCAGAATTTCAAAGAAAGGGCTGAAAATCCAGAAAATTATAAATCTGTAGTTTTAATCAACAATTGGCCTTTATATAAAACTAGCCGTAAAGCCCGCCCTACGGGCAGGCCGTCAGCTAGTTGTGTATTTCGAGATGCATTTATAAATAACATACAGATATTTGTGGTATTGGTTATAAACTCGTATTTTTGGGCAACGGGCGGGCTCTCAGCTAGTTGTGTATTTCAAGATGCATTAATTAATCACATAAAGTTATTTGTGGTAGTGGTCAAAAACTCGTATCTTTCTCGTCCCAAAAATCTATAGTAGAACCACCCCAGCCAGCCCCCCCCTTTTCCCATGCGACAATTTCCATGGTACCTTTTCCCCATAGTCAGTCCACCCCATTAACACCACCTCCCCCTTTTTCCCATGCGAGAATTACCGTGGTACCTTTTCCCCCACTAAGACACCCCTTCCCCTTTTCCCCACTAAGGCACCCCTTCCCCTTTTTCCCATGAGAGAATTACCGTGGTACCCTTTTCCCCACTAAGGCACCCCTTCCCCTTTTTCCCATGCGAGAATTACCGTGGTACCCTTTCCCCCACTAAGGCACCCCTTCCCCTTTTTCCCATGAGAGAATTACCGTGGTACCCTTTTCCCCACTAAGGCACCCCTTCCCCTTTTTCCCATGCGAGAATTACCGTGGTACCCTTTCCCCCACTAAGGCACTCCTTCCCTCTTTTGCCCACTAAGGCACCCCTTCCCCTTTTCCCCATGCGCGAATAACCGGGGTACACTTTTCCCCCCGTGAAAATCATAAACAAACTCGCCTTTTTCCCTCGTCCCAAACTCCCCTGTACCCCTGTAAACCCCCTATATTCAATGGCAGATTTGCTTCCCGCTCATGACAAACAGAATATTACGCTCGTCCTTGAGACCCGACTTCCCACTGACCCGTGGGCCACTCTGTCTATAGTCGAACCACCTCAGTAACGAAGTGAAAGGCAGTCTCGATTTCGCGGGTCGCTTTTTTAGATATGTTATACAAAAAGAGAACGGGATATGGTTGTCCGCAAATCCCCAATCTTATCCGCAGACCGCACCGTCAGCGGTGCCTCGCTTGTCAGGGGCGAGGGAGAAAACCGCCGGGCGAAAAGGCTATATAGATACGAAAAGATAACGGGATATGGTTGTCCGCAAATCCCCAGTCCGATCCGCAGACCGCACCGTCAGCGGTGCCTCTCTTCTCAGTGGCGAGGGAGAAAACAACCACGAAAAAGCCTTAGAGTTTTATTATATAAACTAGCCGAGAAGCCCGCCTTACAAGTGGGCCCTCAGCTAGTTGTGTGTTTCGAGGCACTCCAACCCAGTACGCCCCCCAACCAATTTTACCCATGCGTGAATTTCCGTGCCACACTTTTCCCCATAGTCGAACCACCGCAGTAAGGCCCCTCCCTCTTTTCCCATGCGATAATTCTCATGGTACCCTTTTCCCCAAAGTAGAACCACTCCAGTAAGGCACTTCCTCCCCCCTTTCCCAATGTGATAATTACCGAGGTACCCCCTCCCCATTTTTCCCATGTTATAATTACCGTGGTACCCACCTCCCCTTTTTTCCCATGTGATAATTACCGTGGTACCCACCAATTTCCATGGTACCCTTAACCCCATAGTCAACCTTCCCCCGTAAGGCCCCCGCCCCCCTATTCCCATGCGATAACTTCCATGGTACCCTTTTCCCCAAAGTAGAACCATCCCAGTAAGGCCCTACTTCCCCCTTTTCCCCATGTGATAATTACCGGGGTACTCCCCATTTCCCCCATGTGATATTTGCCGTTCCTCCCCCTTTTTCCTATGTGATAATTTCCGTGGTACCCACCTCCCCCTTTTTCCCATGTGATAATTACCGTGGTACCCACCTCCCTCTTTTTCCCTTGTTATAATTACCGTGCTACCCTTTTCCTCATAGTAGAACCACCCCAGTAAGGCCCTTCCTCCCCCTTTTGCCCATGTGATAATTTCCGTGGTACCCTCTCCCCCTTTTGCCAATGCGAGAATTTCCGTGGTACCCTTTTCCCCGCAAAAATGACTCAAACTCGCAGTCGTACCAAACCCCCTGTATCCAATGGCTGATGCATAAAGGCCACGGGACTAACGTACGCCGAGAGAGCTTCGGGACTTTCAAATCGGAACGACCCCGAAACCCCCCGCCTCTCCCCTTTTCCGAAACTCACAGGCCTTCTGAAACTACCCCATACGACCCCCCTCCCCCTCCAAAATTCGCGGCGGAAAGAGAAAATTTCGGGTGTATTGCGGGTTTGGACAAACACGGCCCAACTCTCAGGGGCGACAGATTTTGAGAAAATAGATAGTCGAACCACCTCAGTAACGAAGCAAAAGGCAGCCTCGGTTTCCCTCTGTTCCGCGGGTCGCTTTTTCCTCGCCGCCCCTCCTTTGGCTTTATGACAGACTAAGCACACATTCCTGAAAGCTGGGACGTACGACCAACGTACCAAGCGCTCCTTATAATATAGATAATCTACGATTGTGAACTTGTTTTTTGCGTAGCTCATTCGTCACAAAATACGTAGAAGTTCAGTTCAGTTTATGCTTATAAACAGGGTGCCTAGTTGAATTTTCTCTTATGCCCAGGGCTTTCCGTAGTAAAACGTCCTCGCGTGACGCTGCAGCAACATCAAAACAAGAAGGCCAATGTTACTTTATAGTAAGGCCTATTCTACTGGTTTGCTTTGTAACAGGATTATTTTATCCCATTAATAATTTATTGATGCTCCGGGTACTCGCATAACTGACACTATTGGGGTTAGCGAGTTAATAACTTTTACTTGGCTCAAAAATCTTAGGGACGTGTTTCGGCTTAACTACGAAGGAAATAAAACTATTCATTGAGAATTGCCATAGGTAAAATTTAATAATTGACTCCAGAAATTAATTTCATTAAACAAAACAAGAAATGGCGCAAAGGCCGCGAAAAGGTTATACACTCAAATACATAACAAATTAACCCGTAGGGTTAATGGCAGAGGCATATAAAAATGGTAACTTGACCAAATTACTAAAATAGAAGGCCATTGAAAGTTTTTGGGAGCCGTATTATCGGCTTATAACCCGATTAAAAACCGCTAACCATAGTTTGTGGTTAACGCGGAAGTAGCGACGAATCGCCATTATGAGTTAAAATTATACTCAAGTGAAATTAAAGGAAGCGTCCAACGAGGTAGTCCGTCGAGATGGAGGATCGCTGGTTCCGGTTATCGCGGACCGCACATAGTTAGAGTTGGTGTCGAGGAACCGCTACCGAGAAGCACCGGTGAACACTTTTAGTTTTCGTTCGTTCTCGTTCTGTGTCTGTAAATCACTGGTTTCTGGTTTTAATCAAAAGGGGGCCGTGACCTATTTCATCCGGGTCAGATATAGTGTCACTTGGACCCAATAACCTCTTGGCATCCATATTTGAATTGCCCAATAGGCCGAGGTGGGATGTGCCAAGTCTAATGACCAAGGGGGCACTTAGTCTTGATTACCCCCAGGGTCAGAGGTCGGGACACTTTCGCTGGAAGTCGGTAAGGCCCTCACACCTCCCGTAAGATCCAAGGTCAGAGACTATAAATAAAAATAAATAACCACTTTAATTTTGACACATTCAATTTTTAAAAGTAATATAACAAAAATACTTTAACATGAAAGCATCGATACCGATGCACACATTACTGGTTTTATGGCAATTCCCAATTCTTGGAATAAGAGTTCGAAATGAATAATGAAACTAAGAAACTTTATGGGACTAACATTTGGGAACGGGCGGCTTATGACAATGCCTCAAAAGAAAAACAGGGGAAGGGCTATCGGACCAAGGACAAAAACAGGGTCGGGGAATAAAGACTATACGCACTAGTCTTCTAAACCAATTTAGGGACGATTCTGCTACAGTGCCTGGGGGCACCTTCGCGGAGGCCAATTGAGAATATAACAATCGTCAGAAAGAACGGCCAGCATTCAAACTCAGGAAAGATATTTTCAGCGAAACTTAAGGGGGGAGAAGCGTGAGAGGGATAATTCTTACTAAGAAAACTTTATGAAAGAGCAATATATTCCAAAACTTAATATTTGGGCATTACAGCTTTACGAAACGATAGTAACAATAAATGATCACGACAGGTATGCTTATTTTTAAAAAGTGTTTTTACCATATTCCATAATTTATTGAAAAATTGAAATGAGCAAGGTTAATTTTAACTTATAAATAAGTTTCGTACTAGACACACAAGCACTCCAGATATGTGAGAAGATGAGTAATCATTTTACGAGCCTCCCCTGTTTACGAAAAAACACTTTGTAGGTCTGTTTCTAGCCCTCCTCCTTTCATGAAGAAAAAACAAGAAGTCGCTTTGAAAAAATATTGTAACGCATCACAGCATAGTCTCTTTTTATTGGAAAGGGGAGAGCTCCTGAACCTTCGTTTTGTCCTGTTTATCCGTATGTGTTTTCATATAAAATATAATAAAATATAATAATGAGATAATAATTCATCTCCGTTATCAGCTTGTATATCTTCTCCACCATTATCCACCTATTTGGCTTTCCATTACTACGCAACGAGTTTGGCTCCTTTCTTTTCACGTTCAATGGAGACACTAAACCGGAGCTCTTTACTCTCCGCGCTCAGTGTAGATACAAAAATAATGCTCCTTTCTTTCCACGCTCAATGGATACACGAATCTAGGGCTCCTCTTTTTCCACGATCAGTGGAGACACGAAACCCGTGCTCCTCACTTTCCACGCTCAGTGGAGACAGGAAACCAGTGTTCCTTTCGTTCCACGCTCAGTGAAAACACGAAACCGGCACTTCTCACTTCCACGCTCAGTGGTCATACGGAACCAGTGCTCCTTTCGTTCCACGCTCAGTGGAAACACGAAACCGGCACTCCTCACTTCCACGCTCAGTGGTCATACGAAACCAGTGCGTGCTCCTTTCGTTCCACGCTCAGTGGATACACGAAACCGGCACTCCTCACTTCCACGCTCAGTGGTCATACGAAACCAGTGCTCCTTTCGTTCCACGCTCAGTGGAGACACGAAACCGGCACTCCTCACTTCCAGGCTCAGTGGTCATACGAAACCAGTGCTCCTTTCGTTCCACGCTCAGTGGAAACACGAAACCGGCACTCCTCACTTCCACGCTCAGTGGTCATACGAAACCAGTGCGTGCTCCTTTCGTTCCACGCTCAGTGGAAACACGAAACCGGCACTCCTCACTTCCACGCTCAGTGGTCATACGAAACCAGTGCGTGCTCCTTTCGTTCCACGCTCAGTGGAAACACGAAACCAGTGCTCTTGTATTCCCTCCCTAGATTGCATCCAGTTTTGAAAGAGTAGCGACGTTGAAAAATTCCACCCTCATTTATTATACCGTCTATCATGCGTTTGTTATGTATTGAATCAGCTATCGGCTCTATCATTGCCACCTGTATTATGATAAGGCCCTTGTCATTAGAGATTGTGGTGCCATCAGTGGTGGATACAAAAGTATGAGGGATTAATTAGGAAATACGGAATTTACGTAAAATTTTCATTATTTGGAATCTTAGCAGAATCTTGAAATCAAGCAGAATCAACGATTTTATGAAGGAATCGAAAGTGAAATCAGAAAAATCAATTGGGATTACGAAAGAATGAGAATGTTATCATGTAATCCAGTTAGAATCACGGAATAAAATAAAATAAATGATTTTGGAATCAACGAGAATCAACTCTTAGATTCCGAATCTTGTACGATCTTTTCTTAATTGGCGTCACTTCGAAGAATCTCATACGGGCCTTGATTCCGTGATTCCGAATCTCAAGAATCTAATCAGGAATCTTGAGAATCTCGAGAATTTAATATAACATATTCGAATCTTCGGAATCTTGGAATCCTACTCAAATCGATGAATCACATACGAATCAAGGAATCACAGATGAATCGCGGAATCTAAAATTGATTTATAAAAACACAGTCATAGGCCTCGGTCACGCCAAGAATTGATCTCTTTATATATAGAGATAATGTTCATATTCCGTCGATTTTTACCTTCGCTCCCGTTGCAGCTCTTGGATAAGAACCTGGCCCCTCCCCTTCAAATTCAATCCATTCCAGGCGGCGCATTATTGGCTTAAGGCCAGAAAACGGTAAAATTAGTGATTTAACTAGGTTTACACTTATGGTCGAAAACGAGGTAAGATTTTACTATGAGTGTTAACACCAGTAGAGGGCGCAATTTGGTCATATTTATACATTTTGATATTCCGTAGGGTACACGAAGATACAATTATTATATGTAGACAAAACTAATGAGTTTTTTTTATATTATAGAGTGTTTAAAATATAACGGATTTTTCATGTGTTTTTTACAGGGTTGGCAAAAAACCGGCTTTTTTTAAATTGAAAAATCCAGTATGGTTAAATCCGGTTGTAACCGGTGGTTTAAACTGGTTAAATCTATTAATAAAAAAATTATCAAATTGCTTATATCAAGCCCTCATTGCTCAAATTTCCCGATTTAAAAATTACGTTTTTGCGCGTGACAGTACCTTTACATTGTGAGGTATAGCAGACTTATTTACCCGCTTTTATACCCTAACATGGCAGCGTATTTTCACGCGCAAAATTAATTTTAAGATACCCTAATTGCTTATATGTTAGCTCTCATTACTCGCGACAAAAAGTGAAGGTTAAGTTTTGTCAATGTTTCTAATTAATTTTTCAATTTTTTTTTATAAAAAAAGTGGTTTTAACCATGGATTTTATTTGGTGGTTAAATCCGGCTTAAACCAGGGTGGTTTAATCCAGTCTGGATGGCTCTTGCCAACCCTGGTTTTTTATAGAATTTTTTAGATTTTAGACCAAAGTAGACGAATATTGGGATATATCGTAGGTTTCATAGGTTTTTGACCTACAAAATCGATTTCGACTACGGTGCTTTATCGTTCTGCGGCTTGTTCTATTTTATATATAACACATTATCCCACGAAACTATGCACTGTCTCTGGGCCTCTAAGCCAAGAGGACATGTTGGCTCTGTTACGCTCTCGAGCGCTTCGACGGCTGTTCTGCTCAGCGGTAAATGTAGTATCTGTCACATTGCAGAACGCCTCCACAGCCGTTTTGTTTAAGATTATTTCTTTAAGTTAAGCTTCTATCAGTTTACTATTGGGTAGATTTTAGCTGGTTAGGTTAAGTTAGGTTAGGTTGGGGTGGCGCCGCGCGCCCCCAGCGCTCGAGCGAAGCTAATGCGCGGCACCGTCAGGTGCCAATAAGGGGAACAATTGAAAACATTATTTTAAATTAATATACTTATATCATAATTGAGAAAAAAACTTATTACATTGAAATCTACAAATATTTTATGATATTGGCGAAAATATTTCCAACTGGAAGCTATTTGCAATCTTGGTTTTTGCCAAACATGGACAAGTAACAATACTCTGATAAGTATTGTGCCACAAATTTACTGTCCTTGGATGAGTTAATATTGGATTTCGCCCAGCGATTGTTAATTTTCGCACCATAGTCGAAATCGATTTTGTAGGTCAAAAACCAATGAGACCAACGATATCTCCCAATATTTGTCTACTTTGGCCTAAAATCTAGTAAATGACCAAACAATTGCACGTGAATCACGTGCTCTACGTGCTCAAAACGCCAAAAACCAAATTATTGAGGTACTAATAATATAAATATTAATTAAGTCTAAAATATTGGTACTCTCGTCAAGTACCCGTTTGTACCCTGAATTTTCATTTTACAGGAAATTGAGAAACAAAAACGCCATCTAGGGGGGGCGACACTCATAGTAAAATCATACTGAAAACGATTTGAATAGCTTCGAAACCTTTTCAGACGTATCTCACTCCCCCGAATGTGTGAACGTGGCTATAGTTGAATCGTAATCTTATTACCGAGCGTATTAGCCTCGGTATTTATTTATTTTATTTATATCAAGAGCAGCTCATCAAGAGAGTGTAGCTCTTCACCGAACGCGCGCGTCGCCTTGTTTGAGGGGCAAACAAATCCTCAAGAATAGCTGTCGGCCCCCCTCCCGCAGAAGCCTCTTCACATTTTCATGAGTATCTAGTTTCTTGTTACCATGCGCTCAAAAAATAGTTATTAATTTTAATTTAAAACCGAGCTAATGATTGTTGTATATGATATATTTATGTTATATTATATTTATAAACAAAAGGCGTGTTAAAAGAAAATTTAGGGTCAATGGAGGTAAGTGTGATTAGGGGGTAAGTTTGATCACCCCTTATTATTTCCCCAAATAATATTATAACATAATATTTGATGAATGGATATTGAAATATACTTAATTGTACACATTTTGTATATTTTCAATATTAATTAGTTTTTAAAAATTTCAGTTGAAAAAATGTTATACTCTTTTACTCGTGTTTAGAGATTTTATGCCCAAAAGGAAATTCTGTAATTTTTTTTCTAACTGACAAACCGGTTTTACATTTTGGTATTTTGTAGTGTGCTTAACCTTTTACCTGCTAGGAAAATTTGGTGTTTTTGCTAATATTTTGAGGTTTTCAAAATTTAATCTGAAAAAGGTCTTTCAAAATTTGCGGTGCGGGGTAAGTGTGACCACACGAAGATATTATTTTACAGCTATGAAAAAAACTGAGCTTTATTGGGACACCATATTTATCCGCTGTATGCAATTTTATTGCGATTGATCAAGGATTTCACAAGATCACAATTAACCAACCTTCCTATCACACTTGCCCCGCATTTTGGGGGTAAGTGTGACCACACGAAGATATTATTTTAGATCTATGAAAAAAATATAGCTTTATTGGGACACCATTTTTAACCTCTGTATGCAAATTTATTGCGATTGGTCAAGGATTTCAAGAGATCACAATTACCCCACCCCCCTATCACACTTGCCCCGCATTTTGGGGATAAGTGTGATCAGTAACGGAGTTAAATTAAATAATAAATATTTAAAAGTGGCCGTATTAATTGTACCAATTCTTAAGATTGTGCTATTTTTAGTTGAAGAGTAATTTCAGGTAAACGCCAAAAAAATATTTTGATCACACTTACCTCCATTGACCCTATATTTTCAATTACGAAATTGAGATCGAACAGATATTTCGACACGTGTCTGCTAAGCTTTGTAGTAGTCTGCCTGCCTGTAGTTTTACGGTTTATGTCAAGTCAAAATGGCAAGGCGAGGAATCATATTAAAGGGAATATAACCTCAGGTATTAGGTGTGGAACACCAACGTTTGCAGCTCTGGCCACTCTTGCCTTTGGCTTTAAAAATTTCCATAAAGATTGCTTTGCAGGTTATATTCCCTTTAAGTAAACAACATATAAAAATATAACCCAGTTTCATGGTTTCTAGAGAAAACCCGTTGAAAAGAGCCTTACCCATGAAAAATAACGCCAATTAAAAACTTATGTTCAACGATTGTCACGAACATATTGCATACATTACCAATTCGATGCTCCCTTCGATAAAAATTAATATTTCTTCCGGTAAGCCTATCGCTTCAATCTTCACCACAGCAACAACAACTCCAATTGTAGCTTCGGCAAAATTCACTTTACAAATGACTATAAAATTGGTGGAAAAGTTTACCCGGAAATTGGTAATTTTAAACAAGTAATACGTCAAACTAGGGCAGGTCTTCAATTGGCCAAGCAAGAGGGGAAAGAAGAGGGAAATCAGTCAGCTCTCGTCGAATGGTAGCGCCGAAGCAAGGAGGCGTTGCGCTTCTTACTTGTGGGCTCATGCAGAATACGGCCCGGCAGAGTACAACCGCATTAGTTTTTTAGAATTATTTGTTAAGAAACTGGTCGAAAATGGTTTATTTTCTAAGTAGTATAATCATTAATTTTACGGCAATAATAAAAGCTATAAAACCTTTGAACTTGTTAAGATTAAAAAACTTATTATTTGCGGTTGGAAGTTAAAAAAAAGCAAAACGCGAGATATATAGCAGTGAGCTGAGCTTTGAGCTACAAGTTAGTTTGTGATTATTCTAAAATATACTTTCGAGGTCTTGAAATCTTTTTAATTACTTCGTGACAAGACGTGGGTAAATTATGGCGAATCTTTCTGACGCTGACAATGAACAGGAAAACCAGTGAGTGATTACGAACTTTTTAATATCCTTTTTTGTCAGAGTTGCAATGCTTAAATACTCCGTTCAGGTTCAGTTTTGATTTGGAGAAAGAGTTGAATGTTATGATCAAGCGGTCCAACCAATCCTTTAATGAAGTATGGGACAAAATTGGAATTATAGGAACTGATCGTGAAATGCGAGCAAAAGCTTTTCTTCAGTTCACCCAAGACTTGAAAACAAGGATGCTTGATGAAGAAACCAGCCTTTACGATAGACTGATTACCGTCGTGAATGAGCTCAAGATCGAACTCGCAGCCGTTCAAAGGCAACTTGATATGAAAGTCACTCTGGATGCCAAATTTGATCAAAAAAGTATCCTGCAGCAAAAGAGACATTTGAAGGAAGCGCTCGCCAACCTCTTGACGATCAAATTCAAACGTTTGGACCAACTCGAAAATTTGCAGGAACGTGAAATGAATCTCTGCACTGTTTTAAATTTAACTCCAGTCAACAAAGGTTTGGTAAGAACGGGAAACGAAGATGTTGATGACGCGAATGTTCCATCAGAAGTTCAACTTTACGAAATTGAAGAAAATATTAAAAAGCTACAGGACGAGAAGGTACTATTAAGAATAAATAACTTTTTGAGGTTAATGGTAATAGTTAGTGTAGGGAGCTGTTGGCTCGCGTGGCATGAAGGGCACCACCCTCCTACGCATTGTAACCCGGTCACCTGAATTAATGGCGTTAAAAGTCGCTTGATGACTTAGGCCTAAGGTGGTGCCTTGGGTATTAGCCTAGCTGATAATTTTTTTTATTATTAAATTGCTGTGCCTTAAATAACTAGCTTTCTTTCACAACTTTTCAGGAACGAAGGCTTTCCAAAGTGGAAGCAATGAGACGAGAGATTCTTGATGTTTTGAACGATTTGCAGATGGCACCTTCGAGTGTCTTTGAAAAGGCGGTCGTTTCGATGGATGACGATATGCCTAAATTACTTAATATAGAAACTATGAATAATATCAAAACATGGTTGCTGGAGGTGTGAATACACTTTTTTTGTTACATTGTGGAATCATATTTATTTTATTTTTTTAGCTTCGGCAGATGCAAACTCTCAATAAAGCCACCCTGAAGGGTCTTTTAAGGCGTTTAATTAATCTTTGGGATGGTTTCGGTATTGAGCAACCTGAAAGAGAACTGTTTTTGTCCTCTTGCGCTCATAATGGTCAACCAACCATCGCCACTTACGAACACGAAATTGCCAGATATCAAGAAATCAAACAACGTAATATTGTGAAATTCATTGACAGTCTCCGAGAAGAGCTTGCGCAATATTGGGACAAATGTTTCGTCGCCCAAGAGGAAAGGGACAACTTTGTGGCGTACAAAGAGGGTAATAGATAATATTTAACCAAACAAATTCAAGGCTTATTTCAATTGGCTTTTTTCTTTGTAATTGAAGCAACCTTAACTGAGGATGTGTTGGAGTTGCACGAGCTGGAGGTCAGTAAGTTGAAGCAGAGATACGAAGACAATAAACACATCTTTACAAAGATCATCCGCCGTAACGAAGTATGGGAACAGAAAAAGATTTATGATGTGAGTGTTACCTAATTTGTAAAACAAATATATAATAACGGTAGAGACTATTTTAGAAGAAGAGCCACAACCCAGCGAAGTTCCACAACAGAGGCGGAAATTTGTTGCAAGATGAAAGGGTTCGCAGGCGTGTGGAACAAGAGTTGCAAAGACTAGACCTGCAAATTGAGAACCTGGTTAAGCAGTGGGAGGTACACCAGCAAGATGGACAAATCTTCCTCATAAATGGAATTACTTACCGAGACTACGTGCAGAATCAAAGAGAAGCGTTGAAAATAGAACTCGAAAACGAGAAGAAATTGAGGGCAAATAAAAAGCATTTGAAACGCTGCTAGAAATTTTAAAATATTACTTTTCCTGCTTTTTTATTTTGTATTGTCGTTATGATTTTTTTAATATTGCCTGTTGATTTTAATATATTTTTAAAATAAAGGTTTTACAAGCTCAAGTTAACGTGGACAGTTTGCTACTTTTTACTTGAATTAACGTTTGCTTATGCGGATAATTTAAACTGTCATATCTTCCATACATTGGTGATAATACCAATTTGAATAACAAAGAAATTCAACGATTTTGAATTAAAATATACAACCGTAAACGCCTGTACAACCGACTTCGTTAAAACCGGTAATTTAAAATTGATAATTATCTTCTTTGAGTTGGTCGTAGCTACTATAATCGGGAATAAATTTAATGGAAGTTCGTAGGCCTTAGATTTACAATTACAAGAATTTCGGTTTATTTCTTCCCGTAACAATTTTAATTTTAGGAGGGCGTTTGATTTTAGCGAATCGGACTGAAACAATCCACTAAACTATCGTTTGATCGAATTGGTGAAATAACTATAGTGAAACAGTCTATTTAAAACCGAGAAATATCGCTTTATTTTTGAGGACTTTTATTTTTTACAAGGTGAACGCTTTGGCGTCCGAAAAGTCAATGCTTTAGTTTTCTCCGATGTACAGTGGTTCTTTTTCATTGAATGCCAGAAGATACCGTTTAAACCCCGCTCGTTCGCTTTCCGCTCCCCCCAAGGGATGACACTTAACACGTGTCTTGGGACTTCTAGAAAAGGAGCACCCGTGAACAATGCGGGGTTCCGGGCCCAACTGGCAGCCATTACAAGGGCTTGTCGAACTCGAAAACGTGTACGAATACATCATTAACGACAGAAAAACAAGTTTAAAAATACAAAATACTTTTTAAGAAAAGCTTTAATTTTTATCTTTTTGACATTTAGTTTTGAAACTTTTAATTCTTATTTTTAACATTCCACATAGTTTTAACAGTTTCTTAACAACTCTTTCACGCAAATGTTTTGTGATGAAAAATTAGACGAACTTACGATACGAAGTATGCCAAAGTACAACGCTGTACTCCCATATTCTTCGTGTGTCAAATGTGAAACCCAAATTCTTATAATTATTAATTTAGTATAAACGGCGTAAATAGACGAAAACGCAGACGTCATACCTCAGCATGACCTCCTTTGATTTTCCTTTGTGGTGACAACCAAGTACCATCCTAATAGTTATGTTTAAAGCCGATAGATGGCTTATTCCAGGGCCGTAATAATGGGGGGCGGGGGCAATGGGACACTGGCACCCGGCGCAAAGTAAAAAGTTCTACGGACTACGGCAGGAACCAGTCAAGGTTGGTAAAATACTGCGTATTTGAACCAGTGCCGTTCCGAGTCAAGTTTTAGGATGGAGCGAGATCCGATTATGGCGCCCCCTTGCTTGCCTCTCTTTTATAAATATTTTTTTTCATTTTTCTTTACCAGTGAGGCGCCCCCTGAGACTTGGTGCCCGGAACGGCCGCTCCATTCGCCCTATGGTAGGGTTGGCCAACTAATTAATAATATAAAACCCGCAGCGGAACCATTTTTTCCCGTGAATTGAAATGCAACACCGCGGAAAAACGGCGGAGTTGGCCACTCTGAATTGGTCTACCTCATTTTGAGACCGCTTTTTGACACCCCCCCCCCCGTAGACAACGAGAGTCGTTAGTTTCCAACTTACACCACGCCGTAGACAGCATCGTGCCACTTTTTTAGGGCGTAAATAACTAAATATCTGGGACGGGTTTTTTCTGGTTTTTCCTCCGATGAATTGTTTTATCCTGGTGTCGATCCTGCCCGGCAGTGCACCTGTTAATTGCTACCCTTTTCTCAATTCTCAAAATGGAACTAGCCCACAACATGTTGATATTGATGGCGGATTGGCACTTATTAACTTTCGGGTATCTAGTCTCATTGTTCGATAATAATTCAAAATAATTTCTACCTTAAAAGTTAAAAATCAAGAATGAGCGACTTAGATGTTGAAATATTGCCGGTAAGACGATAATAATTTAGTATTTTACAACCAATTCCTTATACTTCAAAGCATTAACGGGAGATACAGGGTTATACAAGAAACGTATTTTAGTACCTGAGAACGTACGAGTTTACCTTCCAAGCCCTCGTGGCTTTTGTAATATTTGGTTATTTTTCGTCATTCTGTTTAAGGTAAAAGGCTCTCTTCTTTTATATTCAGAGCGCATGTGCAAAATAGCTTAACCTTTTTTCTTATAATGATTAAGAACTGCGAGAGAGCCCTAAGTAATACTTCTCTCTTCTATAACTGGTCGACTCTTTAATTTTCAGTTACTTACGGAAGTTTGTGATTATTCTTAAAAGTTAAAATTCTAAATATATACAATTTATAAAACGTTATCAGTACACATAATGCTTAGTTGCTACTAACAGTAACGAAGTTACGATCTGGCTGTTACATAAAATATAATGGGCTACACCAGCGTAACTGTAATGTTACTGAAAACCAATTTGGAAATGATCCTGCTCTTTGGGAAATTACGCGGAAACTCGAAACTCGCTTTTGACCAGTCCTTTAAGTCAAAATGTCGATCACATACAGTTTACGAAAACAAACGCGTATTTGGTGACAGAGTGGTTAGCACTTTCGCCTCGCAGCAAGAGGAACCGGGTTCGATCCCAGCTTGTGGCACTGGGTGAAAACTCGGTTTCCCATTCCATAAAAACTTGTTGAGGTTAACGGTAATAGTTAGTGTAGGGAGCTGTTGGCTCGATCGCGTGGCATGCAGGGCTTGCCACCACCCTCCTACGCATTGTAACCCGGCCACCTGAATTAAAAGGCTTCAAAAGTCGCTTGACGACTTAGGCCTAAGGTGGTGCCTTGGGTATTAGCCTAGCTGATTATTATTATTATTAATCAGATTTTTATCCATAGATGTTTTTACAAGAAATCTACTAAACGGGGAAAATACTAAAAGATAAAGACTCTTTATCTAAGAATGCTCTATATATTGCTTTCAGTGTCGGATATTAATTTTACGTTGCAATAGCGTAAAATCAAAAACCGCAATTGACACGCTATTAAAAAAAACAGTATGAAACGGAAATAGATTATTGGAGTCGCCACTATTAAGTTTTTAGCCATTAGAGGCCTAGTTTTTCGAGGAGAAAATGAAACCACTGGATCAAAATCCAATGGAAACTATCTGAGCCATATTTATTTTCTATAGAACTAATATATAGCAGAGTACAGGAAATAATCTGAAATTAAATTAAGTCCGAGAAATATTTTACTATAAGTGTGAACTCTACCTCAGACATATCCAAGATTGATCAATTAACGTTGATATTTCGATATGTTCTTCCCAATGGGGACCCAGTAGAAACATTCTTAAAATTTCTTTCTTCATTTGGACACAGAAGCACTGAAATCCGGGACGCGATCGTTTAAGATTTAGTAGCGCGTGCAATCGATATACGTAGGGGTCAATCGTATGACAATGCCTCAAATATGTCAGGTACAATTATTCCGGATTTCAAGCGTTGATTGGAGAAAGAGTTTCATTTGCCAGCTACGTTCCCTGCGCTGCATATTCTCTGAATTTGGTTGATGAAGGCCTAGCGCAAGTGGTTGAATTGGCTTTGAAAGAGAAAATGAAGATCCAGACATTTCTAGTCATAATTGATACATTTAAAACTGAATTTTCTGGAAGAACTCAGGCTAAACATTTATTACCATTTTGCATTTTGAGCGAGAAATAATATTTTGCATTTGAATTTCTAGGAAACTATTTAACATTTTTAATTTTGTGGGTTTGATATGTGGAAAAACATTTTCAAAATGCTTTAACAAAATGTTTCTACTCTGGTACCATCATCGCAGCTCTTGTAGAGAAAGTTCGTCTGCTATTTTATCCCAAGTAATCATATATGGCGGTACTCAGTTACTCACTTACTCAGAAGCAGACGAACATTCATACATTGCTACCGCTTTATTTCTCAAGCTGGCTGTGAGGACGGTTTTGAAATCTCTACGTAATTATTATTAATTACTAACGGTAATAGTTGGTGTAGGGAGCTGTTGGCTCGCGTGGCATGCAGGGCTTGCCGCCACCCCCCTACGCATTGTAACCCGGCCAACTGAATTAAAGGCTTCAAAAGTCGCTTGATGACTTAGGCCTAAGGTGGTACCTTGGGTATTAGCCTAGCTGATTATTATTATTATTAATTACTAATAATTTCAAACTAACTGTGCATTTGTAAAAACGTTTTGCAGTTTGCATTATGAGATATGGAGTAAAGTAATTTGCACTTTGAACAACCCTGACAATCAGATATTTTAAATAGCATTATCTGGGATGAAACAACTAACCAATTTTCCGAGATGAAAGCGCAAAAACATAATTTGGAATAATTTCCAAAATAAATCCTAATTATTCTGTGATTGTTGCTTTCTTTACACAGTGTGTAATAAAAAGTAAAAGTTTGAACTTTATATTGTTGGTTTACAATTATACCAAAGAATAAAGTCTCCCTTGGTTTTAAGGGACGCATATTATTTTTTACCATAGGCGACAAATCGCTTAATCCAGACGTGCTTATAACAATAATAACATCCAACGCGATTGAAGCACATACAGAATTGAAAACATTTTTTGTCTGCAAATAGTAAACATTCTTTTTTTTTTGGGTAAAAATTTAAATTGAATTTTGTGAGTATTTTGTGAGCACTAAAAAAGTGATTGCCCGCCCGGGCCCAATGACGCTGGTTATTTTCCATGAGTGCCAGAGTGGAATTCCGAAAACTCCGGATTTTGTTATCTATTCTCGACCCCTTTAGATTAGGCCATCTCTCCTCCGTAGCACAAAGAGTCGATTTAGGGTTGGGCTTTGGTTGAAAAGTCGATTTTGGGTCCTGGTCCAAATGCCGACTCTAAGGGCCCGTTTTCAAAAGCCTCGTTTAAAAACAAGACTCGCGATTTAACGAAACCGGTTGAACGAGACCTAGACTAGAGTTATTAAAACGCGTTCCAGAGACATTTTAATGAGACTTCGTAAACTCCCGCTTTCGTTATTTCGCCTTTTTTGTAATAAGCTCCGCCCCCGCCCGGAGCCAATAAAAACGCCGGAAAATATCGGCGGTAAGCGGGTCACTTCAATCGCTCAGTTAAGCCTTAGCGTTGTCTGTGATTTCTTCCTTGTAAACAGTGGCTATTTTCCACTTTCGAGTTTCGACTACGTAACCTCGGCTATTTATCAGTTATTTTATTATATTTATTAAATTTTATTTATAAATTTACAATTTTTGGTGGTTATTTACATTTGTTTTTATATAATATTTGCATTTATTTATTTATTTAAAAATGGGGTTAGCAAAGAAGCAGAGCTAAGGGCGAAGTTTAACTCAGGTTGAATGAAAGGCAAAGGAAACAATTGTTGCTGGGCTTGAAGCTAGAATGGGTTTGGTCATCGGAGTTATGGGAGTAGTGAAAGCCTACAAAAACATAGTAAAAGCGTGGAAAGAGATGGAAAAAGAAGTGTCAGCCGTTGGTAAGGGGACAAAAAGAACTCTCCTACAAATTAGAACAAAATGGTCTTTCTTAAAAAACATCGTAAAGACACTATCCCAAGATATCATAATGATCAGAAAATCAACTGGAGATGAGCTGACACCACTTGACAATAGAGTGGTGAAACTAATTGGCGAAACTATGATTCGTGTTGAAGCAGGTGTTGAAAATCGCATTGGTAGTACAGCAATGAAGAAACAAGTACATTAAACTCTACTTTATTTACTTTAAATATAAAATTTGAATTTTTAAATATACATTACAATTTGAAACAATATAAATAAAGCCCCGTACCTTCTACAACGCTAGCAGTTTCACATACCACCAGCTAGAACGAGTGGTTTTTTTATTGGTACGCCAAGTACGGGGCGTTTTCACATTACTCCTATGGTCGGTAATGCTCCCCTTAATTTGGCTGCAAAGAGACGTGGTAAAATATTTCTATTAAGTAGAGGATATCATTATTTAATTGAAAATTAATTAGGATTTCCATATTGATGACAAAACAACGGCAACAAAGATTGACAATGCAAGATATTGTCAATAAAATGGGTATATTTAGAAATGCTCAGTTTATATATGTATTACTTACTAGCAGATTAAGCTCAGTTACATTTTTTAAATAGACGCAAGGGCTGAAAACCCACTTCCAAATCCGCCTAGGCCAACGGTAAAGGAAAAATCCAAAAGTGTTTTATGTATTGTTAACGTTGCTCTTTTCCTACATTCTCTGAAAAATAGATTGACATTAATTAAGATATAACAGGGTTCATACAAACCTGGAGAACCTGGAAAACCTGGAAATATCAGTGAAACAGATTCTTTCCAAAAAAATCAGGGAGATATCAGGGAAATTTTAAATATTTAACGAAAACCTGGATATATCAGGGAAATTCGTTTGAGTCTGGAAGCGCCTCAATAATTATATTTAATTTTTTTCGATTAAACGAAAACATACGGTACTTTAGCACCTGGAAATATCAGGGAAATTTCCAGGAGAAAACCTGGAAATATCAGGGAAATTAATTTTCCAAATGTTGTATGAACCCTGTATAAGCAAGAATGTATTTATTTATACTCAGGGAGAATGAATATGTCGAGATTATTTTCAGCGTTTCTCCAATTCCACCCGTTGGGCCCCAAGGTATGCTACTCCGCTTTAATAAAATCAAATAATACTGCAATCTCATTGGTTCTTAAAAATTACGTTTTTCAACGCGATTAACGCTGCAGCGAGGACGCAAAAAATAAGACCGCCTCCTTTTCCCCTCCCCCCCACCCTTCGCGTGACGGGGTTAGGGGCTCATCGTGTCCATCGATAGTCTCGACATATTCATTTTCCCTGAGTATAAATAAATCAGGGCCCCCACTCAAATCTTCAATTTTTTTATAGGAAAAATAGGATTATTTTTCTAAAAATATAGGACTTTATAGGACTATTTTTACAAAATTATAGGATTTTATAGGACTATATATGCTATTTTATTTACTAACTTTATGCATTTAAAAACAAAATCTATACTTAGAGAAATAAGTCTTTGATTTTCACTTAAAAAATTTAAACTATTTAACCATTTTATCACAAAAATTTACTAGTAGCTAACCATGTTCACAATAACAAAAGTATAGACTAGAATGACTTGGTATAGGAATTTATCCTATAGCTAAATCTAGCAATTTAACTGAGTGGCTGGATTTGAAATTGGCAAAATATCCAAATTATAGGATTTTTTAGGACTTTTTGGGGATTTTGCTAAAAAATATAGGGTGTTATAGGATAATTTTGAAAATATAGGATTTTATAGGAATTATAGGACCTCTGGGGGCCCTGATAAATACATTCTTGATATAAGTAATAATTTGGTATACCTGTTAAAGGTGACAAAAGAAGCTATAAAAAACATCATACCTGTGCCCTCCGAACCTAGCGCTGCTAGCAGTGCTGAAACATTAGACCACGTTGCTCTGTCTGTAGTAAATAATCAAGAACGATTGAATGGGTTTTAGGAAATTATTCTAAACGAAATGCGCAATTTTCTCTCTCCTTTTCCAGTCATTTGTACAATACCAATAAAATTCTGGTTACCATACTCAACTCTATTGTTCGGGCTGAAAAGGAAATTGAAAATTTTATTTCAGTGACCTCGCCTTATGAACGAATAATTAATAACCCTGAAACATAATTACATTTACCAGCAGTATGTCTACTACTTTTAAATTAATTTAATGAATATTACTTATTACCTTTTCTCTAGCTTTCAGATGTAACACTTCTCACGACAATGAAACTTATTTCTTTATTGTTGTCAGCTGACCCATCGTCCAACGGAGCTGTCTCCATCTTCAAGCAGGTTTTTTCACTTAATATCAGTTTGGCGGTAGATTTGAATTTCATTTGGATATTTTTCAAAGGTGGTTATCACCTTCCCGTGATTTTTTACCCATAAAAGTAGTTAGGGGCTCAATAAACATTTCATTCAGTATATTAGGCAGTTTTTATCATTGGGTATCAGGTCAAAAGGGAGATGTGTTCCCCATTCTCTTTAAATGATAGCTACAATAATAAATAAATACTTCTATTTTAAGAATTGAAATAATTTTTATTTATATAATGTGTACAAAAAATAATTTGACTGATGTTGTGAATGATTCGACAAACACTCAACTTGACAGTTTTGAATCGATAACAATTTTCCGTCTTTCCAAAACAAATACAGCAGATGATTATGATGATCTATAATAAGATTATTTTATAATACAATTGCTCCCAGAGTCACATTTTAAATATATCAAAACGAAAAGATCTTTCTTTCTTCTTTTCGTTTTGATATTAAATAAAAATAATGAGAAACGAATTCTTACCTGCGTAGCAAAATCTAATCTATGGGGTGTCTTCAATTCGGGCCTTGGCCATTCCCATTTGTAACTCAATAAACGCGGTTTCAGGTAAATGTTTGATTGGTAGTGCCAAAAATCCTTTTTTTATATTCAATTCATAGTATTGGGTCACTCGCGATACATTATTTTCAGCGGGACATCTGCTTCGATATTGTTTACACCTTGTTTTATCATGTTAGCTCGAAGAAACTCCGCCGCCATTTTTTCACTATTTTCGCCTCCGAACGCGTTAACGAGAGCTCCGGATCTCTCCTCTAGCTCTCGTTGAAAAACAAAACTTTTTGTCTCGTTCAAATGTCTCTGGAACACGCCCCCTTTTTCGTTAGTTAACGAGAATTTTTCGTCTCTGGAACGGGCCCTAAACGTTTTTGAAATAGTTCCGCGTAATACTTTTTTGGTCCCTTTTAAAGTATTGGCCTCCCATATAGAACTACTAATCTCCTACTTCGGGGGCCATTTCAACGTAAAATCTTTGTATTGGCCTCCCATATAGGACTACTAATCTCCTACTTCGGGGGCCATTTCAACGTAACATCTTTGTATTGGCCTCCCATATAGGACGACTACTCTACTACTTCGGGGGCCATTTCAACGTATCTTTGTATTAGCCTCCACTCGTTTCCCGAATCAGATTTTGGGTTTTGCGGATGTTTGGAAGCCGCATTTGGGCAACGACCTTGAAAGTGGCCCGATTGTCCACAAATCTTACAAGTTAATTCAGGGTACGCGGGGCGTTTATGACCCACCTTATTGCAATAGTGACAAATGATAGAGCTACCATACCCGTAGTTTTATTGGCGCTAGGTTTGTTTTCAGAATGTCCCGACTGTGGAGGTTTATTGTTAAAATTATTGCGCCGTTGAAATCCTGAGAGGACCTATCCTCGTTGATAGTCAATTTGGCGCGGGATGCGTCCGCTATAAGCGATCTAATGGAGTGATAGTTCTACAGGGCTAACATCTTTTTAAGATTAGGCTGAAGATTATTGAAAATAATACTAATTTGTGTGGGCATTTCTAATTGTCTGGTCAGGTTAGTAATACGGTCCTGCATCTGCCCGATGTAGGAATTAGCAGACTGACCGTACTGTTGGCGGGTATTCATAATGTTTCCAATGAGAAAGTGTCATTGTCGTGGAATGAAAACTCGTTTAATACTAATCGCTCAAACCCAAACCAAGTTCTAATCAGAGGCTGCGTAAGCCACCATTCTAACGCGGGGTTTTTAAACATTGCCGGCACCCAATGGGCGATAAAAACGTCTTCTGGCATACCACGACTTAATAAGATCTGTTTAGCCTTAACTAAAAAATCTTTAGGTCCCCCTTCCGAGAAGCGACCAGAAAAGGATGGCACAGCCATTGTAGGCAACCACGAGTGGTGAACAAAGGGTACGTTAGCAGACCCCCCTCCAAAAGGAAAACTAGGATTGGGCACCCCCCACTAACGAAATTGGGTTGAGACCCTCCTGGCGTAACACTAGTAGGAAACTGACTAACCCCAGGTAGCAAAAACACGTGTTAAACACGAGTAATATGATAGTGCGGTACACGTGTGGAGTTCACCCTCAAACACGTGTTACAGCACGATTTGATAACGTTTTTCGCATGTGTGCATACACCGTTCGTCCACGTGTGCATACACCGACCGCCCACGTTTGCATATACCGACCGTCCACGTGTATATTCATCAATCGCTACGTGTTTAAAAACGAACCATGCACTTGCTTACACACCCATTTTTACGTGTTTAAACACTAATCGTTTACGTGATCAAATACTGATCGTCCAAGTGTTTTAACACCGGTAATTTACGTTTAGGGCACCATTCAATACACGTGTTCGAACACATAATTATGTGTTCGAACACGTGTATTGAATGGTGCCCTAAACGTAAATTACCGGTGTTAAAACACTTGGACGATCAGTATTTGATCACGTAAACGATTAGTGTTTAAACACGTAAAAATGGGTGTGTAAGCAAGTGCATGGTTCGTTTTTAAACACGTAGCGATTTCAATACACGTGTTCGAACACATAATTTGTTCCTGTATAACACCTTTAATTGTACGTGTTCAAACACCGGAATAACATTGAACGAACATCGAACTTCCATTCTTTAACCCTAGTAATTCTCCTACATTCATAAATGAAAATATTACGTTATTGTTAATTAAAAACACCGACAACTTTTTCATTTTAAAATTTTTAACATACTCGCCTTAAATTAAATATTAAATACGATTAATTAATTTTATGTCCAATATTATTTATAAAATTTCGAATAAAAAAATATTTTCACATAATTTTTTAATGAAATGAATTCTTCAATAAAAAAGCAAAATGAACAAAAGTCAAAACTTTTAGGCCAGAGACCCCAAAAGTAGACCGGTTTCGCCCTTTTGGGGCTCATCAGTGCTGTGTAGGAACTCTGGCTATCCTCGGAAATCTGCCGATATCAGTATAACTAATAAACATTCAGAGTGCCCTATAAGTGAGCAGTCCATTGCAACTTATAGTGAAATTCTTCACCAATTATTGCATGTCGGTCGCTATTCAGCAGACATTTTTTACGCTTGGGCTTCCGTTGAATTCCAACGTTAAGATATTTATATCAAAAGTCAAACATTTTAGGCCAGAGATTCCAACAGTAGACAAGAGCAAGACTTACGACGGTCAGAATACACACAATCCTTCTGATGTGTTAAGTTTGTTTGAGCTATTCACCGCAACCTGCAACGCCAGTATCACAACCAAAATATATTTACGGTCACACATATATACATATTTACACTTATTTGTTACTTCTAGTCATACTTTGAAAGCATCGAAGATTCCTTCGATCAGTATCACTCTTATTTTTTACTTCCGATCACACTTATTTGTTACTTCTAGTCAGCCGTTGAGTGTCACACTTATTTCTTCTGGTTATACGAAAAAAACTAGTTCGATCAATTTCAAACTTATTTGTTACTTCTGATCAAACTTATTTGTTACTTCTGATCACACTTATTTGTTACGTTGAGTGTCATACTTATTACTTCTGGTCATACGCCGAAGACTAGGTCGATCAGTGTCATATTTAATTGTTATTTCTGGTCATTCGTTGAAAGCGCGGCGCACTCGGAATGGCCTTGAAAAACGCTAGAGGGAAACGGGCGCGTAGACCTCTATAAACACGCGGATTAACAATGTTGGAAATTGCGGGGGTCCGTATATGCTGCCAAAAAAACCTTAATAAGAATTAAAATTGAGGAAAGAATTTGCAACTTTAGGTTATATGTAAACCACAGCTATTCAAAAATATAACTTTCATGAAAATCGAACTTAAATTAAGGAACTGAATGTAGATTTTTAGGCGAAAATACAAAACCACGAAAATTGGGGTCCCGTAAATTACCCTGAAAACTATACTTAAATTTAATATTTACTGATATATCCGAAGTTGTAGGTCCGCTGAATCCTAACCTATCCAATAATATATTTTTTTACGTTATCGGACTTAATTTTAAACAAATATCTACAACTGAAGAATACTTAGGGACTTTTCTTTATTTCCGCGCCCTAAATATTAATTTTACTTGTAGGGAGAGCTATGCATAATTAAACCCCCCAAACCGACTGAAAAATTTGTTGGGTTTAGTCTTCTAAATTTTCTAGATTGTAGATAACTCCTAATTGAAATTTGAAATAACGATACGATGTTATAATAAAAATTGATTTATTGCGGGTTGAAAATAGAGACCCTTCTCGTCGGGCCACTGGAGAATTCTGCCCGAAAGGAGGCAAACAAAAAACGTGGAAAACTTCGCTTTCCACAATATAACACAATACACAGTAGAAACAGAATAAAAATGGGTTTTATTTTACGCTAGTTAAAGGTCAGAGGGACTAGGTCGTGCTGGAGCTGGTATATAGTGGGGAGCTAGGGGGGGGGTACCTGTTAAGAGGGGATTAAGAAAGGGGCTTCAGAATTCGGCCCAAGAACGGTTTCTCTCTTGGATTTTAGGCTATTTTTGAAGAAAAAGGGGTCAAACACATTCCTTATAAAGTTACAAATTACACAAATATAAAGAAAAGAAGTACAAAAATTACACTAATAAATGAAATATCAAAAATTATACACTGAACTTAAATTCAAATCTCCTTCAATTCACAATGATTTCACACTCCGCCGCGAAATACGTTAGTATTTACAACACAAATATTGTCCCGATTGTTTCACTTGAGTTTTCGATTTAATTGTCCGTTGGGTAGATGTTCAATTTTAAATTTAAAACACTTAATTTATGCACAGATAAAACAAACAAAAATGGTAAATTTCACATTTTAATTTTTTATTTTATTTTTACGATTCAGTGATCTGAATTTTCACGAACTGATATCGCGTCTATCTCTAAGGGATACAGGAGTTGAATAGGCCTTCTAATTAAATTGCCATTGGAGGTTCTCAAAATGCAAGACCTCATTTGGCCGTCTCGGCCAACCAGTGTTTCTGTCACTACTCCTAATTTCCATAAGAATTTTTCTACACTTTTATCAAAAATCATCATTACATCTCCAACTTTAATTTTACATTCCTTGTTTGCCAATTTGATTTTATGCGCAGATCTTAATTCTAGCAAATATTCTTTTTTCCACCTGTTCCATAACCTAGTCATTAGAGCGGAGCGATATTTTTGTCGATTGTTAAATTCAAGTTGTGTTCTTGGTGCTTTTTCATTTCTAACAATGTGAGGTGGCATACTCGTAACACGTTTTCCAATTAGAAAATGGGAAGGGGTTAAGGGTTGGGGATCATTTGATTCGTTATTTACATAAGTGATTGGCCTGGAATTTATAGCGGCTTCCGCTTGAGTTAACAATGTCTCCATTTCTACAAAGGTTAAAGCTGCTTGGCTCAAATTCTTCTTTAGAATTGATTTCGTACTCTTTACTAATATCTCCCACCATCCTCCATACCAGGCGGCCCTCTCGACTATAAAATGCCAGCTAATGCCTCTTTTGCCATAGAAGTTTAGAACTTCTTCACTCTTCAGATTAGACCAAATTTTAGCTAAGTCTCTATTTGCTCGATCGAAAGTTTTCGCGTTGTCACTGTATATTTTGCGCGGTATTCCTCTTCTCGAAATCATTCGCGTCAATGCCATTAAAAAATCGCGCGCGCTCATTGACGTCACGAGCTCTAAATGAATCGCCCTAGTGACGGCGCGTGTAAAGAGACAGATGTACGACTTTTGCTTTTCTTTTTCGCCTCTCGCCGACTTGAGGTGGAAGGGACCGGCGAAGTCTACTCCGACCACTTCGAAGCTTAACGCTTGCTCAATACGATCTTGTGGGAGGGGGGCCGTGGGGGCGTCTCCTGGTTTTGCCGATTCTTTTCGACATTGAAAGCAACCTTTGACTGATTTTCTTGCGAGCTGTCTTCCAGCGATTATCCAATAGTTTTCCCGAGATTGGGTTAACGTGCTGTGTATGCCTCCGTGCATCATTTGCGTGTGGCAACGATCCATAATTAGTCTTGATAATCTTTGTTCCTTTCGAAGGATGATTGGATGTTTTGTTTCGTAGGCCATGTTAGCTTCCGTTAATCGACCTCCCAAGAGTAAGATTTGATTCCCGTTTAATAGTGGTCTAAATTCGGCAATTTTGGAATCCTTCTGTATTTTCTTGTTATTTTTCAGCGCCAAGATTTCTTTTCCAAAATCTTCCATTTGAACGCACCTTATCCAGGTATTTTCCACGCAGTGTAATTCTTCTGTTTTAATTACTCCCTCGTACGCTTTGTTTTTCTTGACGTAGTAGTCGATGAATCGGAAGACGTATGCCGTGATTCGAAGAGCTTTGTCCAGGTCGTTCCATCTATTGAGGTTCATGATTTGATTGATACCGCGTTTTTCGGTCGTTGCGACTGCTAAAATCGTTTTTCTTTTCTCCTTCTCCACCAAAGCCAGATTTGTTTCCGGTAATATGTCTTCTGGCCATTCAGATTTATCCATCTTGAGCCAGGTGGGGCCCTCCCACCATAATTTGCTTTTGGCCAATTCTTCGGCCTTAGCCCCTCTTGTTGGAATGTCCGCTGGATTATTGTTCCCTGGGCAATGCTTCCATGTTGCGGGGTCTGTCAATTTTTGAATTTCGACCGCCCTATTTTGAACGAACGGTCTCCAAACCTTTGTAGATCCCTTGACCCAGTTTAATGCGATGGTCGAATCTGACCACATGAAAATGTCCCGCTTTTCCGGTTCGAATACGCTTTTTAAGTTGTTTACCAAACGAGCTCCCAGAACGCACCCCATAAGTTCCAGGCGTGGTAATGTTAAGTCATCTTCCGAAGGGTCGATCATTTTGAGTGGCGCTACCCTGGCCTTCGACGTCACCAGGGAGACTCCTATTTGGCCGTTTACCGTTACGTATCTCACGTACGCGACCGCCGCGTACGCTCTTTTGCTGGCGTCGCAAAAACAATGGATTTCTTTCCCTTTAATTTGATCAGCTTCAACTCCGTTGAGATAGTAGCGGGGTATCTTGATTTTCCTTATCTCTGGTAGCTCATTGCACCATTGTTCGAATTCGGCCGCAATTTCGCCACTCAATCTTTCATCCCATTTTGTTTTCTTCTCCCATAACGATTGAAGAATAAATTTTGCCCGGATGGTATATGGGCCCAATATACCGATAGGGTCAAAGATCTGAGAGACCGCGCTGAGTGCATAACGTTTGGTGAGCTTGATGTCCTTGATTATTTCGATTAAATTTGTCAGATCGAAATTGAATGTGTCCGTGGTAGGGTCCCATTGCAATCCCAAGATTTTTTGACCGTTAGGTGGCTGAACTTCAATTTTGGTGAGTGCTTGGGGATTGCCGGCTTCGTTTCCCCACATCTGACGTAATTCTGGCGAGTTGGTCTGCCATTTCCTAAGGTGCATCTTCGCTTCACTTAAAATTTCTGACATCCGCCTTGACAGCTGGAAAGCGCTCGCGACGTTTTGGTCTCCAGCTACTAGGTCGTCGACGTATAGGCTCTCGTTGAGAAGTTTCACGGCCTTTTCATCGTAAGTGTCGTTGTATTTTCTGAGGTGATGTTTGATTGTGGCTGCTAGTAGATATGGGCTTGAGGTCACCCCGAAGGGTACCCTGGTCATTCGTAACGGCGTGAATTCGTTCTCTTTCACTTTGCCGCTTGCCTCTTCTTGAACCCATAAGAATCTGCAGGTGTCGCGTTCTTCCCTAGCCAATGATACTTGAAGGAACGCCTTCTCAATGTCGGCGACAATAGCAATGGGGTAGTTTCTGAAGCTCAATAGTAACAGGAGTAGGTCCGGGTTGAGACTTGGTCCACTGGACAGACAATTGTTTAGCGATGGCACTCCATTTTCGTGAGCGGAGCCGTCCAGAACTGCGCGCAACTTCGTTGTTTGACTTTCGGCTCGACTGACGCCTTGATGTGGCATGTAATACGTTCCTGGTTTGCTTGCCTTTTCGTCTTCAGGGACGACTTCCACGATGCCAAGTTTGAGTTGCTCGTCTATGATGTCCTTGTACGCTTGGTAGTACTCTGGGTTTTTATTGAATCTTTTGGCTAAACTTGCGATTCGTTTCGTGGCCATCGGTAAATTGTCAGGTAGGATGTCCTTCTCGGTATTCCATGGAAACTTGACTTGGTACCTCCCTTCTTCGGGATCGAATCTGATGTCTTGTTCGAATCTGTCTAAAACCTCGTTGCCTTCCGATGGTTTTTCGGGTTCTGTTTTGATTCCGATGGCTTCCAAATCCCAGAAATTTTTGACGATTTTCGTTAATTGGGAGTCTTGACATTTGTTTGTCATTACTGAGATTAAATTGTTTTTGATTTCTAACTTCTTCACGTTTGTCTTCGGGGAGCTCATAGGACCTTCGACTGTCCATCCAAAAATGGTTTCCAAGGCCACTAATTTGTTTTGTAGCCTCTCCACCTTTCCGCTGACCACTTCCCAATAATAATCACCTCCTATCAATAGGCTGATTTTTGAACTGCTGATGCTTTCTTTACTTGGGTCGTCTGCTAGGGTGATGCTCGTTTTCTTCACGAAATTCCTGATTTCTTGACAATCCTCAGTTTTCGCCCTGCAAATGAAAGGTACCGCAACGGCCTCTACTTGAATTTGTTTTCCGCAGTCTGAGACGTTTTGAACCGTTAATCGTACGATTTTCATCTTTTTCTCCTCCGCGATTTCATTTCCGAATTCTGAGATGAGGATGTTAGTTTCTCCGATGACCGGAAGTTGTAGGTTTTCGGCTACCTCACTCAGGATGAAAGTCCCTTGACTTCCATTATCTAGGACGAGTTTGAGAGTACCGGATCCGCAGTTCCTTGGGTAATCCGGGTTTTTTACGATGACTTGAGCGGTCTGTAGTAAGACGTTTCTTCGTTCGAAGTCAAAAATGGTGTTTGTACTGATGCCTTTCGGTTCCTCGGCTCTCAGTTTGTGGGATCGATTTTGCTCGCAAACCGCTTTGTTACGTTTTCTTCGGCAGATCGCGCAGTTTTGATGTTGCGAGTCGCAGTTCCGCGCCTCGTGGTGGGGTTTTAAGCAGACGTAACATCTTCTCTGATCTCGCAGAATTATCTTCTTCTCTTCGAGGGTGTAATTAGCGCAATTGAACGTCGCGTGGTCGGAGCTTTTGCAGAAAATGCAGAATAAACTTCGCTGATTAACGTTGGTTAGCAACGAGTTTGCCATGGGCGTGGAATTACGCGCGTGATCCGATCGGTGATTGGGGTAAGCAATTGATTTTCTCTCCGGCGCGCGTGATTGTGATTTTTCTTTGAAACGAGATTCCCCCAAAAGCGCGCAAGTTTCGCGGCCTTCCACTTCACTTTGCAAAAAGTCGGTGAACGCCTTTAAATTCCAGTCACCATCTTTAGAGTGTTTTCGACTATAGTCTAATCTTACGTCTTTTGGCAAGCATTCAATCAATCGAGGGCAAATAAAGGTACCACTTAAGGTGGCATCTACACCTAAACCCTTTAAGCATCTTACATTTAGTTGGATCTTATCATATAAGTTTCGTAGGCCTGAAATATCGCTCGAATCCGACACTTGCTCTAAATTCATTAACCGCTTTCCATGAGTATGAATTACTAAATCCTTTCTATCAAATCTCTCTTTTAGAATTTTAACCGCCTCGTCATAATTCTCCTCGCTAGCTTTCATTCCTATTAACGCCTTTTTTGCATCACCTTCTAAAATTGAATATAAATAATTGAACATTTCTACCTTAGTGGTTTTCGGTTTGTCTTGAAATGTAGTTTGAAATGCGCTCCAAAACCCAGCCCATTCCGTGATGTCTCCGGAAAACTTCGGTAGATTTAGCGTCGGTAGTCTCGATGCTTCTTCGCGGATGACCGTAACGTTGCTGACTCCGCTCGCCCCGTTGTTTGATGGAATTGCCGATGCCTGGGCTCCGTTAGCTTTCTTCACCATCCTTTGCGCCTTTATTTTCAACAGCTCGAAGTTGATCTTGTCGTAGTAGCCTTCAATTTCGACGGCTTCTTTCTCCAGGGTCGTCGCGTCTGTAATTATAGCTAGTACCGCTTTATCCAGATTGACCAGGATCGTCTCTTTTGATAATAGCAGCGTCAGTTGGTCTTCGATGTCTTCCACCGGTGTATTTGGATTACTGAATAATGTGGCCATTCCATTGGTTGCTTTGGTTACAGCTGTGCGCGCCGGAGTTCTTAATGACTTGTACTTTGCTACTTCCGCAGTCTCTGTTGTTTTGTCCTTATTTCCTCTCGAGTCTCCTTTTCCGTCCGCGCCGCTGGAGTTTTGCATGATTTGTTCGTTGGCCATTTTCGCTTATGACCGTCTCGATATTGATTCACTTTCACTTGATGAGTCCGTAATTGTTCACAATTAAATTGAAATCTAAAGTTCCGTATGCGTCCGTTTGTCCCGGGTTTCCGACACCATGAAAAATACTTAGGGACTTTTCTTTATTTCCGCGCTCTAAATATTAATTTAACTTGTAGGGAGAGCTATGCATAATTAAACCCCCCAAACCGACTGAAAAATTTGTTGGGTTTAGTCTTCTAAATTTTCTAGATTGTAGATAACTCCTAATTGAAATTTGAAATAACGATACGATGTTATAATAAAAATTGATTTATTGCGGGTTGAAAATAGTGACCCTTCTCGTCGGGCCACTGGAGAATTCTGCCCGAAAGGAGGCAAACAAAAAACGTGGAAAACTTCGCTTTCCACAATATAACACAATACACAGTAGAAACAGAATAAAAATGGGTTTTATTTTACGCTAGTTGAAGGTCAGAGGGACTAGGCCGTGCTGGAGCTGGTATATAGTGGGGAGCTAGGGGTTAGTACCTGTTAAGAGGGGATTAAGAAAGGGGCTTCAGAATTCGGCCCAAGAACGGTTTCTCTCTTGGATTTTAGGCTATTTTTGAAGAAAAAGGGGTCAAACACATTCCTTATAAAGTTACAAATTACACAAATATAAAGAAAAGAAGTAAAAAAATTACACTAATAAATGAAATATCAAAAATTATACACTGAACTTAAATTCAAATCTCCTTCAATTCACAATGATTTCACACAACACAAAGCGAAACCACACAAAATAGTAAATTTGGCAAATGCCCAATTTCTAGGGCTCCGATTTGAAAACTTTATGAATGGCTATCAATGGCGATGTATGTACATTCGAACGAGATATCATTGACTCTTCTAGCCCTAACCTTTGAAGAGATATCTGCGCCACACTTCGGCATCGGCATCGGCTACACTGTACGTGAAACCTAAACTAATACACACAAATCCTTAGGATAGTGTGTAAAAACCATGGTGGTATTTGTGTTGTTGAATTTGAAGTGTAAATTTCAAGTTTAACGTTTCTTCTAAGAAAGGTTTAAACTAAAAATACTTACAGATCGGACGAATAGTGTAAATTATTAAGAGCTTCAGAGGTTTATTTATTATTAATTATCAAATAAATTAGATTTTTGTTAAGAAGATTATGAGTGCCTGCAGAAGTTTCATCTATGTTCGACCTATACGCATAGATATTCTTCATTTCAAAGCTTAATTACATAATTAAAAAAGCAGGTTAAGTAAAAGTAAAATAATTTGTGTCGTGTAATTGATCATTTAAAAAACACCATCAGGCCACGTGTAAATTAACACAAAAATAAAACATCGTGAGTTAAAAACCTTTAAGACACGCGGAGATCCCGTGTGAAATTACACGAACCGATATTCGTGTAATTTAAAATTAAAAAACACCTTCAGGCCACGTGTAAATTAATACCAAAAAACCATCGTGAGTTAAAAACCTTTAAAACACGCGGAGATCATGTGTGAAATTACACGAACCGATTTTCGTGTAACTGAACATTTACAAAACACCTTCAGGCCACGTGTAAATTCACACAAAAACCATCGTGAGTTAAACACCTTTAAGACACCAGGAGATCACGTGTTAAATTACACGAACTGTGTTTCGTGAGCTATTAACCCTAAATTCCACGTGTTCTAAACGTGTGTAATTTTCAAACACGTATTATCCACGCAAAATACGAAAATTCCACTATAAATACACGTGTTTTTGCTACCTGGGACAGGATGTCCCTGTTCGCCTAACGAGTTTGGGACCGTGTTTGCGGGAAAAGAGCTAATTTAAGAAGCCTGGTTACTAAATGTGGTGTTAAAAGTCATAGGCACTAACGTAGGCTGACTGATGGAAGTGGCTTGAAACGGTAAATTTAAAAGAGACTGCGCGGGATGCGACGAGGGGGGGAAATGACCGAGAGGGTGGGATGGCAGTAAAGTCGGAGGTGGGGGGTGTGTAGTAGGTACTGTCAAAGGGACACTCGCCGGCACGGACACCTGCACCCCGGACTTGGAGAATGCTGCCCCCCTGATTGAAACCCTCCCGAAGAAGAACCCACGCCTGTATTTTTTTAAATTTGGACCTCTGCACGTAGTGACTGCAACTCGTTCATTAGCTTATCTAATGTGGCCACACCGATAGACATTTGCGCATCATAATCAACAATTGTAGAATCACTACCACTATCATCGTGGGGTGGGAGAATAAGGCAGCCCTCCGACCCACATGAATTGCCCCCCATACTACTAAGGTCAGTGGAGTTGTCCCCCTTATTACCTGTTGGCCGAGACATTTCTCTATTTAAACGCCTGGTTGCGCGGGACTGATTTTGGTATGCGGTTACGCAATCGGTACACGCACTTAATCGACCTAATTCGGGACAACAAGTATAATTGTTGCCAAACATAGACAACTAAGTTAAATTTGGAAATAAAAAAAATTAACCAAAGCCAAGAAAGTCAAGCACCCACTACCCAGAGGGTTGGTGGAGTGTGTTTAGTTATGTGCACTAAGCAAGCTAAATCCAAATGGACGGACCCGAGTTTGTAGCTAACTTCCTGATTACCCCTAATGAACTTAACGGTAACCAGCCTAGTGAAGTTCGCTGACTGTTTTCAAGTTAATTTAAACCTTACGAGTATGGGAATAGACAACGAAGAATCTCGATAGAATTATAAAAAGACACTTTATGCACTGGCAATTCGAATGTAACATACAAAATACAAATCATTTGAGTTTAAAGGGTAGGCCTGAAGAGTGTAAGCTAAGTTACGGTTTATCACTGTTAAAAAAAATTGTTCTAATTTGAACAAATCACCGTTCAGAAGGTTGTCCCTGTAACAGAACGCCATTTTGTTCTAATATGAACAAAAAATATTCGTTCGATAAAGAACGATGGTAGAAGGTTCAATATTGAACTTAGATGTTCTATATTGAACAAACCTACTTTGTTCAAATTAGAACGTTTTGTCGTTTGCGGTGGAACGCTTTGTCGTTCGCTGTAGAACGCTTTGTAGTTCGCCGTGGATCATTTTCTCGTTCGACTTGTAATGCTTAATCTTATCCAATACAAAAAGTACATCAAGTTATTGCTTGCGAAATTATAGCTCATGTCTCGTGTCGGCGGTTCGTCATGCTAAATTAATAAAACTAACCTAACCTAACCCATTGCCCACCGAAAAGGAAAACCAGGCCTAAAACTAGATTATTTGAATTTAGTTGCAACCTCAACTACAACCATCTTATTAAGCTTAAAATATCTACCACTAAATAAAACTTTTACATATAGCGCAAAAGATATTACATTCATTTCTCAGCCAAAAGGCCGAGAACTGGTAACATACGGTTTTAGAATTTTTTCTATGCTGAAAACGTCAAACCAAATTGCAGTTAATTACGAAATATTTTTTTTAAATTTTAATTCTGGAACTTGGACAATTACTATTCCGATCGAATTTCGTCTACCTTGCCAATCAAATAAAAATATACTTAAAAAAAACGGTGCGTGTCCTATAAATTCGGACCTTTCACAAACCTTTTTCGTTTTACACATCGTTAGGACACGAAGGTTATTTATATCGTTATTTGTGTGAAGTTTCTTTTCAATAGGTGGGGTAGTTTCTGAGAAACAGCGTTACAGACCTAACGCCATTTGAGTCGCTAGCGAAGGAGCTACGCTCCAACAATGAAATTGAATCTTCAGTAAATTTCCAAACACACTGTACATACAACTACAAAAACAACATCATTACAACATGTTCTAACTCACCCTGTAAATAAATTACTACGTGTAATAATTAAATTAACCAGTACCCTAACTTAAAACAACATAATATTGTACGAAAAAACTACCCCAAAAAAATCGCACTCTAAACCACTCATTTATTACTTTATGGATGTTATACTTATTTGTTACTTTTGGCCATACGAAGTTTTCCGCAAAATAGTGTCACCCTTATTTGTTACTTTTGGCCTTACGACGTTTTCCGCAAAATAGTGTCACCCTTATTTGTTATTTTTGGCCTTACGACGTTTTCCGCAAAATAGTGTCACCCTATTTGTTACTTTTGGCCTTACGACGTTTTCCGCAAAATAGTGTCACCCTTATTTGTTACTTTTGGCCATACGAAGTTTTCCGCAAAATAGTGTCACCCTTATTTGTTACTTTTGGCCTTACGACGTTTTCCGCAAAGTAGTGTCACACTTATTTGTTACTTTTGGTCATACGTTGAAACTGTCACGCTTATATTGTAGTACATGTAAATGAAACCAATAAAAAGAAATTCATATAGGATAGTGTGTAAAACCTGTTCTAAGCGGAACGATCTCCTAGTTATTGGAACGAATCTATTCTATTGTGTAGTTTACAAGTCTTCCTCCAGAGGTCGAAAGAGCATTCGTTCTTATTTGAACGAAATAAAATATCTTGAACACACCGTTCTCTGTTACATACGTTTAGAACGCTTTCGTTCATTTTTGAACAGACTGTTCTAAGTTGAACGTCTTCTGAACGAATTTTTTTAACAGTATACTGCCTAGAACTATACATCGCATTAAAACCCTACGGTTAGGTAACCCCAACTTATTACTCAGAGCTCTGGTTCGCTAAACTCGAATAAACTGAACTTGCATCGTCTTATTAGGCGACTATGAGCTGATACAGCGGTATAGAGATTAATTAGTCTTACGTAGTTTCTTAAACGTATCGAAACGATAACTACGACGATGATAGGACCCAGCGCACTTTGTGATAATATTAGGCACCTTAGCGGAACGAATCCGTGCTTCTCTTTGCGGGTTGGTTTGACTCGTGATCTCTGTAGTTCCTAGACTGCGATGACTCGTAGCGAATGCGGCATAGGATCAGGTGGCTTTACGGTATGTTGGCGCTGAAGTCGCAAACACACGTCCGTACTAATTAACCGACACACGTTAATACGTATTTGGGAACGCGGTCCATAACTGTTTTCAACCGTTCTTTAATTATAGTTTATAAAGAAAATAACTTTTGGATCAGCACTGCTAACTGAGTAGACCTGCATGTTACTCGATCAGGAACGAATCTGTAAAAAATTTAAAAGTGATTCCAAAAGGAGTTTTTTCTCAAAAATATTAGAAGAAAATGAATATATTCCAATTCAACCTGTTAAAACTCGAAACAATTTAGCTTATTATGATGAGACATCTGATAACGATAGAATAAATTTACCTATCAAGATGTTCGACATTCTACAATGTAATGATTCAACAATAGAAATCATTGAAAATGCAATGTCAAAAGTGCCTTCACACTTAAAAATAACATTAGATGCAACTCACGCACTCGAACGTCAAACAACAGACCAGTCTAACTGCGATATGTGGATAACCGAAAAACTTCCTCGCTTAACTACATCGAAGTTTGTCCAACTTTTCAAACGGAAAAAGGAAGTAACAATGGCATTTGTCCAAACTTTGGTTACTGGAACTGATTTATCCAAAAATAAATATATACAAGAAGGAAGCGATAACTCGGAAGTATGAAGTGAAAATAGTTCCGTGAAAACCTGACGCGTGGGCCTGTGTGTAAACCCATCGTTACCGATGCTGGAAACGTCACCAGATAGGTTGGTGTACGAGAAGTTGACTGGAGTACACTCTGTTTAAAAAGTCTTCGACAGGTGAAATTTTTGCCCTCTTTTTAATTCTGCTAGAAAACTATAATAGATAGATCGACGAAACCAATTGCAACTATTATTTATTTTAAAATATCTTTCGTTTTTTATCGGTTTCGTCTGCCAAAAATTAATAGTTTAGGCGATCCAACAACATTTATTTAAATAAAGGCTGGTTTAAAATTGTGTTAACAATTATTATAAACAATTTATAACGCATATAGGTTTTTAAAAGCTTTAGCGTATAAAAAAGGATATTCTTAAAACCACTTGCCAAGTTGTCCTAGAAATTTCGATTTTTTAAACCGGCCTTTAAATAATTATATTTTCAATGTTGTTGAATCGCTGTCAAAGCTGCGTTATTAATAATCGCTGGATGCATTTTAGGTGTTTCCTAGTTTCAACGAAATTTTATAAACGCGATAACTTCTCAACCGTTGGTTGTAGAGGGATAATTTTTCCACTTTCTAAATTTGAATCAAACATTCTGAATTCAAAAACGCGCGAGTCAGTGCCGTAGAACCAATATTTAAAAAGTTGTCAAAAATGAGTTTTGAATTCAGAATGGTTGATTCAAATTTAGAAAGAAATATAGGGCCAACTTGGTTTAACTGGACTTCGGTGGTGTGATTTAGTTGTAGACTGTGGAGATGGGTTCCCATTTACTGAACGAATAGAGCTTAACGCAGATCTTTTTAATAATAGCATGCTCCCAAAGATAGTAAAATTTTATTCAGAGTTCATAGTCTCTTATTTAAAGGGTCAGGAAAAGAATAAATCCCTACCAGAAAATGCAGAAATGAAAAATCTAAAAAAAAACCAAGTCCAAGACCTCATGTGAAATACTATTTTTAAAATGTTAAAATTACCCCATTCCTATTTTAGTATTTTTTAAAAGTGCCATGAGACAAAGTAAGAAAACCATTTTTAAGTATTATATTGTAAAAAACTAGTTCCAAGACCTTAAAAATAAAAAAATAATTAATTAAAAAAATTATCCCAACACAAAACTAGATTACCCTTTTAAACATTGCTATAAGGCAAAGTGAGAAAAGTGTTTTAAAGTACTAAATGTAAAAAACACTAGTCTTAAGACATAGTGACATTTTAAAAACCCTTAAAGTAAAAAAACCTATTCCATAGATTTTATGTAGTTGGCATTTAAATAAAAACAAATCCACAAGAAAGTGACATTTCTGTTTTTACTGTTATAAATAAATAAGTGTTACCATTTTTTAATGCATTTTACAAAAAAACTAGTCCCGAGACATTGTTCGATTACAATTCGTTATGTATGAAATAACAAGTTGGCAAGCCAAAATATACCTCTTAACTGTATCCGTGGTTCTGCGGTAGAACGCTCACCTGTCGTTCAAGAGGGCTCGGGTTCGAATCTCGGCCGATTAAAATAATTATACTACACACAATGACAAAAAGAGGGCACTTTTGGAAAAACCTTTTCCCTGATTCTAAGAAACTGGGTACGCAGTGATTACGCTTTGCCCCGAAAATGCGAACGCGTTCACAGGCCTGACAGACAGACCCACCGACAGACAGACAGACACGGTGGTTGTATAACCCCTCCTAGGGTACAAAGTCCCCTCGGAGAGGTAAAAAGAAATATTCTTAATATACCATATTTTACTACCTGAGAACCAATATTAAGCAGGTTGAGATGCGTAACTTTTGAAATAAAAATAATTGAGTATTTTTACATTTGGCTGTTTTTACCTCTCCGAGGGGACAAAGTCCCCTAGGAGGGGTTATACAACGACCGTGTCTGTCTGTGGGTGGGTCTGTGGGTGGGTCTGTGGGTGGGTCTGTGGGTGGGTCTGTGGGTGGGTCTGTGGGTGGGTCTGTGGGTAGGTCTGTGGGTGTGTCTGTCTGTCAGGACTGCGAACGCGTTCGCATTTTCGGTGCAAAGTGTAATCACTGCGTACGCAGTTTCTCAAAGGGTTGGCAAAACCACCGTGTGACGGTGAGCGTTAACGGATGCATTTGCGGTTTGGTTTGGATGGTGTTTTTTCGCTCACCGTCGTGACGGTTTGGTGTATTACGGTTTTTGTAATGTTTATGCGTAGGTTGTGAGTGTTGAATTTGTTGTGTTTGTGTTCTGATGGATGTGCATGTTGAGTCTGTTGTGTTTATATGGGCGTTTTCTCTCCAACTTCTTCTTAATGACTTTGGGACGGACCGAGTGCTGAGTGTAATGCTACCTCTCAACGTCCAATGGCAGGGTTTCCACCAGTTGTACACGGTATTCGTCTTAGTATCAATTTGCGATCGCATCGGGCGGGATTTGAACCCGAGACCTCCTGATTGACAGGCGGACGTTCTACCACAGAACCACCGACACTTGTTACGCCTTTTTGAAAATTAGACCTTCAGCTTTATCGGAAGCGTATTTAATAGAGTACGAAATTTTGGTTTAATTGAAATAGAATTGAAATTGAAATTATTGCATCGAAGAAATTCTACTTTAGCGTTTCTCTATTGATTAAAAATAAATGCGCCACCCAGGTTTCGAACCCAGACCATTCGGCTTGGCAGTCGAGCGCTCTACCACAGAACCACCGATAGCTCCTTAGATTCACTGAAATTAAGACAGGCATCGTAAGCATAATAGGTAATAAAGTCTTTTTTTATTAATGAATTTATGAAGGCCTAATCTGGTATTTTTTAAAGGTTAAATCTTGTTTTAGCGCAGTCAGCCGAGATTAGAGGGTTAAAGGGTAGACCCTGTGGGTGGTCCACTTTTTTAACGACCTATATATAGTTCTGTTAATTCAAAGGAGATAATTTAACGTTAATTGCTTTAAGAGCTGGCGGTTCGTCAAGTGGCTCTCTGTGCTTTGTTGATGGTAAGGTTTTTGCTTCTTGTAAATACATTTGGTGTGGATATTTGGATATCTACGATTTCTAACGCAGTCAATGATTTCTTGGGTGTGCGAGTCATTATATGATATTGGAAATTGGACGGCATTGGTCTTTTTCATGTGGTATGCGTCACAACGTCAACAGGAAGTGAACGAGTCGTCCACTACCAGATATCTACGGTATCTTCATCAAGGGCGAGTGTTGAAATAAAATGAGCGTTAAAGATGCGGCAAGTATTTCGTAAGAGAGTAATTCCAAAAAGCCTCTGTAGATATTTCTTTCATTAAAATTTGCTTCGTATTATATTTAACTGATAAACTTGTTCTGTAAAAGGGTTTAATTCAATTGTGCATTGTTATAGTACGTCTAACTTACTGTTGTAACTACTTAACTTATGATATTCTGAATAAATTAAAATTGGTCGTTTCGTCTCAATTATTTTAATTATAATTAAAATTTTATACCGGGCGGGATAGAAATGGGTTAATATTTTTAACAAATAACTCTAAATTGCGGAGATATATCTTTAAGGGTTATCTCGATAAATTAATACCACTAGGGACAATTCTTCCGAGGAGAGGTATATTTTGGCTTGCCAACTTGTTTTACTTTAAAAAGATAAACCTGTAATTTTAAAACAGGATGGATCTCTGGTAATGCTTTTGTATTAAAAAAACTAACAATACTATACTACAAAATTATTATTATTATTACCAAATAATGGGTTATTTGTTTTTCGTTATTAACCTCTAATAATGGTTCATTGCAAAAGTTTATTAAAATAGCGCATATTCTCCATATCTTGTTGAGTTGGGCATTCATACTGTTTGTAAAAACCATATTTAACAGATGAAGTTTTTTCACACTCCTGATAACTCTTTCAACGTGAATTCGTACACTTGCAATATCTCTAGTTCGGTTTTCGTCTTCAAGAGAAAGTTGAGTTTTATCACCTAGGAATGGTGGTATGTTCAATCCTATGTTTTTTCTCTTTTAAAAGTTCTTCAACTGTAAACTCACGGTCTGCCATTATGCTATCGCATTCATCCATTAAATCTACAATATTACTCTGTGCAGTTATCTCCTTATCTGACATTCTACCAGGGACAAGGTTTGAGACAAAACGCACAAACCCATTGGGAGTAATACCAATTAGACCTTTAGCAGTACTGCGATGTTTGTAGGATGACCAGGTATCACTCTGTGTGGTATAATCGTGAGGAGTTTGAATAAACAATTATGTGCAATCTATGATCAACCTAGTAGAAGGGTACATCTTAAATTCGTCAGGCATGCTTTCGTCTAAAAGTTTTCGGGATGGCCATATTTTTAGTTGTGACAACCTTTTATCCAGAAGGTCAAACCAAGTTATGCATATATTCGACACTGTGGACACAGATACCTCAAAACGATAAGCAAGAGCTTCTTCTAGTAATCCCACTTTCAAGCAGCAAAGCACCAGAAATAGTTGATCTCTAAAACTTAGCGCAATTGGCCGACCTATATTTCTAGATTTCTTCCTGTCTGTCTTCCTTTGGTTACCACCAATACCACTGTAATACACCAATTTTGGAAAATCAGTCTCAATATATGGGTATAAATCCTGAAAATCTTCCTTAGTATTGAAGCCCGTATAAAAATGAAGCATAGAGGACGTTTTAACCAGTGCCGTATTTCCGCCTAGGCCAACCTAGGCCGTGGTCTAGGGGCCCATCCTTGGAAGGGCCCCCCAAGTGACCGTAATTACTGTATTCGAAGGCATAAATCTATAATATCAATCGTAATTTATATTGGAGAAATTCCCAGGTAGAATATTTTGTTTTAAAAATACAAAATTTTCTGCCTGGCAGTTTACGGACGCAGCCTTAAATCGCAATGTTGCATAATTATCGAATATTTAGTCGACGATTGTTAAGAGCTTTTATTTAGTAATATAACCGTAGAGCTCAGACTTCTACGCTGAATCAGGGAAATTCAGGCACAGCCCTGCTCCCCTGCTCCAGGGATAAGAGTAAATGCAGCGCGTGAAAAGGGGGCCCAGACTCCTTATCTGCCTATGGGCCCAGGATCTCTAAGTCCGGCCCTGGCTTTAACGTGCGTTAATGAAAATGTTTTCTCCTTCTCTAAGATGCAAATCTTCTGTCGTAAAGTTTTATTTTCATTTTCAATTCTAGGCAAATTTTCCTTCAGATTCGAGATTTTCAACTTTACAACTGTTAACTCCCTTTTATTAAGTGAAATTAACTCTTCAATTTTCTTTTCCATATCCCCCTTCTCCTACTTAAGCCTTAAGTTTTCTTCTGTTATTTTTCCAAGCGTACTAACCATACCAACTAGTATTTCAATAGTTTTCCGTTGATCAGATATTGTTTTAGAAAGTTCATCGTAATCTTGCTTTAAGCTATAGGTATGTTCTAAAAAATAGAGAACAATAAATAAATGATCGGGATCAACCTTCAGAAATAAAAATTTTACCGTTGGTTTTAATGTCTGACTTTTCCAATATGGTCTGATGAATCTTGCTGTTATCTTCTGCAGGAATATCAACGTTTCCTTTTTCTTGTCTTCATGCGGTATATTGACAAAGTTTGAAACATCACAAAAGTTTTCTTCTACTGGAGATTCCTTCGGATATATATTATAAATTATGGTAGAAGAAGCGGGGTATATCCTGCGCTTACTTTCTTCGTCCATTGCTATTAAAATGAAACCCGCACACCGCCTGATATTTGGAGCCAAGAATTCTACGTACCGGAGTACTTCACGGTCTCTTTTTAATTACATTTTCAACATCTCGCGTATTTTCTTTTATCACACTAATCCACTTTTGACGTAGAGTTTCATCTCGTGGGAAGGGACTAAAGGTAATATTAGGGTGGCTATACGTTGTAGATTTACAATTTGGGACACAACATCTCCGGCCAGCTTCTCTTCTCTTGTCAGAAGACATCTCAAAATATTCAGTTTTGATTTAGAAAATAGTGAAAGTACCTTAAATAGGCGTTCTAACATTTAGGACTTTTAATTAATATAGACAATTTCCTAATAAGTTTAACCAATGAAATATCAGTGCATGCATTCCGCCTCTTAATTTTAGCCTAGTTCTAGCGAGCAGACAATAGTTAGCAAACACGACCAAACTTAAAAGCTCACTGTTCACTACTGTAAAGCTTTAAGAGTTGGTAATGTAAAACTGCCAAGTCTAAAATAATTCGAAAGCTCTTATTTCTAGATCAGTCTGTATTTAGTATCTGGCAACACTTGAAACACAATCACGTGACCTCCCTGATTTTTTGTAAACACCTATTCTTTTCCAGAAAACATACGACTCTCAGGCCTGAATATTCATCCTTGAACAGCAAATAGTAGCACTTTCTTGCATGGATGGTGTTGGTGATGGTCCCCAAGATCTGAATGGATACGCTCTCCTGGCTTCGTAGCTTTCTCTGTTCGGGTGTCGAAACTCTGCCTCATTAATTTTCCATAGACACAGCCTTTGCATAATTTGTCGGTCATTGACTCGACAACCTCGTACCCAAGTCTCCTCAGCGTAGCTGCTACGTAACGCTTGTCTCGGTGACCCATGCGTTCGTGTCAGACTGGGATCTGTGGCGAGGCATGCCGCGTTCTCCGGCTGTTCGACTGTGACATTGCGACGGTACAGATTCTCGACCTTGCCGGGTAGACGCAAAACTTGTTTCCCCTTGTGCTTCTCATTTAAGCCGCAGGACGTTGCTGTAGTTCGGAACTCTTAAATCCTTGTTTCTCGTAACTGCGCCCTTCAAGGAAAAAACTTTACAGGTGAAACCTCTTATGTGCCAGACATTGTGAATAACTTCTCGCCGTCTTTGCTTCCTGACGCGATATAGTACGGCCAGGTCGCCTTCTCCATCCGCAGTCATCACAGCTCTATTTACAACTTAGATATTCGCTTACGTATCAAAATTTCGGAATCTTATGTACTTTGGTGATATGCTGCGTGGCCCCGGAGTCGAAATACGAAGCGTATTCCGACGTTGAGCGGGCCACCAAGTCATTTACCGCAAAGAGACCTCCACCGCTGATGCTGCTTCTGCCTTTACTGCTACATTATCCGCCATCTTCATGCTTCGATGCCTTATTTGGGTCCGGACAGTTTTTGGCGATATGACCATGCTTAGAGCAATTGAAGCATTTTGGACCGTTGCGTCGTCACTCTTGAAATCCCTTTGAATTCATCTGGTAAATAGTCCGGATGACTCTTCAGTAGCGTTGCCATCTCGGGTAGCACGGCCGATAAGCAGTCTCTCCAGTTCAGTGACCGTCTGCTTTTCATCGGGCAAGGTGTCCCACAGCATTCCAAACTCCCGAAACTCATCTTGGGGCAGCGACTTAAATATACAGGCTATGAGGATCGACTCATCGAAAGACACATCTCTTCCATCTTCGCCGTCGTAAGTATATCGGCCCACAACGCCTGCATGGACGATAGATACGAGGATCTTTTGTTGTACACCATTAGTTTCCGCAGTCTGTTTGACGATTTCTGCTCAAATATGTCGAACAATGTATCCCACAACTCCTTGGGCTCCTCACAGTTCGTGATCATGTTGCGGACCTTGTTGGACAGCGTTGACCAGATAAGTTTTCGGGCAACTTGAAACTTCTTCTTGCAGTTGGTGCTGTCAGTGCAACGCGTTCGCCAGTGACTATGTCAAAGACATCTCGGATCGTGAGAATGTCGACAACTTGCCGTTTCCAGCTTCTCCGGTTTTCAACGTCTCAATTTCATTACGCGAAAACCCTTCCATGGTGATCAGGATGCAAATCGTCAGGAGTGTGTCGTCACCAGGATACTGATCGTTAGGAACGGGCAGCTAGCAGCAACTAGGAACATTCATTGTTGTCTTCATAGTTGTAACATCAGTTGCGCAGTGGAAGCGTGCTGGGCCAATAACCTATTGAGGTTTTTAATCTTAATAACAAGCAGAGTGATGTAATGACACGAAACAATAAATAAAATATGAAAGTAATTTTTTTATAAAGACATGTTAAATGAATAATAATCAATAATAATCAGCTAGGCTAATAACTGGTAACGAAGTAAGCTATGACAAAGTGAAATGAACTGCCCACAGTTAAATGAGCTCCAGGCGAGTATATATACTTTACAATTAAAAACAAGGCAGATTCTTATCTTACATAACCTTGGAAAAAATATCGTGACGTTAATGGTTTTATTTTTATATAAACATAAAAAACTTTTATCGTAATCTTCAACAGTATTGCTTAAAGCTTTTTAAGTCTATGTTTATAAACCATTTCGTTCTCGATTTATATGAACGGCTTCTTTCCAAAAGTACCGACCAGCTTAGTAGAATTAAATAAAATCATTTAAATCGAACCTTTTCGGGCTTCGCTCTAGGTAGAAATACATAAAAATGTTTTGCAGCTGTTTAATTAATTGTTTTAAATTAAAATTGTTATGCTGAAAACCATAAATATTTGGTTTTATTACACGTTATATAAACGGATAGAATTATCTAGTTTGCACATTTATCCCATAAATAGGATCAAAATTTTAAAGATAACGGTTAGATAATGCAAACCTCCAGTCACTGCCGTTAAAGAAAGATTAGCTGCTAGCTAGTTCTCGGGAGTTGAAAGTATATTTTTAAAGCTCCTTAATGCGAAATTTTCACTTTTTTGTGGGAAGTAAATGAATAATATTTGAAGCTAACACCCTCCATAACGCTGGGGTTCTAAAAATGAGTAACGCGAGTTAGTTTCATCTTGAGGTTGTGATTACGAGCTGATTGCAGTAAAATGTGCGATGAAAACAATACATTACCACAGTTTTACTAAGCGCATATGAAAATGATGTAATGTAATGAATTTTGCGGGTTGAAAATAGTTTCGAAATAGTTATTATTATTAATAATAATTATTATCAATTGATAATCACTTTTCAATCGCGAACGTTCAGCGGAGGTTATTATATCCCCGGAAGGAAAGTTTCTCTCGGAATATCGAGTATGGGTGTCAATAAGCAGGCGGGCATGGTTGCGGCCCTGCTGCTGGTGATCGGTTTACTGAGCACGGAACTGAGCGCGAAAAGAATACAACCCGGAACTAAAACGGAGAAAAATGAGCTCGAAGAGTACCAACTCTCGTTGGAGGCAATCGAGGAGGCTAATAAAGACTTGCACCAAGTGGACCTTAAAAAATGGCTCGATGCCCCTCATAGGATGAAGCACGACGGCGAAAATGAAGAAGGTGAAGGAACAGATGAAAGTTTGTAACATTTAATGTTTGAATCGATCTTCACTCTTCTACTACTGCACCATAGAATATTTGACTCCGTACCATAGATTCTAATTCTGATAGCTTTCTAATTGGCTGCACGTGACCTCCGAAACAGTACCGGATTTACTAAAGATGGGGCCCTAGGCACTAACAAGGAGACATCCCGAAGTGTAACCCACCGAGTATGTTCAAACTCGGGGAGAGATAAGGGGGTTTGTATACCGATAGGGGGCCCCTGCGGGCGGGGGAAACGGGGGTGAAACAGGCCCCTGTAGGAGCCCCATTTTGCGGCAATATTTGGCAGGTCAATAGGTTAGGTCAAAAGGTTAGCTGATTTACGAGGTTAGATGATTTACGATGTTACCCTGGGTCAATAGGTTATCTGCCCCTATGGCGGTGTGGACAACGATGTTATGCAAAGAGCCGTGAAATAGGGGAAACGGGCCCCTGTAGGGGCCCCATTTTGCGTACATTTTCGGTAGGTCAAAAGGTCAATAGCTTGAGGCACCCCATTTTAGGGTCAAAAGGTTAGCTGATTTACGAGGTCAATAGGTTAGATGATTTACGATGTTAGATGATTTACGATGTTATCCTCATAAAACCCAGGTGTTAACCCATTTTAGGTCAATAGGTTAGATGATGTCGCTATGGCGGTGTGGACTGACACGATGTTATGCAAACAGCTATAAACCGTTAAATAGTTTCCGTCAAAACCCATCCGTCATAGTGAATGTCGGGCCTAGGGCACCTGTCTTTCGAGTTGGTAATAAATAGGGTTTTCGCCGACAAACAGGGCCCCTAAGGGTTGTAAAAGGGTAGCGTAAAATAGCGGGCGGTCATCGGTAAAAGTGTTTTGGAAAAAAAGAGCAGAGTGTATACAAATTATATGGTTTTATTTATATATTCAAAGTTACAGTACATTAAGCGGATGAAAAACGCTTAAAGATAAAACAATTTATTTTTAATATATTTAGGGTTTGTAGATACCATAGTAAACAAATTGTAAAAGTTAAAAACACAAAATATATTTTGTTTGGCCACTGTTTCTTTAAAATCTTCAATAATTTTAAATGCTGTTACGTAATTGGATGCGTAGCGTACAAGGGTATCATATCTTTCATGTTCATCCGATAGAAATAAATTGTTTGGTGCACATGGTTCTTTATACAATATTTCGTAAATTTTACGATAATTATCGTTTATAACGTAACCCATTAATTCAAAGAGTTTTTGGTTCACTTTAAGGAGTTGAATGTGCGAATTAATGAAATATTTGAGTCTGTCCAATTCTCGAGTTTCAGGCGCTTTGATTACGACCGACGCTTCGGATATCGTACTTTGCAAGGTTAATTCTTTTTGGTCAGACATGGCGGCGGTCACTCGCGCGTCTGATAACGGGAACGGTGATCGAAAGGGCAGCCTTTGGGGATCATTTATTTGTTCCCAGTGCCCGTATAAATCGTCCCAGGCGCGCGAAGACATTTCAAAGACCTGGTGTGTGATTTTATTGCATAGAGCTACAGATATATCGAGCTCAGACGTAAAACCCGTAGTAACGAAAAGCTCGGATGAAAGTGAATACCGAGGGTTAATGTTACGCTGAGTCGGATCAAATTTAGACATTTTAGTAGGCCCAGGAACGTTATCTACACAGCTTCGTTTAGACATGATGCTCGAGAAACGGTTTGTAGTGTACTGCCGATGGATGACGGGGGTGAATGCCTTATATATAGACCCCCCATTTGCGTTCATTTTCGGTAGGTCAATAGGGTCATATGATTTATCGATAGTTGGAGGATCTCCCCTTTAGCGTCCCTATTCGGTAGGGGTGGTGGAATCATCTGACATGATGTTATGCAAACAGCCAGTAGCTATAGACCCGAGTAATGGGCCTATTTACCCATAGGTCAATGGGTCCATCATTATTTCTCAACCACGTGTCAAAAACCTATCCGTCTTAGGGAATGTCCCCCCACGGCATCTGTCAAACACTTTTCTCCACGTGCGAGTGGTGTTATGTAATAAATCCATATAGTTCAATGGGTCGAGCCTTTTGTGTTTTCGCCGACAAACACTTTCCCCGTGCAACATTATTTTCAAACACTTTCACGATGCGTAAAGCTATCCGTCTTACGGAATATCGGCCCTAAGGGGTAAAGGGTAGCTAGAGAATGACCCTTACCCCCAGCGCGTAAAATAGACACAGCGGGTGTCCCCTCTCGCTAACTAAAAGTGTCGTTTTGGTAAAAAAGAGCCGAGTGTATTATAAAAACGGTTTATTTTTCTACGACATTCTATGATTTGTAGAGACCATGGCGAATAAATTGAAAAAGTGGCCCCCAACTTTTTACATCAGGTGTGGATTCTTAGCGCTAAAATGGTTATAACAAACGAGTGTTCCCACCAAAAATGTTTTTTTTGCGCGTAGAATTTTATGGAGGCTCATAAACTAGTAGCGGGAATAGAACCCCTTAACTATTTCAGTTTAAACTACGAGGGATTCTAATAGATTTTCTGTTTTTACATCCCAAATGACCCCTACGTAGGGGGGTGCCCCCCTCAAAGTGTGCATGGGGGGGGGGTCCTTTTGGGTATAAAAACCCAGGGATTTGGTCCCTAAGATATCACAACTCTGTTCTTTTTTTTGTATCCAACCAAGTCCACTAGAAATCCATCTCCGCTGTTCTCGGATGAGGACGTACCCCTGTAAGTTTTTATCAATTTGTATATTTTTAGCTTGGTGATCTATTCCAAAATTAAATGGTAACCCTGTATGCGTACCAATTTCAATATGCAAGATACTCGAGAATGGTAAAATAGTCTATATTTAAAGTTAAAATGCGAAAACTACATTTGTAGTGTTCAATTTAAAAGAAAATTACTTCAGCTTTTAAATAAGATTTTTTTTGTATCTACCCTATATCATTTACACATTATTTTTTTATTATAATTTAACAATCACTTTAAAAACTTAGCACGTCTGAATAGCTGTGTAGAGTACTATTAACAGATATAAATATTTCTGGGTTCAGTTAATGTGATGATTCGAGCGAAAAATTTGCATATGTTAAAGTTTATGGATTGAAGGAAACTTCAGTGTTTTCAGAGTGATAATTAAGGGAAGTTGCCTTACAATATAGTTCAAAATTATCTTTTTAAGTCTGTGTCCACCCATTGATTATGTTAGGAAGTGAAAAAATTTCATTTAGCAAGCTTTTCTTAAATTTCGGTATCCACCCTGTATCATTTAAAAGCTCAACCATTGTTTTTATCAAGTTAATTTTAAACATATCTTAAAACAAGCTTCCCTAAGTCTGACTAGCTTTGTAGGGTAATAATAAAATAGCTAAATATTTTTTGGGTTTAATAATTGTGCTTCTTAGTGAAAAGTTTGCATATATTACAGTATTAGGTTGGCTAATTATTTTTTTCACCTGCTACCATTCTCAACGGGTGAACATAGAATAACAAAGATAATTTTCCACTATATTTAAAGCCAACTTTCCTTACATTTCACTATGAAAACACTGAAGCTTCTTTCAATGCGATAACTTTATTACGCGCAATTTGTTCCACCCCAGAATTGCATTTATTGAATCGAAAAAAATATGTAACCCCCCTTAGAATTAACCCACACAGGTATTCAGAAGAGATGGTGTTCAATTTAAAAAAATTACGTTTTTTTTGGATCCACCCCTATATCAGTTATATAAAACCTGAAATTATTTATTTTTTTTGAATTCTAATTTAAACATCACTTTAAAAACCTTATGCAAGTCAGAATAGTTGTGTAGAGTACTAATAACGTAGATAAATATTTATTGGTTCAGTTATTTGTAGGGAAGCTTGTTTGAAGATAAGTTTAAAATTAATTTGGAAAAAAACTTGAGCTTTTTAAATATATGATACAGGGTGGATACCAAAATTTCAAAATAAAATTTAATAAAAAGCTTGCTAAATGAAATTTTTTCACTTCCTAACAAATTCAATAGGTGAACACAGACTTTAAAAGATAATTTTCAACTATAGTTAACGGTAACTTCCCTTAAATTTCACCTTGAAAACACTAAAGTTTCATGCAATCCAATAACTTTGACTTTTGAAGATTTTTCACTCAGAACCATCACATTAAATGTGATCCACTCTGTATCGTAAATTTAAAAGCTCAAGCAATTTTTTTTTCCAAATTCATTTTTAACTTAGCTTAAAACAAGCTTCCCTAAGTCTGACTAGCTCTGTAGGTTAATAATAAAATAGCTAAATATTTTTTGGATTCAATAATTTTGATTCTGAGTGAAATATTTGCATATATTACAGTATTAGTTGAAAAAATTTCATTTATGTCCATTTTAAATTTTTTTGTTGTATCGCATTATAATATTTTTTGGCTCGTTAAAGAAAAATAATTTTTGTAATATATCATCTTATAAATTTTTTTGTAAAAAAATAAATATTTTTATTATCTTATAGATCAGACTCGTTATTTCTCCTTGTTCGCATCATTTTTGTTTTTAGATTACGTAATTAATAGTTCATTGGGTCCATAATAACGTAGAAAATGTATTTGGGTTCAATTGACCTGATGAAAAATTTTCATAGGGTAAAGTTACTGGACTGATGGAAGCTTCAGTGCGAAGTCTTAATTACATGTTCTAAGTTTTTTTTAAAACAAGTTTATTTCTAGAAATGAAAAGGACATGTTTTATCGAGGCAAACTTTTTCCGTGTGAATGGAGAAATGATAATTAAAGAGTTAGCTATTTACGATGCGGAAACGGAGAAGCATTTCCCCTGGGGGGACGCGGTCTGGGGCTCGGATTTCTCGGGGGGCGCGGTCTGGGGGCGCGTCGCGGTTAATTTAAAAATCAAATGAAAACATAGATTTAAGTGTTTTGCGCGGTTAATTTGAATTTGAAACATGGATTTGAGTGTTTTGACGTCATAGAATATTCGTTGTTAAAGTAACGTAGATTGGAAATATTTTTAAACTTTATTTTAATATCATTGTAGTACTTAAATATGCTTGGCACTTGACCCTATATCACGAGTATTACTTAAAACGACTATACATCTTAACTCTACTTTTAACGCAACGAAATACAATTCCGATATTCAAATATTTAAAAAATACTTAGTGAAAAGAGACTTTAACCGTTTTTAAAATTCACAATATATTTATTTAAAAAATCGAACGTTTCGGAGGAACTGTTCCTCCTTCTTCATGGGATTTTTACAAGTCTGACAGTACGATGGTAAAACTTTGGGACGAAAAAATATTTATGCATACATATAGTGGAGGCCACTGTTCTTTAGCCGCGAGCGTTTTTTCTCAAAGGCGAGTCGACCCCGTCGAAGTGTTATATGGGCTCGATATCTTCGTTCGCGCTCGAGGCTACTATTGTCTGAATTGGTGGATTCTGCGAGAGGAGGAATTGGTTTGTTGTCTGTGTGAGAGGGTGAGGCCCATAAAAACATTTAAAAAGTGGAGAAAACGTGTATAAGTTAAAGGGACCATCGTCACGGTTTAAACATTGCGCAGATTTATTTTTTTAAATTTCGATGGATTCGCGTACATTAAAATTTGTTTTATATAATTTTGGGTCGAGCTAGTATATCTATTGAGTCCCACCTAGCATTATGGCCCCAAAATCACGAAGGTGTTCGTTAAGGGGAGAATTATTGTACGGGTTGTTTATATTTTTGGGGCTCTTTACGCCTTTGAAGAAATGGGCTACGGCTTTGCCCAATGTAATTATCACCACAAGCACGGGAGATTTTATAAATGATGGCCTTGTCGAGGAGGGTAGTTGGTTCTTTGTTATTACATAATAAAGCTGACAATTTGGGATGGTGGGAGATAAATAGGAACGAGACCTACTGATTTAAGATTTTTGGAGAGAAACCATGATAAAAGGGGATACATGCTGGGATGAAAGAAGGAGGAACAAGGGGAATCCAAAAATAGGACTCAGTTCAATTTAAATGCACTTTTTGAAAATTAATACTTTCATATGCTACACTGTGAAAAATTACTGTAGCTTCCTGTTAAATTCATGTTAAATTTTAACAGGTAAATTCCAGTACCAGCTTTTACCGTTAGAGTTACTAGATAGTTGCTGTACGCAACAGTTATAGTCCTGTTCGTCGATTAACCGTTATATTAACAGTAAATTTAATTCAAAAGCTGAAGTATATTTTATTATTTAACACCCTCACTTAAAAACCACTTTGCCGAAGTCTGATAAGCTGAGTTGGATAATTTTTCGATTCAATTATTGTAATTCTGGGGAAAAAATTGCCTGTAATTAAGCTATCGCATTGAAAGAAGCTTCAGTGTTTTCATAGTGAAATGTAAGGGAAGTTGGCTTTAAATATAGTGGAAAATTACCTTTGTTATTATATGTTCACCCATTGAGTATGGTAGCAGATGAAAAAAAAATTAATTAGCCAAACTAATACTATAATATTTGCAAATATTTCACTCAGAATCAAAATTATTGAATCCAAAAAATATTTAGCTATTTTATTATTAACCTACAGAGCTAGTCAGACTTAGGGAAGCTTGTTTTAAGCTAAGTTAAAAATGAATTTGGAAAAAAAATTGCTTGAGCTTTTAAATTTACGATACAGAGTGGATCACATTTAATGTGATGGTTCTGAGTGAAAAGTTTTCAAAAGTCAAAGTTATTGGATTGCATAAAACTTTAGTGTTTTCAGTTTGAAATTTAAGGGAAGTTACCGTTTTTAAAGTGATGGTTAAATAAAACCGTTTAAAGTCTCTTTTAATTTGGTTTTTCACAATGTGTTTCTCTTCACTTGTAAAAATACTTACTTAAGTTAGTTTGTATGAAATACTTACTAATACCCGAAAGATGGACTTTAGAGTGGATAAGATTTGTAAATATCATTTCGAAACTAATAATTTTCACGCTTTATTTAAGTCAAGCAATTACATTTTTAAAAATGAAAGAAGTTAAACAATACACCTATAGTCAGAAAGATATTATAAAAACACTAAAATTAAAATAAAATGAAAAACTCTTTATTCAACTTTAATACGTTACGCTATTTAAGAAACGTAATTTTAGAAAACAGACATAACGTAAAAACAATGTGATGAAACAAAAATAATATTAAAACGACTTATATTTTCTTGCACACGATTTTTCGGTACCACACAGCGATTTTGTGAGATTTCACAACGGCGCAATTATTAGGGTCACGGTGAAAATGACATGTTAAGGCGCACTTATACAAAGAATGGTAGATAATTTAGGACAGTCTAAATCCTCGACGTTCTTGACGTTAACTCCTATGAAATCCGATAAAACTTTGGCCTTTACTAAACCTTTCCAAAAAAAAACGTGAACCCTTGTTCTTTTATATAATTTGCGATGGCTCCTAGGCTGTTGTAGTCTTCCCGTCCGTCGTCCCAACGGAGATCGCAAATGTTCCAATACAACCATCTACACTGCCATTTATCTTCTTCCGTAAGACTGGAATATGGATATGGTGGTTTAAAGGTCCAGACGTTATGCTTCTCCGTTTCCGCATCGTAAATAGCTAACTCTTTAATTATCATTTCTCCATTCACACGGAAAAAGTTTGCCTCGATAAAACATGTCCTTTTCATTTCTAGAAATAAACTTGTTTTAAAAAAAACTTAGAACATGTAATTAAGACTTCGCACTGAAGCTTCCATCAGTCCAGTAACTTTACCCTATGAAAATTTTTCATCAGGTCAATTGAACCCAAAAACATTTTCTACGTTATTATGGACCCAATGAACTATTAATTACGTAATCTAAAAACAAAAATGACGCGAGCAAGGAGAAATAACGAGTCGGATCTATAAGATAATAAAAATATTTATTTTTTTACAAAAAAATTTATAAGATGATATATTACAAAAATTATTTTTCTTTTACGAGCCAAAAAATATTATAATGCGATACAAAAAAAAAATTTAAAATGGACATAAATGAAATTTTTTCAACTAATACTGTAATATATGCAAATATTTCACTCAGAATCAAAATTATTAGCTATTTTATTATTAACCTACAGAGCTAGTCAGACTTAGGGAAGCTTGTTTTAAGCTAAGTTAAAAATGAATTTGGAAAAAAAAATTGCTTGAGCTTTTAAATTTACGATACAGAGTGGATCACATTTAATGTGATGGTTCTGAGTGAAAAATCTTCAAAAGTCAAAGTTATTGGATTGCATGAAACTTTAGTGTTTTCAAGGTGAAATTTAAGGGAAGTTACCGTTAACTATAGTTGAAAATTATCTTTTAAAGTCTGTGTTCACCTATTGAATTTGTTAGGAAGTGAAAAAATTTCATTTAGCAAGCTTTTTATTAAATTTTATTTTGAAATTTTGGTATCCACCCTGTATCATATATTTAAAAAGCTCAAGTTTTTTTTCAAATTAATTTTAAACTTATCTTCAAACAAGCTTCCCTACATATAACTGAACCAATAAATATTTATCTACGTTATTAGTACTCTACACAACTATTCTGACTTGCATAAGGTTTTTAAACTGATGTTTAAATTAGAATTAAAAAAAAAATTCAGGTTTTATATAACTGATATAGCGGTGGATCCAAAAAAAACCTAATTTTTTTAAATTGAACACCATCTCTTCTGAATACCTGTGTGGGTTAATTCTAAGGGGGTTACATATTTTTTTCGATTCAATAAATGTAATTCTGGGGTTGAACAAATTGCAAGTAATAAAGTTATCGCATTGAAAGAAGCTTCAGTGTTTTCATAGTGAAATGTAAGGAAAGTTGGCTTTAAATATAATGGAAAATTATCTTTGTTATTCTATGTTCACCCGTTGAGAATGGTAGCAGGTGAAAAAAATAATTAGCCAACCTAATACTGTAATATATGCAAAATTTTCACTAAGAAGCACAATTATTAAACCCAAAAAATATTTAGCTATTTTATTATTACCCTACAAAGCTAGTCAGACTTAGGGAAGCTTGTTTTAAGATATGTTTAAAATTAACTTGATAAAAACAATGGTTGAGCTTTTAAATGATACAGGGTGGATACCGAAATTTAAGAAAAGCTTGCTAAATGAAATTTTTTCACTTCCTAACATAATCAATGGGTGGACACAGACTTAAAAAGATAATTTTCAACTATATTGTAAGGCAACTTCCCTTAATTATCACTCTGAAAACACTGAAGTTTCCTTCAATCCATAAACTTTAACATATGCAAATTTTTCGCCCGAATCATCACATTAACTGAACCCAGAAATATTTATATCTGTTAATAGTACTCTACACAGCTATTCAGACGTGCTAAGTTTTTAAAGTGATTGTTAAATTATAATAAAAAAATAATATGTAAATGATATAGGGTAGATACAAAAAAATCTTATTTAAAAGCTGAAGTAATTTTCTTTTAAATTGAACACTACAAATGTAGTTTTCGCATTTTAACTTTAAATATAGACTATTTTACCATTCTCGAGTATCTTGCATATTGAAATTGGTACGCATACAGGGTTACCATTTAATTTTGGAATAGATCACCAAGCTAAAAATATACAAATTGATAAAAACTTACAGGGGTACGTCCTCATCCGAGAACAGCGGAGATGGATTTCTAGTGGACTTGGTTGGATACAAAAAAAAGAACCGAGTTGTGATATCTTAGGGACCAAATCCCTGGGTTTTTATACCCAAAAGGATCCCCCCCCCATGCACACTTTGAGGGGGGCACCCCCCTACGTAGGGGTCATTTGGGATGTAAAAACAAAAAATCTATTAGAATCCCTCGTAGTTTAAACTGAAATAGTTAAGGGGTTCTATTCCCGCTACTAGTTTATGGGCCTCCATAAAATTCTACGCGCAAAAAAACATTTTTGGTGGGAACACTCGTTTGTTATAACCATTTTAGCGCTAAGAATCCACACCTGATGTAAAACGTTGGGGGCCACTTTTTCAATTTATTCGCCATGGTCTCTACAAATCATAGAATGTCGTAGAAAAATAAACCGTTTTTATAATACACTCGGCTCTTTTTTACCAAAACGACACTTTTAGTTAGCGAGAGGGGACACCCGCTGTGTCTATTTTACGCGCTGGGGGTAAGGGTCATTCTCTAGCTACCCTTTACCCCTTAGGGCCGATATTCCGTAAGACGGATAGCTTTACGCATCGTGAAAGTGTTTGAAAATAATGTTACACGGGGAAAGTGTTTGTCGGCGAAAACACAAAAGGCTCGACCCATTGAACTATATGGATTTATTACATAACACCACTCGCACGTGGAGAAAAGTGTTTGACAGATGCCGTGGGGGGACATTCCCTAAGACGGATAGGTTTTTGACACGTGGTTGAGAAATAATGATGGACCCATTGACCTATGGGTAAATAGGCCCATTACTCGGGTCTATAGCTACTGGCTGTTTGCATAACATCATGTCAGATGATTCCACCACCCCTACCGAATAGGGACGCTAAAGGGGAGATCCTCCAACTATCGATAAATCATATGACCCTATTGACCTACCGAAAATGAACGCAAATGGGGGGTCTATATATAAGGCATTCACCCCCGTCATCCATCGGCAGTACACTACAAACCGTTTCTCGAGCATCATGTCTAAACGAAGCTGTGTAGATAACGTTCCTGGGCCTACTAAAATGTCTTAATTTGATCCGACTCAGCGTAACATTAACCCTCGGTATTCACTTTCATCCGAGCTTTTCGTTACTACGGGTTTTACGTCTGAGCTCGATATATCTGTAGCTCTATGCAATAAAATCACACACCAGGTCTTTGAAATGTCTTCGCGCGCCTGGGACGATTTATACGGGCACTGGGAACAAATAAATGATCCCCAAAGGCTGCCCTTTCGATCACCGTTCCCGTTATCAGACGCGCGAGTGACCGCCGCCATGTCTGACCAAAAAGAATTAACCTTGCAAAGTACGATATCCGAAGCGTCGGTCGTAATCAAAGCGCCTGAAACTCGAGAATTGGACAGACTCAAATATTTCATTAATTCGCACATTCAACTCCTTAAAGTGAACCAAAAACTCTTTGAATTAATGGGTTACGTTATAACCGATAATTTTCGTAAAGTTTACGAAATATTGTATAAAGAACCTACGCATCCAATTACGTAACAGCATTTAAAATTATTGAAGATTTTAAAGAAACAGTGGCCAAACAAAATATGTTTTGTGTTTTTAACTTTTACAATTTGTTTACTATGGTATCTACAAACCATAAATATATTAAAAATAAATTGTTTTAACTTTAAGCGTTTTTCATCCGCTTAATGTACTGTAACTTTGAATGTATAAATAAAACCTTATAATTTGTATACACTCTGCTCTTTTTTTTCAAAACACTTTTATCGATTACCACCCGCTATTTTACGGTACCCTTTTACAACCCTTAGGGGCCCTGTTTGTCGGTGGAAACCCTTTGAACTACCAACTCGAAAGACAGGGGCCAGACATTCACTATGACGGTTTATAGCTGTTTGCATAACATCGTGTCAGTCCACACCACCTGCCGAATAGGGGCAGATAACCTATTGACCCAAAATGAGGGTAACATCGTAAATCAGCTAACATCGTAAACCCTTTGAACTATTTATTACTAACTCGAAAGACAGGGGGGCCCGACATTCACTATGACGGTTTATAGCTGTTTGCATAACATCGTTGTGCACACCGCCATAGGGGCAGATAACATCGTAAATCAGCTAACCTATTGACCCCGCCGAATATTGCCGCAAATGGGGCCCCTACAGGGGCCCGTTTCACCCCCGTTTCCCCCGCCCGCAGGGGCCCCCTATCGGTATACAAACGCCCTTATCTCTTCGGGGGATTGGTAGACCTTCATGAATCATGAAAAATCCTTAAGGGAATTTATTCAATGAGCAACCGTTTGGCCATGGCAAGGAAAAATGTTTATCACAACACAAAATATTAAATTTTCCCATTGAAATTAACATGGGATTTTGACCTCAAATTGACCAACAGTTGATCAATTTTGATGTTTTTTTTGTAAATTTTCATCTATTTTTTTTATTTTTAGCATTTTCGAAATTTTGAAATTTGTTCAAATTGTTCACAGATCCTAGGAATCGGTCAAAATCCCATGTTATTTTCAATGGAAAATATCCATTTGTTATTGTCAAAAACATTTTTCGTTGACATGGCAAAACGGTTGCCCATTGAATAAATTCCCTTTAGGATTTTTCAAGTTACATGAAGGTCTACCAATCCCCCGAGTTTGAACAAAATCGGTAGGTTACACTTCGGGGTGTCTCCTTGTAAGTAGGCAGATTTTGGTGGCCTATGGATTTTTACTGATTTTTTCAGTGACTTAATTTGAGCTATTTCAATCAGTGAATATTCTTTGTAAATCAGTTGTTTTTAAAACTAAAACGGTTTTCAAAAACTAAGAGACGTCTGATACAAATAAAATAGATAATAATATATTTATGATTAGTTTTTTATATTCATGCCGTCGGTGGGGGCCCATAGGCCTGTGCGTAGTAGGCCTAGTCTTTAATCAAGCACTGCTCCGAAGCATCGACCTCTATGGGTCTCTGTATTGTCTTATCGCCCACTGTCCCTATCTGAACTGTCCTTAATGTGGTCACTGGATCCCCAGGTGCGATCCATACTCGACATTCAATATCCTTTCGGGGAGGGCTAAGACGTGGAAGAATAAGTCACTCTAGTCCACAGCTGTGCGAGGGTGGGTTCGGGGCAGCCCATGGTGTCGCCTTTTGTCGGGCCGTGATGAGGGCGTTTGTTTGCTATATGTGAGGCGGTCACTATGGCTGTCTCACTGGCCGAACGTTGTTTCGCAAAGCGCACTTTTGTCACGGCCTGATTAGTTTCGTAGGCCGCTGTAGTGCTTAGGCGGAGCAGCGGGGTACAAATACATAGTATAATGTATTGTTTTATCACGGCCAACTTTGATGACACTCTGTTTCGCGAACAGCGCATAATCAAAGTTGGTTACGAGGCTAAGAGTGATTTTTTCAGAGTTTAGGCAAGAAGTGGGTAAACGCTATTGACTACGCGCGAGGTAGTTATTTAAAATCTAGGATACTATGTTTATATTATCTTTGTTAAAATGAACCATAAAATGATTCATCTGGAAAACGCGATTTAGATAATAAGTGGTAAACGCTACACCTACATATAGATCGTAGAAAAAAATATCCCGAGTTATGAAGTTGAAATATGTTAAACCACATATCTATACACAAATTATTTTAAATCGTTAATCTGTACGGCAAATATAATGTTATAAAATACATATAATCATAAGTTTATGATACCTCTAAGTAGTAGATGGAATCATAAGCCTATCATAAGGTCCCCATAAGCAAAGGTCTAGCATAGGGGTCATGGTAACGGCGTTGTCCTGGAGAAAAAAACTAACGTACGACGATAGGGCAGTAGCGACATCTTCTTTTTCAAATTTGCTACACATAAAAAATTATCTTACTTCGTAGAGTAGCCACGCTCGGGTTCACACAAAACGCGTCTAAATCTCCAAATTTAAAAATAAATACCTTCAGAAACGCAACTCTTATTTCTAATAGCCAGTTTTATGTTCTGATTAATCATTTTGCAACGATAAGTGTTATTTTTAAGTTTGAAAGAGATAAAATTGTGAATAAGCCTTGGCTACGGTGCTAAGGGCTGGCGGCGGAGATTTCTTCCGCGTGGTTCTAAGTTTAAAAACGTTCGCGCATGGCTTGCGCGCATTCATAATGTATTTCGGGAAATTATTTCAGAAATGCCTAGTCGACGTAGTCACTAGGAGGTGCAGATTTTAAATACCTACCTCTTAATAACGGGTATGTGATCGTAAAAAATTTGGCTTAGAAAGCCTTAGACCTTAGCTTATGGGGACCCTATGTTAGGCTTATGGTGGAATCTTTGTCTAGAACAGCGGTTCCCAAAAGGTGTTCCGCGGAACCCTAGGGTTCCGTGGAAGGAACACAGGGGTTCCGAGAATTCTCAGCGCGGCCATCTTTGTTTGTGTCAAGTCTTTTAAGATAAGTAAAAAAATTAGTTGGGGTTCCACCAGAATTAGGTGGATAATTTAGGGTTCCATAGCAAAATAAATTTGGGAACCGCTGGTCTAGAAAGCGTGATGTCAAAACTTCGATTCCTGCGAAAATGAAAATTTTTGAAAAAAGTTTGCTGCGCGGTCGAGAATGAAACTATATTGGAAGGGGCTAATTTTACTAGGCGGAGCTTAGTGGGGTGGAAGGGGAGAGAGGGTTATTTACGATAATTTTACTGTCATCTGCTCGCGTGGAGAAAGAACCGTCTTTTCTCTCCATGTAGGGGGAAAGAATGGAATAAGGAATTTATATTGAAAGGGAATTAGAGAGCCAATATTATGGATGAAATACTGCATTTAATTAATGAGAGATTAAAGAAAGTTTTTAATTCTATATATCTTTATGGAAAGTTAACTACCAGTTATAAGCCTTGGCACTGCAAACTTTACCGCTAGCGTTTGAGTGCCTTTCTTTTAAGTTTTCACTTTCAAATCGACTTCAGAAGATTTTTCCCAACGCTTCACACTTAATATAATTCTTCTTTCAGCTGAAAGATTGCACTGAGTTGGTTTTACACACAAATTAGCCATGATAATTTTATTATAACGTGAGAAATTTATACTTCCAACACAACAAATATAAACATCGCTCCCATTCGCTCGTTAAAACTGTCTGCTATTTTCATTAGCCAATAACCCTGGCTTTTTAGTTGAGTCACATGAGAAAAATAAACCAATAGAAAGAAACCTATATGCAGGGGGAACGAATTTTTCGAGGGAATATCGAAAATTCTCTCTTTTGAAGCGGCAAGAGCAAATAGGGGAGAGTGTAGCTCTTCGCCGAACGCGCCTTGAGGAGCAAAACGATACTCAAGAATAGCTGTCGCCCTCCCCCCTCCCGTAGAAGCCTAGAGCTTCAAATTTTCATGAGTATCTCGTTTTTTGGTTAACATGTTTTTGATTTTAATTTAAAACCGAGTAAATATTATATTTATAAACAAAAGACGTGTTAAAAGTAAATTTATATTTCGTCACCTGTTTGCTAAGCTTTGTAGTAATCCGCCTGCCTGGAGTTTAAGGTTTATGCCAAAACGGCATTTTGATAAATAATTTGGAGGATGATATTTTTGAGTTAGACAAAATTGGAATTTACAGGAGCATAATAGAAAAAGTACAAAACTGTGGTGCGTTAAACTTTGTGACACCTTCCGAGGGAATATCGAAAATTATCTCTTTTGAGGCAGTTCAAGCTAGCCTTGCACCAAACGGGATTAAAAAAACGTCGGCTTTGGAAGTTCTGGTTTATATTACGGCTACGTTGACACACAGTGCGGAGAGAGTAAAGGTCTATTTGGACAAGCATATCCAGCATAGGAAGCATAGCCATTTGACTACTTACAAGGGGAGTAGTGGGAGTACCCGAGGTGTTTATTGCCGATTTGGTTCAAAGTCGGGCGTAATGAAGATCTATATGAGATATTAAATTTCCCAAAAGGAGACGTTGCACTACCCATTCGGTTTGCCATGGCCACCGAAAATGTTTTCGACCACTTAAAACAAAAAAATCCATTTCCTTATTTTACCCTAAAATTGTAACAATTTTACCCCAAAAATGTTCCAATTTACCAAAACTTTTTGAAATTTACCTAAATGATTGTGGTCCAAATTACCCATTTCATGATTTAAAAAAAAATCCGGTACTTTTTTAAATGGAGATTTTTTTGTTTTAAGTGGTCAAAAACACTTTCGGTTGCCATGGAAAATCAAATGGGTTTTTGCTCCATTCGCCATAAAGCTGAAGGGGGCTTTCAGTCCGCTATCCCCTGAATATAAATATCCCCCAACCTTCAGTATCTTCAGAGGCTTAACTATCCACCAAGACCAAGCATCGCAAGTACTACTACTAATTTCCAACAACATTATTAAACACAATAACAATTATCTGATTCTTCAATTGACGGTATAAAAATAACAACATTTATATGAATGTTGACGAATTGCTGGAAATATTCGACTAAATAACCAACTATTACCCTAGGGGTTTTTTGCTTATTAAACTATGAAACCAGGTTTTAATCTAACAATGCGGGTTTTAAATCATGACTAAAGTCAGATAATAGATTTTTATTTTATGAATCACTTTGTAACTACTGATCAGGAATTAATTAAAATTATGAATATGTATATAATAGCCAAACCTTTTCCAAGTTGTGCAAGATTAGCATAGAAATCCCGCTATGACAGCTACATATATAATTGCTGCATTTCAGGGGCGTAATCAAGGGGAGGGGCGGAGCAATGACTTTCCCCGAAAATTTTACTAGGAGGAAATCCTTCTTTTCTGAATATATATTTTACCATTTTTTTTACTGAATATATATTTTACCATTTTTTTTACTGAATATATATTTTACCATTGTTTTACTGAATATATATTTTACCATTTTTTATACTGAATATATATTTTACCATTTTTTTTACTGAATATATATTTTACCATTTTTTTACTGAATATATATTTTACCATTTTTTTTACTGAAAACGATTGCGAATACTATTTGTCACTAACAATGTCCATCAGTTTTGCAAATTGTTTGTTTCGCTTCGATTCTACTAAACATTTATGAAATCTAACATATATTTAAGAAACTCTTACGAAAAACCAGTAATATATTTACTGAAAGTCGAAAAATATGACATATGAAGTTTTTTAAGCTTTTAAAAATAAACTTCAATTGCAGAGCGCGGGGGGTGGTCCTCAATTTTTATGGGCTCGCCCCTCTACTTAACAACGGTCCACCGCCTTGACCTGTTATAATTACTTAGCCATCGTACCCCCAAACACTGACTGTTTCGCTATTTAGTATTTTCTGCCTACTTTAAATGGGGTGGCGGAGTGGTTAGCGCTTTCACCTCGCAGCAAGAAGAGCCGGCTGAAAACTCGAAACTACTCCCCTTTCCACGAAAACTTGCAGAGGTTAGAGGTAATAGTGAGTGTAGGGAGCTGTTGACTTGCGGGTCATGAAGGGCTAACCACCCAGTGGCGTAACTAGGAACTCCGGTGCCCTCCGCGAAAAACGACTCGGAGCCCTTTTAAATAGCACCGATTTTAATCATAAACGTTTGGGGGCCCCCTAGTTCTCGCCCCCCCCCGCGCCGCGGGGTCTGCGGGGGCGCTATTTACGCCACTGTAACCACCACCCTCTTACGTATTGTAACCCGCCCACCTGTTTAAAGGCAATATAATCGCTAGATGACAACACCGGCAACAGAAAATACTCAATGGTGGGGGGGGGGCGCTAAAAGACATCTTATCTTGTGCTATGGGTGTAATTACAAATATTAAAGTCACCACACTTGGTGCTGGGCCGCCCACTTCAAGGGGGGGAGGGCGCGCACCCCGCATGTGTCCGCCACTGCTAAAAAAAAGAAAGGAAAAAGAAATAATGAAGAATGATTTACACAGCCCTTCCAAATATAACCTATAATCTCTAACTTTAAAATCGAGCTTTTCGAAACATATGAAAGAAATATTGACTTTTTAATTTAGCGGCGAAGAATCCTTGCAAAGACAAAATCGGAAACGAAACCCAAGTTGGGGACGCCGTATGCAACAAGGAAAATAAACATTGTCTGCCTACGAACAGTTCCGCATACGAATGCGTTGGTAAATGATAAATTTACGCCTTATAAAGGATCAATTTGAAGATCAACCTAAGCTTGTTACAATCTAATTTTGAAATCAGGACGTTGCCAACTGGCCTTGAAGGATGACTGTGCCAAGCGGTTAGCGAACAAGTGCGCTTTGAATGGTGAAACACCGGTCTGCATTTGTCCCAATGGGTACTACATGGGACCGGAGAAGTGCATCGCCGGTAAGTTACTCAAACTCTCAAAGTGCTAAAGAACGCATTCATTTCCGTAACATAAGCTGATACTTTGCTGTTTTCATAAATATAGCGTCCTAAAATTTAATTTATAATAACCCAAAATAAGATTTTAAACTTAAATACTTGTTAACACGCTGTAGAAATGTGTAATATGTTGTGTCATATTAATAAAAATTAGACCAAAGGCGTAGCATTGGTTTAATGTAACGTGTTTATGATAAAGGGAATTAATTAGAAGAGGCAGAATATGGAAAACATATTTTATGTAGACAACAAGTTCATATCTGAAAGGTTTCATAGTATTCTAAATTAGTCGTTTTCCGTATTCTTTTACAGGTACTCAAATTTACGTCTATAAGTTACCAGGAATTAATGAAGTGATACAGTCAACAACAATCGCCCCGCCTACGGAAACAGATGGCCACTCTACAAACGCCCCGGCTACGGAAACCGATGGCCACTCTACAAATGCCCCGGCAACGGAAACAAATGGCCACTCTACAAACGCCCCGGCTACGGAATCAGATGTCCACTCTACAAACGCCCCGACTACGGAAACAGATGTCCACTCGACAAACGCCCCGACTACGGAAACAAATGGCCACTCTACAAATGCCCCGGCAACGGAAACAAATGGCCACTCTACAAACGCCCCGGCTACGGAAACAGATGGTCAATCAACAAACGCCCCGGCTACGGAATCAGATGTCCACTCTACAAACGCCCCGACTACGGAAACAGATGTCCACTCGACAAACGCCCCGACTACGGAAACAGATGTCCACTCTACAAACGCCCCGACTACGGAAACAGATAGCCACTCTACAAACTCCCCGACTACGGAAACAGATGTCCACTCGACAAACGCCCCGACTACGGAAACAGATAGCCACTCGACAAACGCCCAAACTACGGAAACAGATGTACACTCTACAAACGCCCCGACTACGGAAACAGATGTACACTCTACAAACGCCCCGACTACGGAAACAGATGTCCACTCTACAAACGCCCAAACTACGGAAACAGATGTACACTCTACAAACGCCCCGACTACGGAAACAGATGTCCACTCTACAAACGCCCCGACTACGGAAACAGATGTCCACTCTACAAACGCCCCGACTACGGAAACAGATGTCCACTCTACAAACGCCCCGACTACGGAAACAGATAGCCACTCTACAAACTCCCCGACTACGGAAACAGATGTCCACTCGACAAACGCCCCGACTACGGAAACAGATAGCCACTCGACAAACGCCCAAACTACGGAAACAGATGTACACTCTACAAACGCCCCGACTACGGAAACAGATGTACACTCTACAAACGCCCCGACTACGGAAACAGATGTCCACTCTACAAACGCCCAAACTACGGAAACAGATGTACACTCTACAAACGCCCCGACTACGGAAACAGATGTACACTCTACAAACGCCCCGACTACGGAAACAGATGTCCACTCGACAAACGCCCCGACTACGGAAACAGATAGCCACTCGACAAACGCCCCGGCTACGGAAACAGATGTTCACTCTACGAACGCCCCGGCTATGGAAACAGATGGCCAATCAACAAACGCCCCGGCTACGGAAACAGATAGCCACTCTACAAACGCCCTGACTACGGAAACAGATGTCCACTCGACAAACGCCCCGACTACGGAAACAGATGTCCACTCTACAAACGCCCCGACTACGGAAACAGATGTACACTCTACAAACGCCCCGACTACGGAAACAGATGTACACTCTACAAACGCCCCGACTACGGAAACAGATGTCCACTCGACAAACGCCCCGACTACGGAAACAGATAGCCACTCGACAAACGCCCCGACTACGGAAACAGATGTCCACTCGACAAACGCCCCGACTACGGAAACAGATGTCGACTCTACAAACGCCCCGACTACGGAAACAGATGTCCACTCGACAAACGCCCCGACTACGGAAACAGATGTCCACTCGACAAACGCCCCGACTACGGAAACAGATGTCCACTCTACAAACGCCCCGACTAAGGAAACAGATAGCCACTCTACAAACGCCCCGACTACGGAAACAGATGTCCACTCTACAAACGCCCCGACTACGGAAACAGATGTCTACTCTACAAACGCCCCGACTACGGAAACAGATGTTCACTCGACAAACGCCCCGACTACGGAAACAGATGTCTACTCTACAAACGCCCCGACTACGGAAACAGATGTTCACTCGACAAACGCCCCGACTACGGAAACAGATGTCCACTCGACAAACGCCCCGACTACGGAAACAGATGTCCACTCTACAAACGCCCCGACTACGGAAACATATGTCCACTCTACAAACGCCCCGACTACGGAAACAGATAGCCACGCTACAAACGCCCCGACTACGGAAACAGATGTCCACTCTACAAACGCCCCGACTACGGAAACAGATGTCCACTCGACAAACGCCCCGACTACGGAAACAGATGTCCACTCTACAAACGCCCCGACTACGGAAACAGATGTCCACTCTACAAACGCCCTGACTACGGAAACAGATGTCTACTCTACAAACGCCCCGACTACGGAAACAGATGTCCACTCGACAAACGCCCCGACTACGGAAACAGATGTCCACTCTACAAACGCCTCGACTACGGAAACAGATGTCCACTCTACAAACGCCCCGACTACGGAAACAGATGGCCACTCACCAACAATGGCTTCGCCTACGGAAAATCTGGTTATTCCAGACACTGAAAAACCAAAAGGAAATGATAAACCAAATCAAGAACCTGTTAAAGAAGTTGCTCTTTACGCCAGCAAAGCTGATGCGGCACCCCTCCGAACAGCATTAGCCGAAAAAATATTCAGCGCGGTAAGTCGAGATCGACTCTACTTTTAGGAAATAGATTCTATATCAACGTCCCCCATTTCGTGAATAGTTAAAAACAGTAGCTAAGGAGAAGTTGGCGGACGTCAAGATACTAGGAGACGAGTAAGTGTCGTTGGCCATTTGATTAACCCGCTGTTCTTTGCGTAACGGCGTTTCGGTGACTTACAGGAAAGCCCCACTAGTGGAGGTAGAGGCGGTTTTCAACGCGCCCGTCGGACCAGAAGTCTTTGAGGGGTTGGAATGCAAACCAATACAAGACAACCCTAAGAAGTGTAAAATCGGGGATTTAGAGTTACTCACAGACCAAAAACACGCTTTCAAATCTACAATAAAGAGCGCCAATAAGGTGGAAGATATGTGTGCTTTCGGAGACAGCCCTTGCATCAGAAAAGGACAGAAGTGTAGTAACGAAAAGAAAACTGAAACCATGCCTTACCAATGTTTGTGCACAGCTGAGGGATACGAAACCGTTCCGGGAGCTTCCTACGAAAACGTCGCGTTTACTTCCGAGGTCTGTCAGGGTAAGCGCCAATCGTCGTCAAATTTAGAAAATCATTATGGGATTCAAGTTGCTTTAACCTCACTGTTACCACCAGATAAAGACGAATGCAAGGAGAATAACACTAGGTGTCCGAACGGCGAATGCCTAAATTTGCAACCGGAAAAAGGCATGTACACCTGCAAATGCAATGACCTCTTCATGAATCCGCAGAAGGATGGTCAAACAGATGATAAGCAATGCGTCGGTAGGTATTCTTAGTTTCAACAATGAACCCCACCTACTCATCTAATTACTTAAACTTCTGAATGCTACTCTTCTCAAAACAGATAGCTGCCAACCGGATTATTGTCCAGGATTAAATGAAAAATGCACATCCGTTGGAAATAGCCATTACTGCCGGTAAATAATATAAAGTTCGTGCTCTTAGCATCGTTTTAATAACCCTGTTTATCGAAAATGCTTAGTTGTAAAGATGGATATATGGGACCAGAATGTTCTCAGAAAATAAGTGAGGCAGAAATGGGAGCGTCCAAACAAAAATTTAAGAGTACGTGTATCACTGATCATTTCCGGTCCGCAATCTTTCTTCTATTCGGTCCAAATCTAACTCTTTACATAAGTGGCGCGATTCTTTTTATCAAATACATCAATATTTGCGTTCTAAAATATTGTGCGATATTTTCCAGAGGCTGTAAGCAACGCTATCATTGTCGGTGCTGTTTTGGGAGCTGTTCTACTATTAACTATCATCGTATCCGCGGTTAGCATAAGGAAGTAAGTGCGAACAACTCATATATTACGCCTCCTACCTTACTGCAAAATCTCGCTCATTCTACCCTCGCGTGTTACCATTCAGATTAAGAAGCAAAGTCAACAAGCGAAACCATAACTACAGGCCTTTGGACGATGTCAACGTAATTGTTTTAGATAATAATAATAAGAATGCTTTCAAGTATTGAGAATGTGGGAATGCGGGGTTTTGTAACCCACAGTAGCATACAGTGTGATAAATAAGGCACTATCACAGGCCAATCGCCAGTTGAAAAATTAGCTGGGCCTGTTTAAAAATTAAATGTTTAGGGTGTTAGTGGCCCTAGTGATCACTTAATTAATTCAAATTTTTATTCCTTTAGATTTTAGTTTATTAAAAAAATACTATATTAATCCCTAAAATGGTTTGGTCTTTGCTTCTATGCTGTGTGCTTGGCCTTGTGTCAATTGTGTGTATGGGTTGGTGACTGGGTGTCGTGAATCTGTCTACTCTACACTTTACACAGTATAGATGAACCGTTAGCAGTTTGCAAAAAGGAAAAAAAATAGTATCTCTCTCAGTAGGCTTGTTCGGGTCGGGTCTATAGCACATATTGTCAAGAATAGATAATTTGACCATGAATTATGAAAGCCTTATTTTGAAGTTTAAAAATGGTAAGTGGCCAGTGGCCAGTTTCTTTTATTAAACTACCTAGGTGCTACTGGCCACAGGTCCAGTTTAAAATAAAATCGTTATTTCTAACCCTGGTAGCATATTTTCATTGAGTTGGGAATATTAATCTAGAGATCCAATCAAATATGCTCCCCGCGAAACAAGTTTTTGAAAATTTCGAATGTGCAGTGTCTTCTAAAATGACGAGAAAACGTTACCATATGACCCGTGGCGCCATCCATTATTTTTGAAAAAAAATATTTTTGCTGAAAAACGCGTATTATTTGAACGAACCATTGAGAGATAGACGGCGCCACGGGTAGAATGATAAAGTTTTCTCGTCATTTGGGAGCAGACGGCAGTATTCTTATTTTTTAAAACTTGTTTCGCGAAATACTAAAATCCGACGTTTTGATTGGACTTCTAGATTAATATTCCCAACTCAATGCATAATTTGTAGCAAAAGTTCGTCTGTTTTATTTTTCCGTGGCACTATTTTGCGCTGACAGTCTCCATCTATGTTTATGTATTGTGATTAAAAATCAGACGGGCTTAGGATACGAAGTATGCGAGGAAGGTACCACAGCACAGAGATATGCTTGATATCTGAATTTATTCTTGATATAAATAGATCTAATCCAATTGGTTATCTTTTATCTAAATCTTCTTTGTTTTCTTCTGGAATCTTCGCAGGGTGCTTTTAGAGGATACGACAACGCAGCGGGTCCGCACTAAATATCTAACACCAATAGTGGCGTAGCCAGAAATCCTTCAAGGGAGGGGTTTAAACTATGTAAAATACCTAAGGAAGTAACACCAAGAGGGGGGATTTACACGGAAACCCTCCCCTGGTCTACGCTACTGCATGCACTCTGTACGAAATACTTTTAAGGATTATATTATTATTTTAAATGATTTAAGATTCCGAATGTGGAATTAAAACTGTAACTTAATATATGACGTAATAAACACTAACCTTTTTTAAGAAAGATTAAATGGACTTGCTCAATACATTTCCAATGTGTACAGATCTACGAGAACTGTCTACCCCACTCCAAATTGGATTACCTTTGAACCCATTCCACCACTGGGGTCAAAGGTTAAAATATGGTCAAATTATAGAAAAAGGGGGGTCTCCGTATGTAGTGTGGAAGAAAAGCCTATAAAGCATTTACCCCCTCATGTAAAAATGACCGGTCTCTTCATAAATTGAAACAAAGCTGAATACTTGTTTAGGTGGATTTTTCACGTGACGTGTTCCCCGGATTCTTCGATTGGTGGAATTTCTGACTTCTTGGAAAATGGTGGTAGGTGACTGTTAAAGATACGAATAAAATTTCAAGCATTCGATTTGATCGTAATTTAAACTATATAAATATAAAATAAGAGAGCTCAAAATAAACAAAAAATTGACCCACGCGTTATTTTTAAATTTGCACAAATCAAAATATTTTTGGATATTCTTCTAATAATTTCACGGATAATCCTAAGTCGTATTTCACCATGAATTCCTTAAATTCGAGATTTCACTTGTTTTCAAATAAAACCATTTATAAATTCGTTGACGTCAAGGGTCTTTTCAAAATTTTAAGGCTTGTAAAATTAAGAATTATACTTTTTTCGTAAAAATGACGACCAAGTTTTCGCAATTATTAACAACAGTCGTCTCTTCTTTGAACATAGTTATTTTCGAATTAAAGACCAAAAATGCGTATACAGATCAACGTAACGTGGTATTCATTCTTTCTCAGTGGCGCTGCTCAGTGACTAATTTAAAGATTTCTTAGGACTGCCCAAAATTAGGATGTAACTTTTCCAAAAGGTTTGTTTGTCAAAATAAATTTACCACTACATAAAATGACTTGCAGACTGCGAAGTTTGGGTAAAATTCAATTTTAAGGCCGACCACATAGTTATTCGTTTTACTCTGTCTTGCACTGGAAGCTGGCTCGCTGCAAGACCAGGGCCGGACTTGGAGATGCTGGGCCCCTAGGCCTATAAGGAGTCTGACCCACTGAAAAATTTCAAGTATTAGTTGTAGGTATTAAATGGAGACGACGAGGTAATTAACATTGAAACACAATTTAATACTTTTAATACAGTTATAAATTTAGCAACTTGCTCTTATGGAGCGACCGCGACTTGAATTTTGAATGGTATTTCTCTCTTTTTCTGGAGAGGTTAAGAAGTTTGGACCTTCTGGGTCCCGCGCAAAAATTGCATATGAAAAGCCTAGATAATATTTTCTCGGGCTCTCTTTCGCGCGTAACTCACGTTTTCGGGTACAAAGCTATAGAAAGTTTTAGGGTTTTTGTTTTGAGGGGCACAAATTCCGCAAGCTCCGAGCGCCACTGACAATTTGTGAGTCGGGCTGCCACGGTCATTTTTGGACCGTCCGAAGGGATTACAGGGAGAAACCCAGGAACGCTCGGTGCCAGCGGAATTTATTTACAATTGGTTTTCTTGGGTAGGAACAAATTTACAGATTTTATTTTACTACATTTATCGTTTACAGCAATCTTAATATAAAACAAGTTGGCCAGCCAAAATATACCTCTCCTCGGAAGGGTTTTTAATTTTCAGTGAAGCGTAACTGTATCCGTGGTTCTGCGGTAGAACGCTCACCTGTCGTGCAAGAGGGCTCGGGTTCGAATCCCGGCCGATTAAAAAATTATACTGCACCCAATGACAAAAAGAGGGCGCTTTTGGAAAAACCTTTTCCCTGATTCTAAGAAACTGGGTACGCAGTGATTACGCTTTGCCCCGAAAATGCGTTCGCAGGTCAGACAGACAGACACGGTGGTTATATAACCCCTCCTAGGGTACAAAGTCCCCTCGGAGAGGTAAAAATAGGTTACAAATAGGTTTTTATTAATTAAACAATATTATAAATTACAAGTTATGTTTAATTCTTATGATAATAAAACAATTGGGTACAAGACCCTTGGGACACTATAAAATATTCAACACGGCCTAACAATTTTAAGCGTAACTTAGTCATCATTTTTACGAAAAGGTGTACTTTTTTTAAAATTTAGTTTTCCACTCGAAGATCTATTTGGTCCGAGATTCACGTATTTTTGTTTACTCGAAGACCTATTGGTACGAGCTATTTGTAAGTTTTTAAATTTCTTGAAATATGTTTAGGGTTGAGCTTTTTTATAATTTTTCATTATGGACTATTATACTTATTCGCGTTTTTATCACTCTTTACAATGCCGTTGTTCTTCTTAACTTAACAATTCAGTTACTTCATGATCAGGTACGCCATTATTACTCATAGATGATATAACCCTTTTGGTTAGGTCATGCGGAGAACAAATTGGCCTTCTTAAGAATATTTCATGGCGTAGACCGAAAAATAGTTCCACAAAAGCTATGATTTCAATATTTTTGTATCGATCTGACTCTTCAGATTCCAGTTGATCATCTTGATTTTTTGTAACAGGACTTATGATAGTGAACTTCTGCCGCATTGCAGTCCACAGTTGTTTCCTTTTACCTTTACATTTAGAATAACATTTTCAGCCGCTTAGAAAGAAGTCTTCGATTTAAGTGTAAGTACCATAATAACCACTAGTTGACGAAGGTGTTGTGATAAGAATGGTATTGCTTAATGCTTGGAAGTCTATGTTTATAAACCGTTTTACATTTGATTTATGTGACCACCTCCTATCCAAAAGTCCCGACCAGCTTAGTAGGCTTAAGCCTTGGGACCCGGAACTTGACAAAAGGTTTAATTTGACGCCATCTAGCATAAATAATATCATTTAAATCGAACCTTTTTGGGCTTCACTCTAATTGTTGTTTTTCCCATAAGTAGTTTGTGAATCGGTCAATTATTTTAAATCTAGGTAAAAACATTTTTGGGTGATATGGTAATAGCAAAAGTAAATATTGGGGAGAAAGTCTTGCACTGCCCCTTCTTGTAGCTTCCACTGTGGTTGCTAGGCTTTTAAACGCACTGGAGGACATTTGAATCAGAGAGCCAATATATATATATTAGCAATAGAAATTAATAACTGGTTGATAAACTGTATTCGCCACCGAAAACTACTGCTGCGACACCTAGTCACACTGCCTAGAACTATATTTGGGTGATACGGGTAATGGCGATAAGCGAAAATGCGCGTTTTATAACATCAATTAAAACATTTTACTAACGATTTTAGCATATTTTTTAAAGCGTGTTAGAATGTTTCGTATTAACAAAGGTGTATATACGACATTTATTTATTAATTTTGACCTGTCAATGGGTATTAAATTCGTAATAGAGAGTTTAATAACACTATGAGTAGGCCTTGGAGAATTCATACACGGGATCAGTTCAGGCCCGGATGTCAGATCGGGGCCAACTCAAATTGGGGGCCAAATAGGAAAAACTCGGCATTAATGGGAAATGGGGCCAACACGACTGCGTAGCCGGTGGGGCCAACTACTAGCCAGTCCGGCCCTGGATCAGTTTGAATTTTAAAGTTTTAAAGGTATGTAGGAAATTTATTATTATTATATTCTCATTAGAACAAGCCCAGATTGTTCTAATTTCATAGACTTGTAGCTTCAGCATTTTCAAATATGATGTATAATGTATTTTAAATAATTTTATTTGGTATATTAGTGCTTAAAATTTTTAAGTATATTGGAGAGTAGTCTTGATCCATAGAAGAAGGTGTGCGGATGCTTAAAGGAAGTCCGAAAGGATCTTTGATTTTTTTCTTTCGAACGAAGAAGATGGACTTGTTATTATTGAAGGATATGCAATATAATCGAGCCAAACAAAAGGGGAGCCACATGCTTTAAAGTTAAAATTTGAAGTCAGTGATGGAAACACAGCATTGAAAGTGTCCATTGTTCATGCAATAGTGGGTAAATATATTTTTTTATTAAAACCCAATTCTTTAATGTAACCTGTTTTACTTATTATTCACCCAATTCGGGTCCATTAAGTTGCCTTATGGTGCATTATGGGTGCAACATGATAGGTTAGTGAAACATTAAAAAACCAGTCGCGGGCTGCATTAACTTGGCCCGCGAGGATTGAAATTTAAGTATCCCGAGAACCACATGGTGCAAAATTAAAACGTTGCTGGTGCCTTTTAGTGCATTTTGGGTGCAATAAGATAGGCTAGTTTAATGTGTAATAACCAAAAACTCGCGGGTTGCATTAACTTGGCCCGAGAAAGTTAATTATTTTAATTGCTACTAAACTGTTGCGGTGCAAAATTCGGCATTAACGGTGCAAAATGGTGCAATATGGGTGCAACATGATAGGCTATTTAACTACTAGATTTGATGAAGTCGCGGGCCAACTTAATGGACCCTAGAAATTCAGGCTTTTACAAAACATGCAGTTGCTGGTCTATTTTATATATAAAGATACTGAGAGCTATCCCAACTTTCTGGCTTTAGAAGTGGGGTAAATTGAAAGAAAAGAACTAACTCTGCCTTCGGTTTTGTACGGAAATAAAATGGTTAGAGTTGTGAGGGTTAAATTTGCCTGGCTTAAAAAGGTGGATGTACTCTTAATTATTTGGTCACTTTGTTAGTCTCAAAAATTTATTTCTAGCTTTTAGTCGGGATGAAATATTTGTGTAGAGTCCATTTGTAGCGAAAATAATACCAATTGAAGAGGCAGTAGCACAAAATAAACTAAGTTATTTATTCTCTCAAGGGCTATTTTTAATTGATATTAAGAGAGACGGAGCGTATTTGAAGAAAAACATTGTCCAAATATATAATTTTTATTTTAGATTTTAGTTAAGGAAAAGTTATATTTTAATTTACACTTATATGTAAAATTAGTTCCTATTTTAAATTTTGGCCAATTAGTATTTGTAGATAACAAATGAACTGAACTATTTATGTTATGAATTTTCTACTCAAAATAAAAAATGTTAACTAAAAAGGCAAAAACAAAATGTATTATAGAATTAATTCGAAGTTAAAAGCAATTTAAATTCATTGAAGAAACCACTTAATTAGAAATTACAATAGAAGTTAATAAAATATCAATAAAAATGTTAAGATATGCAAATAAGTATTAAAAATAAAAACCATTTGAATTTTCAGTATTATTTTTAATCATATTGGGATCTGCGGCAATAGCTCGAAATGTTATTAATCAACTCGAAAACTCATACCGAATCATCAGGGTGGCAAAGATTGGAAAATTGGGGTTCAATACAAAATAGAAAAATATGCCCTTTTAACGCATAATTTTGTGGGCCTCAATGTAATATTTTCCAGCGATAATGACAATGGAACGGCAAGACCTAAAATTAATTTAATTCCTTAGCATTTCCTTATTTTGCAGTATATAATAAAACAGCTCACCTTTAAAACGATTCACAAAACGTTGGGTCCACTCTTTTCATTTAGTTACAGTGGATTTGTAATAAGTCTACATGGTAAATTATTGCTTGGAATGGCACTGCACTTCATGCGTCTCTTGAACTATCTTCATCTAAATGACAGTTATTATGATAAATATTTAATAATATTGACTTTAAAATCAGTAATAAGTAAAATTTGTGTCCCACCGTTTCTTTCTAAAAAGTCTATCTTTAAAATGGGCGCTGCAAATCTGTGCCCACTAACTAGGCGTCTTCCCCGAGGGGCTAACCACTCTTAGAAAGTCTGTACACCAGATTACGCTTAGACTACCACTGCCAAAGGCAGGGACTTCAAAGATTACGCGTAGTCCCATTAGTACAGTCAAAGGTACGGCTCTGTACACCGATTACGCGGAGTGATCAGCCCCTCGGTCTTCCCTGATTTTATATTAGTTAACCACACATTAAAAAGATTTTTGCATTTCGGAAAATTGTGAAACGATAACTCCAACGTTCTTTTCTCACAATCTACTCGAATTGTAATATTTTTAAGGTAGAAAAAGGTACTTCGCAATTTATGCCACCTCTGCGCCTACAATCCGCCATATTAATCGTTTGTTTTGATCAACAAAGTACGCAGACAAACCAAGCGACTGCGGCGCCGCCTATACTGGTTTCGGTAGCGAATAATGTAATTTTTTAGTATACACTCTTTTTCGCGTCTTTATTGTACCCCTCTTACTTGCCTCCCGCTCGACAGCCATTGCCTCTGCTCTCAGCGGGGATTCTAGCACAGGGATAGGCATTAAAAAAAATTGTGATAACTCTCACTCCACCTCATTCCCGTTTCTAAAATTTTAAACTCAAACTCATCTCCTCTAACCACCGTAAACTAACTTTTCATCTCATCATTTCGCTAATTAATCTAACCTCGCGCACACTTCCGCTAGTTTTGTTGAAAAATCTGATCCCATCTCACGCTGTTTTCCGTTTACGGAAGTCATAAAATATCTCCTTTCACTCTCCTCGCTCCGAAATGCGTACTTAGTGAAACTCCTCTCGCGATCCTCTCCTTTTGAAGTTTTGCGCATCTCACCTTCTCTCAGATTCTCACACTGATCTCGCAGGGGTAGAACAACGACCATCACTGGCCAGTAGCCACATTAGATTTACTATCTTTAACTTCTTTATAGACTTTTAACGTCAGCATATTATGTTATGGTACGTTTGGCTTTGTCATTGGCCAAAGTTACATAATTATTTCGGGATTGACTAATTTGCTGAATTTCTGGACGTCTGGACCGCTGAATTTTGAAGAATTCCTCCTACATAGAAGCTATCTTATAAAACGTCTGGACAAAATTGACTAACTTGCTGAATTTCTGGACCGGAAAATTTTACTTTATTTTCGAATAGTTTCTTTAATTTTCAAACCGTCTGGACCAAATTGACTAATTTGCTGAAGTGCTGAATTTCTGGACCCGAAAATTTTACTTTCTTTTCAAACCGTCTGGACAAAATTGACTAATTTGCTGAAGTGCTGAATTTCTGGACCGAAAATGTTTTCTTTATTTTCGAATAGTTGCTTTAATTTTTAAACCGTCTGGACAAAATTGACTAATTTGCTGAAGTGCTGAATTTCTGGACCGAAAATGTTTTCTTCATTTTCGAATAGTTTCTTTAATTTTCAAACCGTCTGGACCAAATTGACTAACTTGCTGAAGTGCTGAATTTCTGGACCGGAAAATGTTACTTTATTTTCAAATCGTCTGGACAAAATTGACTAATATGCTGAAGTGCTGAATTTCTGGACCAAAAAATTTTTACTTTATTTTCGACTTTAAGAAACTATTCGAAAATAAAGAAAATTTTCCGGTCCAGAAATTCAGCACTTCAGCAAATTAGGCAATTTGGTCCAGACGGTTTCAAACTTAAAGAATCTATTCGAAAATAAAGTAAAATTTTTCGGTCCAGAAATTTAGCACTTCAGCAAATTAGGCAATTTTTTCCAGACGGTTTCAAACTTAAAGAATCTATTCGAAAATAAAGTAAAATTTTTCAGTCCAGAAATTCAGCACTTCAGCAAATTAGTCAAATTTGTCCAGACCATTTGAAAATTAAAGAAACTATTCGAAAATAAAGTAACATTTTCCGGTCCAGAAATTCAGCACTTCAGCAAATTAGTCAATTTTGTCCAGGCGGTTTGAAAATATAGTAAAATTTTCGGGTCCAGAAATTCAGCACTTCAGCAAATTAGTAAATTTTGTCCAGACGGTTTCAAATTTAAAGAAACTAATCGAAAATAAAGAAAATTTTCCGGTCCAGAAATTCAGCACTTCAGCAAATTAGTCAATTTTGTCCAGACGGTTTGAAAATAAAGTAAAATTTTTCGGTCCTGAAATTCAGCACTACAGCAAATAAGTCAATTTTGTCCAGACGGTTTGAAAATAAAGTAACATTTTCGGGTCCAGAAATTCAGCACTTCAGCAAATTAGCCAATTTTGTCCAGACGGTTTATAAGATAATAGCTTCTATGTAGGAGGAATCCTTCAAAATTCAGCGGTCCAGACGTCCAGAAATTCAGCAAATTAGAAAATCGCAATTTTTTACAAGAAGGTCATGTTTTTATATTTCCTTTGTTTTGGTTTTCTTACATCTAAACTCAAACTCACTTCCTCTCGCCACCGCCATCTAACTTTTGAGCTGATCTCCTCTAATCGCATTTCACACTCCAAATACATTCTATGAAAAATCTTATTTCCCCTCACTCTCCTCTCACTTAAATTCATAACTTGGAGAGCATCTCACCTCCTCTCAATTGCTCTCACTGATCTCACGGCGAGAGGAGAGTGCCCATCACTGGTCTAGCATCCACTCTTTGGGCTCTCGTAATGGAGGATGGGGCTGGAAGGGGAAAATCAAACATGGACGTGCCCAGGAAAATACCGCGAAAAAGGGTGTATTGCCTGAGAAAAAGCCCACAAAGAACGGAGCTATTTCTTCTGAGGCGGAGTACAAAGTTTCAATAAAAATCGCTGTAAACACGACTGGGGGATGGAAGCAAATTCAGGAAAATAATTTTGCTCCTCAAATAAGTCGTCGCGCTTAACGACCCATTTCCAAGACCTTCTCCCCAATATTTTCTTTTGGTAATAGAAAAGGAAATAATAAACAAATGCTTTGTAAATAACATTTTCTTTCTTTCTTTGTACATGTAGTTGTTTAAATAATTGTTTTGGATTAAAATTGTAATGTTGAAAACCACAAATACTTTGTTTTATTATACGTTATATAAACGGATAAAATTATCTAGTTTGCACATTTATTGCATAAATAGGATCAAAATTTCAAAGATAACGGTTAGATAACGCCAACCTCCAGTCACTGCCGTGAAAGAAAGATTAGCTTTTATAGCTAGTCCTCGGGAGTTGAATAAAGTATATTTTTAAAACTCCTTAATACGAGATTCTCCCTCTTTTTGTCGGAAGTAGATGAATAACATTTGAAGCTAGCACTCTGCACAACACCGGGTTCTAAAAATGAGTAACTCAAGTTAGTTTCATCTTGAGGTTCTGATTACGAGCTGATTGCTGTAAAATGCGCGATGAAAACCATACATTACCACCCTTTTACAGATTGACTAAAACAAAGTACAATCGCCCCCTTTTTACCTCTCTGAGCATCTTACGTTCCCTACGACAGGTTTTACAATCACCGTGTCTGTGTGTCTGTCTGACTGCGAAAACGCGCTCGCAATATCGGGGGCTCGGGGCGAAGTGTAAAAACCGTGCTCACAGTTTCTTGAAAATGGGTTTATTTTCATTAAAACGCCTGTATTCGAATTTTTGTAATGTTTATGTGTACTGTGTTGTGACGTGTGTGGATGCCATGTTTATTTGTACTGTGTGTTTGTGTTGTGTGTGGGTGTTGCATTTTCTTCTCTCCAACTTCAATTTTTTTACTTTTGAGACGGACCGAGCGCAAAAGGTTGCGTTACACGTCTTAGCATTGAAAAGGCAGGGTTTCCACGAAATGTTCACGGTATACGTCTTAATATCAATTGCGAAAGCGACGGGTGGGATTTGACAGTGGTCCCTCCTATTTGACAGGTGAGTGTTCTACCATAGAACCACCGACGCTTATTACATTTCATTGAAAATTGGAAATTCAGCTTAAGCGGAAGCGTATATTAATAGTAATTAGAGTAACACATTTTGGTTCTTTTTTTAAATATAACGATATTTCGTCTTCGATTTAAATTATTGCGTTGAAGAAATTCAAATGTTGCGGCTTGTCTATGGAATAAAAACCAACCCGGCGACCAGGATTTGAAACCGGTTTCTCCTGCTTGGCAGACGAGTGTTCTACCACAGAACCACCGACACATTTAGAAAAACAGCTTTGGCGAAAGTACGTTTTAAATTACGCTTTTTTAAACGTACTATCCGAGAAGCCAGCCTTACAGGCGGGCCCTCAGCTAGTTGTGAGTTTCGAGGAACTCCACCCCAGAACGCCACCCCAACCCCTTTTTCCCATGGGATAATTTCCGTGGCACCCTTTTCCCTATAGTCGAACCACCGCAGTAAGGCCCTTCCTCCCTTTTCCCCATATGATAATTACCGGGGTACCCCTCCCCATTTTTCCCATGTGATAATTACTGTGGTACCCACCTCCCCTTTTTTCCCACGTTATAATTACCGTGGTACCCTTTTCCCCATAATAGAACCACCCCAGTAAGGCCCTTCTTCCCCCTTTTCCCCACGTTATAATTAACGTGGTACCCACCTGCCCCTTTTCCCCATGTTATAATTACCGTGGTACCCACCTCCCCTTTCCGCATGTGATATTTACCGTTCCTCCCCTTTTCCCCCATGATATCATTCCCGATGTACCCACCTCCCCCTTTTCCCCATGTGATAATTACCGTGGTACCCACCTCCCCTTTTTACCATGTGATAATTACCATGGTACCCTTTTACCCATAATAGAACCACCCCAGTAAGGCCCTTCCTCCCCCTTTTCCCCATGCTATAATTACCGTTCCTCCCTTTTTTCCCATGTACCCGGTAGCACAGAGCTGTTGGGAAAGGGTTGGTTCTTCGGCTTTCGGGTTGGCAATGGGTTGGAGTTGGCAGCAGCCACTTAGCCAACTCTCTTTTTCGTTAATAATTTTAGAATATTTTTAATACTGTTGGCCCGTGGTTGGCCCAGCTGTAGTTTCCTTTGGTTCAATTTTTAACTCCCTATCTATCTTCCCCTCTTTTTAACAGGTGGCGCATGGTTGGCGTAAACGCTTTTGTAAAGACTATATATTCGCTCTAAATAGTATTTTTATTTTTACCTTATAGAGTTTCAAAACTAGATCCGGCAGCATTGTTCTAACGGTATTTTTATTTGAAAGACAAGATGATTAAAACTATTTAAAGTTGACTATTAAGCGTCTTTCAATTGAAATAAATTTTATAGCATTTGTTATAAAGTACAAACTATGTTGCCATTTAAATTTCATAAACCCTGATAGTGTCGCACAGTATTTAGGGTTTTTATTATATTATAGTTAACTTACACTATTATTTAAAAACGTTATCCTAATTTAAAAGGTAAATACATAAGATAAAGGCTTTATACTTAGAGCTCGGCAGAACGGATAAAAAAATGGCAAGATTTCGATTAGTCATAAAAATTTGTTGTTTTATAGATATGATTCGCAGCTACGATTTAATCTGCAAACATTACTGTATAATTTGGATAATGTTTCGTTATGGATATAAAAAAATATTAAAAAGGGTTATTTCTTATCCAAACACGGAGCTCTATTTATAGTGGATAAAGGGGGTACAAAAGGCTAAAAATGGATGGCAAGAGTAAGAAAATAGGCTTATAAGTGGTTGGCAAGTCGAGGTTTAAATAGTTGGCGATCTGACCTTTTTAAAGTTGGCATATAGGTGGTTTAAAGTTGGCGTATATGTGGTTTAAAGTTGGCAATTATTTTTCGAACAGTTGGCGAGGGACTTAAAATCGTCGGTTAGGAGTTGGTTAGCGTGTAAATATTAAGTTGGTTTTGCGGACATCAAAGTCAGTCACCCAACTACCCACGTAAAGTAGCAGGCCAACTGTTAAACATGTTCGGTGGCCCAACCAATTTTGGCTACTCGGGTTATAATTACCGAGGTACCCACCTCCCTTTTTTTCCCATGTGATAATTACCGTGGTACCCACCTCCCGACTTTTCCCCATGAGCTAATTACCGTTCCTCCCCTTTTTCCCCATGTTATAATTACCGTGGTACCCACCTCCCCCTTTTTCCCATGTGATAATTACCGTGGTACCCTTTTCCCCATAAGAGAACCACCCCAGTAAGGCCCTTCCTTCCCCTTTTCCCCATGTGCTAATTACCGTGGTACCCCTCCCCCTTTTTCCCATGTGATAATTACCGTGGTACCCTCTCCCCCTTTTCTCCATGCGAGAATTTCCGAAGTACTCCCCTCCCCCTTTCCAATGCGAGAATTTCCGTGGTCCCCTTTTCCCCGCAAAAATAACTCAAATTCGCAGTCGTAGCAAACCCCGTTTACCCCTTTAAACCCCCTTTATCCAATAGCTGATGCATAAAGGCCACGCTGAGAGAAACCCCACCCCCCTCCCCGTTTCCGAAAATACTCCATACGATAACCCCCCCCCCTCCGAAATTCGCGAGGGAAAGAGAGAAAATTTCGGGTGTGTTGCGGGTTGGGACAAACACGGCCCAACTCTCAGGGGCGACAGATTTTGAGAATTTTTAGAAACTGACTTTTGAAAATTTGTAATAAAGAAACTTAAAACCAAATCGGAAATCGAAGGCGACTCGATGCGAAAACGCGAATCGCAGCGTACGTAAAAAAATGCCACGCGACGCTCGCGCCCGTAACGCGCGCGCGAAAAGCGTCAGAAAATCGAGAAAAAAATCGGTTGACAATAAGCTGGCGGGCCTTGTTGTGGCCCTGCTGCTGGTGATCGTTTTACTGAGCACGGAACTGAACGCGAAAAGAATACCACCCGGAACTGAAATCGAGAAAAATGAGCTTGGACAGTACCAAGTCTGGTTGGAGGAAATCGAGAAGGCTAATAACGACTTGCACCAACTGGACTTGACGAAATGGCTCGATTCTTCTCATAGGATGAAGCACGACGGCGAAAATGAAGAAGGTGAAGGAACAGATGAAAGTTCGTAACATTTAATGTTTAAATCGATCTTCACTCTTCTACTACTGCACCATAAAATCAAAGATAATATAGAACAATGTAGATCCTGATAGCTTTTTGATTGATGGTTTTGTAACGAAGTGTTTATCCACTAACGGCACGTGACATCTGAAACATCGACCTATATCGGCCTCTGTATAGTCTTACCACGGCCAACTTTGATAACGCTCTGTTTCGTGAAAAGCGAATCATAAAATGTGGCCGTGGTCTTTTCTACCCACGGTAACTATAGAGCAATTTTTTTCTGTGTTCCGGCAGGAAGTGGGTAAAAGCTATTGACTAGGAGGAAAGCAGTGATTTCGAATCTAGGGTACTAGGTAGAGTTTTAAGTTGAAAAATTGCCGAGGCTTTTTTCTTTTGAAAAAATTTCCGTATTTTTCCAAAAAAGAGAAAAAAAAAGTTTAATTCGCTAATTTCAATTTCTCGGCATTTTCGCCTCATTTTTTCCAATCCAAAAGTAAAACTAAACCTTTATTTAGACTAGTCTAGAAAATATGTTTCAATTTTTTCGGCATTTAATTTTTCCGGAAAATTAACAACTCTATACATTTACTACGTTCGTATTATCTTTGATAAAATTAAACGCAAAATTTTTTATCTGGAAAACGCGACTTAGACAATAAGTGGTAAACCGAAAACAACGCTACACCTACGTATAGATCGTTGAAATAAATATTACGAATTATGTTAAATCACCTTACTAAACATCAAATATTTTTAAATTGTTGAACTAACGATTTCGAACGTTAAAATGTTTCGCAATTTAGTTATAACTATTGAAAACTTAAATTTAGTTTCTACCTTTTAAAATATATTTCATTTTATTTTACGGTAAATATAGTGTTTGAAAAATATAGAACCGGGATTTTAAACTGAGCCATTTCCTGAAAAAAAACATAACCTAGTTTTACCGTCAACAGGTGGCGCTGAATGCGGATTGTTATTCTAAGTTTGGGCAGAGCATCGCGTGGCTCAAGGTTCTTAGGGACCTTGATACAGCGTTTCCCTCGATCAGTATTTCGAGCGTATAAATTTCTAAATATAGACAGTAGTTAAAATTTTCCTTTTGAAGACTGCCTTTCCTACGTTTTCAACCCCCTCAATCTTTTTAAGCGACGGGTTACACCCTTAGTCGACTAAAGCCCGTTTATGAGTGCCGACTTGGGCATCCTCAACTCAACCGTGGAAAAAGAAACCTCGAATGAAAAAAATTGTGATTTTTTTAATTTCTTGAGGGAAAGATTTTAGGGTAAAAGCATTGCTCTCCCCCCTGAAAATAATTTAAGCATCTCCAAATTTCGCTAGCAGTTTACGGGCCTGCGAACTTTACCACATTTTACAGCTCTCAGAACCCACACCCAACTTTCATCGCATTTTACAGCTCTAAGAACCCCCGTCTAACTACCACCACATTTTACAACTTTCAGAACCCCCAACCGACTACCGTCGTATTTTAAAGCTCTAAGAACCTCCACCCGACTACCGTCGCATTTTACAGCTCTAAGAACCCCCACCCGACTACTGCCACATTTTACGGCTCTCAGAACCCCCACCCGACTACCGTCACATTTTACAGCTCTCAGAACCCCCGCCTGACTACCGCAAAGATTTTAGGGTAAAAGCATTGCTCTCCCCCTGAAAATAATTTAAGCATCTCCAAATTTCGCTAGCAATTTACGGGCCTGCGAACTTCACAACATTTTACAGCTCTCAGAACATACACCCGACTACCGCCACATTTTACAGCTCCCAGGACCCCAGCTGACTACCGCCACATTTTACAGCTTCCAGAACCAAAACCCGACTACGACCACATTTTACAGTTCTCAGAACCCCCACCCGACTACCGCCACATTTTACAGCTTCCAGAACCAAAACCCGACTACGACCACATTTTACAGTTCTCAGAACCCCCACCCGACTACCGTCGTATTTTAAAGCTCTAAGAACCTCCACCCGACTACCGTCGCATTTTACAGCTCTAAGCACCCCCACCCGACTACTGCCACATTTTACAGCTCTCAGAACCCCCACCCGACTACCGTCACATTTTACAGCTCCAAAAACTCCCACCTGACTACCGCCACATTTTAAAGCTCTCAGAACCCCCACCTGACTACCGCAAAGATTGTAGGGTAAAAGCATTGCTCTTCCCCTGAAAATAATTTAAGCATCTCCAAATTACGGGCCTGCGAACTTTACAACATTTTACAGCTCTCAGAACCCACACCCGACTTTCGTCGCATTTTAAAGCTCTAAGAACCCCCGCCTGACTAACACCGCATTTAACAGCTTTCAGAACCTCCACCCAACTATCGTCGCATTTTACAGCTCCCAGAACCTCCACCCGACTACCGCCACATTTTACAGCTTCCAGAACCCCCACCCGACTACCGAAACATTTAAAAGCTCCCAGAACCCCCTGCGACTACCGCCACATTTGAGTGCTCCCACAACCCCCAGCCGAATACCGCCGCCACATTTTACAGCTCCCAGAACCCCAGCTGACTACCGCCACATTTTACAGCTTCCAGAACCAAAACCCGACTACGACCACATTTTACAGTTCTCAGAACCCCCACCCGACTACCATTGCATTTTACAGCTCTCAGAACCCCCACCCGACTACCACCACATTTTACAGCGCTCAGAAACCCCCACCCGACTACCGCCACATTTTACAGCTTCCAGAACCCCCACCCGACTACCGAAACATTTAAAAGCTCCCAGAACCCCCTGCGACTACCGCCACATTTGAGAGCTCCCACAACCCCCAGCCGAATACCGCCGCCACATTTTACAGCTCCCAGAACCCCAGCTGACTACCGCCACATTTTACAGCTTCCAGAACCAAAACCCGACTACGACCACATTTTACAGTTCTCAGAACCCCCACCCGACTACCATTGCATTTTACAGCTCTCAGAACCCCCACCCGACTACCACCACATTTTACAGCGCTCAGAAACCCCCACCCGACTACCGCCACATTTTACAGCTCCAAGAACCCCCACCTGACTACCGGCTAATTTTACAGTTCTCAGAACCCCCACCCGACTACCGTCGTATTTTAAAGCTCTAAGAACCTCCACCCGACTACCGTCGCATTTTACAGCTCTAAGCACCCCCACCCGACTACTGCCACATTTTACAGCTCTCAGAACCCCCACCCGACTACCGTCACATTTTACAGCTCCAAAAACTCCCACCTGACTACCGCCACATTTTAAAGCTCTCAGAACCCCCACCTGACTACCGCAAAGATTGTAGGGTAAAAGCATTGCTCTTCCCCTGAAAATAATTTAAGCATCTCCAAATTTCGCTAGCAATTTACGGGCCTGCGAACTTTACAACATTTTACAGCTCTCAGAACCCACACCCGACTTTCGTCGCATTTTAAAGCTCTAAGAACCCCCGCCTGACTAACACCGCATTTAACAGCTTTCAGAACCTCCACCCAACTACCGTCGCATTTTACAGCTCCCAGAACCTCCACCCGACTACCGCCACATTTTACAGCTTCCAGAACCCCCACCCGACTACCGAAACATTTAAAAGCTCCCAGAACCCCCTGCGACTACCGCCACATTTGAGAGCTCCCACAACCCCCAGCCGAATACCGCCGCCACATTTTACAGCTCCCAGAACCCCAGCTGACTACCGCCACATTTTACAGCTTCCAGAACCAAAACCCGACTACGACCACATTTTACAGTTCTCAGAACCCCCACCCGACTACCATTGCATTTTACAGCTCTCAGAACCCCCACCCGACTACCACCACATTTTACAGCGCTCAGAAACCCCCACCCGACTACCGCCACATTTTACAGCTCCAAGAACCCCCACCTGACTACCGGCTAATTTTACAGCTTCCAGAACCCCCACCCGACTACCGAAACATTTAAAAGCTCCCAGAACCCCCCTGCGACTACCACCACATTTGAGAGCTCCCACAACCCCCAGCCGAATACCGCCGCCACATTTTACAGTTCTCAAAACCCCCACCCGACTACCGCCACATTTTACAGCTCCCAGAACCCCAGCCGGCTACCGCCACATTTTACAGCTTCCAGAACCAAAACCCGACTACGACCACATTTTACAGTTATCAGAACCCCCACCCGACTACCATCGCATTTTACAGCTCTCAGAACACCCACCCGACTACCACCACATTTTACAGCTCTCAGAACCCCCACCCGACTACCACCACATTTTACAGCGCTCAGAAACCCCCACCCGACTACCGCCACATTTTACAGCTCCAAGAACCCCCACCTGACTACCGGCTAATTTTACAGCTTCCAGAACCCCCACCCGACTACCGAAACATTTAAAAGCTCCCAGAACCCCCCTGCGACTACCACCACATTTGAGAGCTCCCACAACCCCCAGCCGAATACCGCCGCCACATTTTACAGTTCTCAAAACCCCCACCCGACTACCGCCACATTTTACAGCTCCCAGAACCCCAGCCGGCTACCGCCACATTTTACAGCTTCCAGAACCAAAACCCGACTACGACCACATTTTACAGTTATCAGAACCCCCACCCGACTACCATCGCATTTTACAGCTCTCAGAACACCCACCCGACTACCACCACATTTTACAGCCCTCAGAAACCCCCACCCGACTACCGCCACATTTTACAGCTCCCAGAACCCCCACCTGACTACCGGCACATTTTACAGCTTCCAGAACACCCACCCGACTACCGAAACATTTAAAAGCTCCCAGAACCTCCACCCGACTACCGCCACATTTGAGAGCTCCCACAACCCCCAGCCGAATACCGCCAAATTTTACAGTTCTCAAACCCCCACCCAACTACCGCCACATTTTACAGCTCTCAGAACATACACCCGACTATCGCCACATTTTACAGCTCCCAGGACCCCAGCTGACTACCGCCACATTTTACAGCTTCCAGAACCAAAACCCGACTACGACCACATTTTACAGTTCTCAGAACCCCCACCCGACTACCGCCACATTTTACAGCTTCCAGAACCAAAACCCGACTACGACCACATTTTACAGTTCTCAGAACCCCCACCCGACTACCGTCGTATTTTAAAGCTCTAAGAACCTCCACCCGACTACCGTCGCATTTTACAGCTCTAAGCACCCCCACCCGACTACTGCCACATTTTACAGCTCTCAGAACCCCCACCCGACTACCGTCACATTTTACAGCTCCAAAAACTCCCACCTGACTACCGCCACATTTTAAAGCTCTCAGAACCCCCACCTGACTACCGCAAAGATTGTAGGGTAAAAGCATTGCTCTTTCCCTGAAAATAATTTAAGCATCTCCAAATTTCGCTAGCAATTTACGGGCCTGCGAACTTTACAACATTTTACAGCTCTCAGAACCCACACCCGACTTTCGTCGCATTTTAAAGCTCTAAGAACCCCCGCCTGACTAACACCGCATTTAACAGCTTTCAGAACCTCCACCCAACTACCGTCGCATTTTACAGCTCCCAGAACCTCCACCCGACTACCGCCACATTTTACAGCTTCCAGAACCCCCACCCGACTACCGAAACATTTAAAAGCTCCCAGAACCCCCTGCGACTACCGCCACATTTGAGAGCTCCCACAACCCCCAGCTGAATACCGCCGCCACATTTTACAGCTCCCAGAACCCCAGCTGACTACCGCCACATTTTACAGCTTCCAGAACCAAAACCCGACTACGACCACATTTTACAGTTCTCAGAACCCCCACCCGACTACCATTGCATTTTACAGCTCTCAGAACCCCCACCCGACTACCACCACATTTTACAGCGCTCAGAAACCCCCACCCGACTACCGCCACATTTTACAGCTCCAAGAACCCCCACCTGACTACCGGCTAATTTTACAGCTTCCAGAACCCCCACCCGACTACCGAAACATTTAAAAGCTCCCAGAACCCCCCTGCGACTACCACCACATTTGAGAGCTCCCACAACCCCCAGCCGAATACCGCCGCCACATTTTACAGTTCTCAAAACCCCCACCCGACTACCGCCACATTTTACAGCTCCCAGAACCCCAGCCGGCTACCGCCACATTTTACAGCTTCCAGAACCAAAACCCGACTACGACCACATTTTACAGTTATCAGAACCCCCACCCGACTACCATCGCATTTTACAGCTCTCAGAACACCCACCCGACTACCACCACATTTTACAGCTCTCAGAAACCCCCACCCGACTACCGCCACATTTTACAGCTCCCAGAACCCCCACCTGACTACCGGCACATTTTACAGCTTCCAGAACACCCACCCGACTACCGAAACATTTAAAAGCTCCCAGAACCTCCACCCGACTACCGCCACATTTGAGAGCTCCCACAACCCCCAGCCGAATACCGCCAAATTTTACAGTTCTCAAACCCCCACCCAACTACCGCCACATTTTACAGCTCTCAGAACATACACCCGACTATCGCCACATTTTACAGCTCCCAGGACCCCAGCTGACTACCGCCACATTTTACAGCTTCCAGAACCAAAACCCGACTACGACCACATTTTACAGTTCTCAGAACCCCCACCCGACTACCGCCACATTTTACAGCTTCCAGAACCAAAACCCGACTACGACCACATTTTACAGTTCTCAGAACCCCCACCCGACTACCGTCGTATTTTAAAGCTCTAAGAACCTCCACCCGACTACCGTCGCATTTTACAGCTCTAAGCACCCCCACCCGACTACTGCCACATTTTACAGCTCTCAGAACCCCCACCCGACTACCGTCACATTTTACAGCTCCAAAAACTCCCACCTGACTACCGCCACATTTTAAAGCTCTCAGAACCCCCACCTGACTACCGCAAAGATTGTAGGGTAAAAGCATTGCTCTTCCCCTGAAAATAATTTAAGCATCTCCAAATTTCGCTAGCAATTTACGGGCCTGCGAACTTTACAACATTTTACAGCTCTCAGAACCCACACCCGACTTTCGTCGCATTTTAAAGCTCTAAGAACCCCCGCCTGACTAACACCGCATTTAACAGCTTTCAGAACCTCCACCCAACTACCGTCGCATTTTACAGCTCCCAGAACCTCCACCCGACTACCGCCACATTTTACAGCTTCCAGAACCCCCACCCGACTACCGAAACATTTAAAAGCTCCCAGAACCCCCTGCGACTACCGCCACATTTGAGAGCTCCCACAACCCCCAGCCGAATACCGCCGCCACATTTTACAGCTCCCAGAACCCCAGCTGACTACCGCCACATTTTACAGCTTCCAGAACCAAAACCCGACTACGACCACATTTTACAGTTCTCAGAACCCCCACCCGACTACCATTGCATTTTACAGCTCTCAGAACCCCCACCCGACTACCACCACATTTTACAGCGCTCAGAAACCCCCACCCGACTACCGCCACATTTTACAGCTCCAAGAACCCCCACCTGACTACCGGCTAATTTTACAGCTTCCAGAACCCCCACCCGACTACCGAAACATTTAAAAGCTCCCAGAACCCCCCTGCGACTACCACCACATTTGAGAGCTCCCACAACCCCCAGCCGAATACCGCCGCCACATTTTACAGTTCTCAAAACCCCCACCCGACTACCGCCACATTTTACAGCTCCCAGAACCCCAGCCGGCTACCGCCACATTTTACAGCTTCCAGAACCAAAACCCGACTACGACCACATTTTACAGTTATCAGAACCCCCACCCGACTACCATCGCATTTTACAGCTCTCAGAACACCCACCCGACTACCACCACATTTTACAGCTCTCAGAAACCCCCACCCGACTACCGCCACATTTTACAGCTCCCAGAACCCCCACCTGACTACCGGCACATTTTACAGCTTCCAGAACACCCACCCGACTACCGAAACATTTAAAAGCTCCCAGAACCTCCACCCGACTACCGCCACATTTGAGAGCTCCCACAACCCCCAGCCGAATACCGCCAAATTTTACAGTTCTCAAACCCCCACCCAACTACCGCCACATTTTACAGCTCCCAGAACCCCAGCCGACTACCGCCACATTTTACAGCTTCCAGAACCAAAACCCGACTACGACCACATTTTACCGTTCTCAGAACCCCCACCCGACTACCACCACATTTTACAGCTCTCAGAAACCCCCACCCGACTACCGAAACATTTAAAAGCTCCCAGAACCCCCACCCGACTACCGCCACATTTTACAGCTTCCAGAACCCCCACCCGACTACCGAAACATTTAAAAGCTCCCAGAACCCCCACCCGACTACCGCCACATTTGACAGCTCCCACAACCCACAGTCGAATACCGCCACATTTTACAGTTCTCAAAACCCCCACCCGACTACCGCCAGATTTTACAGCTCTCAGAACCCCCACCCGACTACCGCCACATTTTACAGTCCTCAGAACCCCCACCCGAATACCGCCACATTTTACAGCTCCCAGAACCCCCACTAGATATACTGTGTTTTAACGGAAAATCATATGGCAAACTACCAAATTAAATTTAAATATACAACAGCCTCTTTTTGGGTAATGAATTTATTTAGAAATCTTCCAAATTTGGGAACTGCACGTAGAGGCGATTTAGTTTTAACAGATCTGTGCTTTTAGGAAACTACTCATTTGGTAATCTCACTAACGGATTTGAACTTTTAGAAAATAACCCAATTTGGTAACTTTTTTTTAAATTCTTATTTTAATAAATGCCCTATTAATTATTTTTCTCTATTTGGAAACCACGGTTAGAGGAATTCCGGTTTAAGTGATGTGCGCTCTTTTAAAACTAACCATTTTGGGAACTGTCTGTTTAGAAACTGCCTTTTGGAAATAAAATAATCTGGTCCGTTGTAAAAACATTTGTGGCAGTCCATAAAAGAGACTTGGCAGCATAACGTCACACCGTACCTTGGGCTAAGGCCGCCATGCTGGTATCCTTTTTTCAATTCAAAAAAGCATGGGTGACGTATTATCTACGTCATGCTGCCAAAACCTTATTGAAAAAAGGTTATAGATTTAAGAATTTAAAATTTATTACGATTTTTAAAAGGCCAAAACAAGTATTAATTGTTTCCAAATCAAGACCCAAGTTACAATTACTAGAGTAGTATCTATCCATTCGTTTCAAAATGGCTGCCTTTTTGATATTTCAATTGTCTATATTTCGGAAAAAGCATAGAGTCACTTCGATTGTCTATGACGCTTCCTTACTCATTATAATCAGGGCTAAAAATAGCACTATCGTTTAAAAGAAAAGAAATGTTAAATGACTGTGCAACTATAATATGATTTTTCATGGTTTTGTGTTTCTAACGTGGTAATGCAGCATTTTCTAATGTGAATTTTCTATTACTTGATAATAGCAGACTCGGGATCATAGACCTACCTAGGAGGCTATGCCCCAAGACTACGTATCCCCAAAGTCTAACTATCCCCTGAAAATAAATATCCCCCAACATTCACCATCTTCAGAGTCAAACTATCCTCCAAGACCATATATCCCAACCACCGCTATATCCCGAGTTTTACTAAATCTAATTAATACTTCAATCTGCGTTGTTAAATGACAAATTTATTATACATAATTTCACCTCTAAATCTAACTGGCCAACAACATTCCTAACGTAAAAACACTTAACTAACTGATATCTCGATATGTATCTTAAATTGAACAGCGAAGGACCCATGCAAAGATGCAATAGTAGGCGAACTCGAAATTGGGAACGACGAATGCGACAGTCAAAACGAACATTGCATAACTGACCCTGCAAACAAATTCAAATTCAAATGCGAGGGATGCAAAGACAACTTTTACCCAGATGAAGGCGGATTCTGCGATGGTAAATGATCATTTTACGGACTTAAAATAACCACATTTAATATAACTGTCGGACATCTTAATATAACTTGCCAACTACATTCCTAACGTAAAAACCCTTAACTAACTGATATCTCGATATGTATCTTAAATTGAACAGCGAAGGACCCATGCAAAGATGCAATAGTAGGCGAACTCGAAATTGGGAACGACGAATGCGACAGTCAAAACGAACATTGCATAACTGACCCTGCGAACCAATTCAAATTCAAATGCAAGGGATGCAAAGACAACTTTTACCCAGATGAAGGCGGATTCTGCGATGGTAAATGATCATTTTACGGACTTAAAATAACCACATTTAATATAACTGTCGGACATCTTAATATAACTTGCCAACTACATTCCTAACGTAAAATCCCTTAACTAACTGATATCTCGATATGTATCTTAAATTGAACAGCGAAGGACCCATGCAAATATGCAATAGTAGGCGAACTCGAAATTGGGAACGACGAATGCGACAGTCAAAACGAACATTGCATAACTGACCCTGCAAACAAATTCAAATTCAAATGCGAGGGATGCAAAGACAACTTTTACCCAGGTGAAAGTGGATTCTGCGTTGGTAAATGATAAATTTACGGACTTAAAATAACCAAATTTAAGATAACTCTCGGACTTCTTAACCCAACTTTGCAACAACATTCCTAATCGCAAACAAATTAACTAACTGATTTTTCGATGGTTTTTGAATTTAGCAGCAATGAAGAACCCATGCAAGGAACTAGTTAAAGGCGCAACTGAAATTGGGGACGTCACATGTGGAAAGGAAGGCAAAAAGTGCATAGTAGATCCTGCGGACAAATCCAAACACAAATGCGACGAATGCAAAGACAATTTCAAACCAGGCGTAAGGGGAACTTGCGTTGGTAAATGATCAATTGATTATTATAATTATTATTAAATCTCACTTTCCAAAAACATTCCTTAACACAAAAATAATTATCTAATTGATCTCTCGATAATTTTTATAATTTAAAGGGATAAAAATAAGAAACTTTTTGGGTTGTGCGTATAGTATTTTCGGAGAATACCAAATACCTTGGTTATCTGTCAAATCTAATGTTGCAAAAAGCTGTATTATTTGACGAAATACTGGAAGGTTAAAAATTCTGGATCGAATTACAATTTAATGTAATTATTATACTAAATATTAAACTATGAAACCTTGTTTTAAACTAACAAGGCGGTCTTTAAATCATTGAAAAAGTCAGATAATAGATTATATTTTATTGATCACTTCATAACTAATGATAAGGAATTAATTAATATTATGAATATTTAATAGCCAAACATTATCCAAATTAAAAGACAAATTAGTAGAATAGTCCGTAAATTTATCGGAAATCGCAGTACGTCGGCCAGATATGCCTTCAAGGCGGTACAAGATTTAAATGAAGGCTAACATTTTAAATTTCTAAGCAAGCCAAAAAAGAGAGCTAGAAATAAAACAGAAAAGCTATTAAGGGAATACGTTACACCACCCTACAAAAATAAAAATAAATAATAAACCCTAACGAAACGATAGCCTATCGTTTAGTCCTGCTGGGAATTCCGTTCTGAATTTAAAAATCAGGCTATTTTCTTCAGTCACTCTATGAGGACGGTCACCGTTAAGAACCTTGAGCCCGCGGATAGAAATGGCAGCGATGGTGTGGACGATGTTCAAGTGTCTGTTTACTTGATTTTTGTCGCGGTTGCTTCTAATACCAAATAAGTGTTCCCGGAAACGATCAGCGAGGTGGCGACCAATCTCCCCGTAAGCTTTATCGCAAACTTTGCAGGATAGGGCGTATACACTCTTTTACGCGCGTCTTTCCCCCATCAAGGACCCTCCCACAATTTGCTCCACAGGCAGCTGCCATAGACGTACTGCACGTAGCTCTACCGTGGAAAGTTCTTTCCCCCACGGTATTGGCGACTCCCATGAAATACGCGCGTAAAAGAATCTATACGAGGTTTGATCTTGGGGTTGTAACTACTAAGTCGGAACTAACATACACGAATGTGTTGAAACGAGGGCGATTGCATCTCGTGGTGCCAGAATGAGTACCAAGCAAAACATCTTCGTGTAACGAAATTGAGACGAGAATCGACCGACGACTCTGGCCCAGACGTTAACAAAACCTGGGCGGTTCTTTGAAAATATCCTTCGTTTCTTGATCGATCTGCAGCGGATGAAAGTGCTTTCGAAGAATGCTTTCAACCTGAAGAACTTGCGGGTGGTAATTTCAATACGCCGTCCACCACGCCTGCTTTGAAATTTAAAATGTTGGTCTTCATTCAAATCTTGTACCGCATAGAAGGCATATCTTGCCAAAGTATTGCGATATCAGATTTATGGTCTAATCTACCAATTTGTCTTTTAATTCATATATTTCGGTGGCCTCTTACCTTTGAAACCTTTTACAAATTGTGCAAGATCTACATAGATATCGAGCTATGACGGCTACAGCACGGTTCCGCTATTGAGTTTTTTCTACTCATTTTAAAGAGGCATTGAAAGGCTTAGGTCATGATAACAGGGCCGTAGCTAGGGCTGGGCGGCCGGGGTGGCCGCCCCGGGCGCCGTGCTTGCGATAGGGTATAGGGGCGCCAAAATTGGTCCATATTATTATATTAGGGGGTGCCAAAATTGCAGCTCGCCCCTGGCGCCATTTTCTCTAGCTACGGTCCTGCATGATAAGTCATTTTTGGTTTAATGGGGATTTTACTGAGAACCCTATTAACATTTTCGCCTAAAATTATAAAAAAAATCAATTCTTCAGAGTGTACAGTGAGTTCGAAATTTTACCAAATAATTGGTTGAATGGAATAATGACGAATACTTCTTTACAGAGCCCTTCCAAATATAAGATATACTCTAACTTTCCAATCGAGCTTTCCTAAAACAAATGAAACCAATACTGTCTTCTTAATTTAGTGACGAAGAATCCTTGCAAGGACAAAATCGAAGATGAACCAGAAGTTGGGGACGCCGTATGCGACAAGGAAAATAAACTTTGCGTGCCTATGAACATTTCCGCATCCGAATGCGTTGGTAAATGATCAATTTAAGCGCTATAAAGGATCAAATGGAAGATCAACTGAACCTGGTTATTAATTATTTTTGAAATCAGGACGTTGCCAACTGGCCTTGAAGAATGACTGTCCCAAGCGGTTAGCGAACAAGTGCGCGATGAATGGTGAAACACCGGTCTGAATTTGTCCCAATGGGTACTACATGGGACCGGAGAAGTCTACCGTCGGTAAGTTGCTTAAAGTGCTGGAGAGCGCATTCATTTCCGTTATATGAGCTGATATTTTGCTGTTTTCAGTATTGTAGCGTCCTTAATTTTATTTATAATTACCCGAAAAAGGATTTTATAATTAAATACTTGTTAACTTGCTGTAGAAACGTGTAACACGTTGTGTCATATCAATAAAAATGATAAACATTGGTTTAAAGTAGCGTATTTACGTTAAAGTGAATTATTTAGAAGAGGCAGAATGTTGAAAACATATTTTTATGTAGACACAACAAGTTCATATCTGAAAAGTTTCATAGTATTCAATATTAGTAGTTTTCCATATTGTTTTGCAGGTGCTCAAATTTACGTCTATGAGTTACCAGGAATTAATGAAGGGATACAGTCAACAACAATCACCCCGGCTATCAAAATAGATGGCAAATCAACAACCTTTTCCCAACTTATGGAAAAACTGGTGATTCCAGACACTGAAAAACCAAAAGGAAATGATAAACCAAATCAGGAAACTGTTAATGAAGTTGATCTTTACGCCAGCAAAGCTGATGCGACACCCCTCCTAACAGCGTTAGCCGAAAAAATATTCAGTGCGGTAAGTCGAGTTCAACTTATACTCTCAGAAAATAGATTCTATATCAGCATCTCCCATTTCAGGAATGCGAAACAATACCAGGCAACCCTAAGAAGTGTAAAATCGGGGATTTAGAGCTGCTCGCAGACCAAAAAGACGCTTTCAAATCTACAATAACGAGCGCCAACCAGACGGAAGATATGTGTGCTTTCGGAGACAGCCCTTGCGTCAGAAAAGGACAACAGTGTAGTAACGAAAAGAAAACTGAAACCATGCCTTACCAATGTTTGTGCACAGCTGAGGGATACGAAACCGTTCCGGGAGCTTCCTACGAAAACTTCGCGTTTACATCCGAGGTTTGCCAAGGTAAGCGCCAATCGTCGTCAAATTTAGAATCTTTCATTGGAATTTAAGTTGCTTTAACCTCATTGTTACCATAAGACAAAGACGAATGCAAGGAGAATAACACCAGGTGTCCGAACGGCGAATGCCTGAATTTGCAACCGGAAAAAGGCATGTACACCTGCAAATGCAATGACCTTTTCATGAATCCGAAGAACGATGGTCAAACAAATAATAAGACATGCGTCGGTAAGTATTCCCAGTTTCAACAATGAACCCCGTCTACTCATCTACCTTCCTCAACTTCTGGATGCTACTCTTCTCAAAACAGATAGCTGCCAATCGGATTATTGTCCAGGACTAAATCAAGAATGCAAACCCGTTGGAAATAGCCATTACTGCGGGTAAATAATATAACGTTCGTGCTCTTAGCATCGTTTTAATTAAAATGTTTATCGAAAATGCTTAGTTGTAAAGATGGATATATGGGACCGGAATGTTCTCAGAAAATTGGTGAGTCAGAAACGGGAGCGTTCAAACAAGAATTAGACAGTACGTTTATCATTGATCATTTGCGGTCAGCTACCTTTGCCTCATTTCGGTCCCAAATGTAACTCGTTGAAAGTTGTTACAATTTCCCAGGAAACTGATTTTCTTCATTACATAAGTGGCGCGATGCTTTTCATCAAATACAATAACATTCAATATTTGCGTTCTAAAATACTGCGCGATATTTTCCAGAGGCTGAAAGCAACGTGATCATTGTCAGAGCTGTTTTGGGAACTGTTCTACTCTTAACTATCATCGTATCCGCGGTTAGCATAAGGAAGTAAGTGCGAAAAACTCATATATTACCTTACTGCATAATCTCGCTCATTCTACCCTCGCGCGTTACCATTCAGATTAAGAAGCAAGGCCAACAAGCAAAACCATAACAACCAGCCTTTGGACGATTTCAACGTAATTGTTTTAGATAACAATAACAAGAATGCTTTCAAGTACTGAGAATGTGGGATTGTGGGGATTCTTAACCCACTCTCGCATATTTTGTAGCGTTAGCTCGTCTGCTTTCTTATTTCGAGGCACTATTTTACGCGGACAGTCGCCATCTATCTTTACGAATTCTGATTAGAAATCAGACGGGTTTAGGCTACGAAGTATGCGAAGAAGGTACCACAAGGATATTCTTGATATCTGAATGTATTCTTGATATAAATAGATCTAATCCGATTGGTAATCTTTCATCTAAATCTTTTTTGTTTTCTTTCGGCGTCCGCGCAGTCCGGTAACAGAGGATACGACAACGCAGCGGGTCCGCGGTAAACTTCAAATACCAACAGTGGCGTAGCAAGAAATCCTTCGACGGAGGGGCTTAAACCATGTAAAATACCTAAGGGAGGTCGAGAAATGGGTAAAAATTTAGTACAGCCAAAGTTACACCAAGAGGAAGAATTACACGGAAACCCTCCCCTTGTCTATGCCACTGAACACCAAAGGCCATGTCCTCTGCCCACAATACTTTAGGATTATATTATTATTTTAAATGATTTTAGATTCCAAACGCGGAATTAGAACTGTAACTTAATATATGACGTAATAAACACTAAACCTTTTAAGAAAGATCAAATGGACTTGCTCAATACCTTTCCAATGTATACAGATCTACGAAAACTACCAACCCCGCTCCAAATTGGATTACCATTGAACCCATTACGCCAAGGGGTCCGTTAATTGCTACAATGCTACGCCAACCTTGGTGGGCTTAGTCAAATTTTAAAATATGGTTCAATTATAGAAAAAGAGGGGTCTCTCTATGTAGTGCGGAAGAAGTGCCCATAAAGCATTTACTCCCTCATATAATAATGACCTCCCTTACGAAAATGACTTGATCCAATTTTGGACATCGGATCCAATTTGTATCAAGCTATATCCTGAAGGGATCAAATAAGGATCAACTATTTCTTGATCAATTAATCTTTGTCAAATTTGGATAAAAAAATCTTTTAACTAAGAACTGGATCCAAATTTCGATCCAAATTAATTTGATCAAATAAAATTGTATCAAATTTAGATCCAGAAATCTTTTATATAAAAATTGAATCTAAGTTTGATCCAAATTAATTTGATCAAATAAAACTGCATCAAATTTGGATCCAAAAAGTCTTTTAACTAAGAATTGGATGCAAGTTTTACCCAAATAGGTTTGATCAAATAAAATTCTATCAAATTTAGATCCAGAAATCTTTTATATAAAAATTGAATCTAAGTTTCATCCAAATTTATTTGATAAAATAAAATTGTATCAAATTTGGATCCAATTGATATTTAGCCGGGACACTTTCTTGAAATCGTGTATGGAATTTTGTACGGTGTTGTCATCTACCACCAGCGGTTAGAAACACTGAGAATAACTTAAGCCGGTGGCTTAAATATATTATTTCTAAAATACATGACGGCACCGTATAATGATAAATGACAGCCGCCGTAAGTGTTTCTAGAAAGTGGTGCCAACCGTGACACCGTAGGCGATATCAATTGAATGTTCAAGAATCTAGAGTATATATTCCTAACTCAATAGTATAAACACAATTATAGAAGGCGATATGAGATTAGATGACTACTTTTATATCTGGCGAGACCGCCAGAACAATATCGATCTCAGTAAATATATTTTTATTTCAATGGTAAAATTTATCGAACAACTGGCAACATTTTGATAAAACTCTACAGCATAGAAATCAGAATGTAACTAGAACGATTTTTGCCATGGACTGGCGGATTAGTCAGTAAATCCCAAGGTTAGTAAAAAATGCTAAAAAAGGTAGCATCGTTTGGGTGGTTTTGATTTACGCGACGTCTTATTTTAAGTCTGTTCCCTGCCTTCTACACTCTAGTCGGTTCCCTAATAATTAGCCTTCTCAAAGTTGCAGTGACGTCACTCGGTTCTGTCCAATTACATTTCTTTGTTTTATTTAATCTACCATCTAAGCGGAACCAGGGGTAAAAACAAGGGATTTGGGTGGGGATATAATTCATTGTTTTTGTTAATTTTTATGTTATATTTACCTCAATTATTTTCGTTTACCACGTTTTGAGCACTTGGAGCACGTGATGCACGTGCAGTTTTTTTATCAGTTTCTTTATTTTTGGCCAAAGTAGACCAAGTGTGGCAGATATCGTAGGTTTCCTAGGTTTTTGGCCTAAAAATTAGCTTTTCATTATAGTACCTTATCGTTTCTTGGCATGATTTGTTATGTATGTAAGAAATTTTTCCACAAAGTTGGCGTTGTTGTCGTCCTTAAGGTTACAATTACCTCTTTTCGAAAATATTGACTAACATCCAGATTCCGCACTTGTAATGCTGGTCCCAGTCAGTATCCAAATCTCTTCGGATCCCGACCGGATCCAAGTCTCATTCGATCAAAAGCTGGTCCAAAACTAATAGGATCCAGACCGGGTCTAAATCTCATTGGATCCGAACTGGATCCAAATCTAATTGGATTAAAGTCTCTTTGGATCAAACGCTTTTTCAAAACTAATTGGATCCAGACCGCATCCAAATCTCTTGGAATGCCAACTGGATCCAAATCTCATTGGATCAAGACCGGATCCCAACTGGATCCAAATCTCATTGGATCAAGAACGGTTCCGAATCTCATTGGATCGAGACCCTTGGATCCCAAATAGATAACAGTTGGATCCAAAATTTTATCCAGAGAAGGCTGTAATTGTATCCCCGTTTGATCTGTCCAATTTTTGATGAAATTTGGATCAAATTTTGATCCACCATTTTCGTAAGGGCTGTCTCTGCATAAATGGAAACAAAGCTGAATAATTGTTTAGGTGGCTTTTTCACGAGGCGTGTTCCCCGGATTCTTCGATTGGCGGAATTTCTTCCTTCTTGGAAAATGGTTGATAAAAACAATAAAATGAACTCTGGGTCTACTTTTGCGATTGACATAAAATAAAATCTAAAAAGTAGGATAGTTCAATCCTCATAACACAACTATAAAAAGAACCGGAAGATCGTTATCGGAACCGGAAAAACAATTAAAAATAAAATGACGTTGCTTAATTTCCTTACCCTATGAAGGGTTCGAAAGCGTCGTAGGTTCTGAACAAAATGTTTTTAACTTTATGGTTCCCATCGTGGAAAATGGAGTCTGAAATCAGTAACATTTCAGTTAACTAGAGTTACACTTATATAATTCATATGAGCTAAAGTTTAAATTATATAAATAAATAAATGATCGGAAACTGCTAAGATTAAGAGTCAAACTTCATCCTCATCACCTTCTCAAGTGACGGTCTGTATTGCTAATCAAACTAATATAATTATCATATAATAAAAATAATAATAATAATAATAATAATCAGTTAGGCTAATACCATAAGTTAATGATACCTCTAAGTAGACAAATAAGCCCTTTCAAGGTGGAATCTTTGTCCAGAAAATGTGATGTCAAATCTTGTCTCTCCGATTCCCGCGAAAATGAAAGATTTGAAAAATATCTCGGACCCAGCGCCGCTGTGCGGTTGAGAATGAAACTATATTGGGCTGAGAGAAATAAACCAATAGCAAAAAAAAACGTTCTTTTGCCTCTGTGGGGGGAAAGGAATTTTCTAAGGGAATACCGAAATTTATCTCTTTTGGGGAAGTTCAAGCTAGCCTTGCACCAAACGGGATTAAAGAAACGTCAGCTTCGGCAGTTCCAAGTGTATGTTAAGGCTACTTTTATCCGCAGTACGGAGAGACGTAGGTCGATTTGGACAAGCATATCCGCCATAGGCAGCATAGCCATTTGTCTACTTAGAGGTATCATTAACTTATGCTAATACCCAAGGCACCACCTTAGGCCTAAGTCATCGAGTGACTTTAAAAGCATTTATTTTAGGTGGCCAGGTGACAATGCGTAGGAGGGTGTTGGCAAGCCCTGCAACAGCTCCCTTCACTAACTATTACCGTTAACCTCAACAAGTTTTTATGGAAGGGGAAACCGAAGAGCTCGGGGGAAAACCCCTAAAAGCTGGTTTCACACTCGACGGAAAATTAGCAGCGTAAAGTTGAACGTTAGCGGTATATCGAATGGGAATCAATTTTCAGCTCGGCGTTTATTATCGTCTTTCCGGCATATTTTCCGTCGAGTGTGAAACCAGCTTTAACCAGTGAGGGGAGAACTTGCAAACTGAACGCGGAAGGAGTTGTTTCGAGTTTTTCACGCAGTGCATTACTTTGAAAAAAACCCATCGTCTCATATCGTCAGATTCTGTCAGGATTTGCGTCTAAACCAACAGCTGTCTCAATCGTATTCTGTCTTGGAGTGACTCGAACAGGCTACCTCTAAATGCCTCCAAATGCTCAGTCCTCTCCCTTCACCGCTCAGGGCTCACTCTCCCCACTACACTTTGGGGGATGTCGAACTTAAGTCCGTCACCTCCCAAAAATACCTCGGGGTAACGCTATCCTGTACCCTTGATTGGAATCCCCATATCTTGACCGTCACTTCCAAAGCCGCCCGTGCCCTAGGTTTTGTGCGCCGACACGTCTCACATTGCTCCTTCCAGACAAAAACCCTCGCTATAAAAACATATGTCCTCCCCATTCTGGAGTATTGTTCCCCAGTCTGGTCCCCCAACACCGCCAGCGGTATGCATACCATTGAAACCATCCAACGTAAAGCCCTCCGTTTTGTTGCCAACATCGGTTTCTCTTGGAGTACAAGCATGACGCGAGTCTTGAAAAACTTTAAATGGGATTCCCTCTCGGACCGTCGCCGCGTCAAACGCCTCGCAATAGTAAACAGTGTTATTCACCGCTCCAACGGAGCCCTGGCCCCGCTTACGTCCGCCATCTCGTCTTGGCGTCGTGCTCCGCGCGGGATGAAATCCGCGGCTCTCATTCTTCCTGGCTTTCGACTCTCCGTCCGCAGGCACTCCTTCCTCCCCTCTTCGGTCCGTGACTGGAACTCTCTCCCGGACTTCCTAAAGCTAACTGAGTTCCTAGAACTTCATATTTAACTCGTTTACATGTAATAATGTAATATAACTCCTTTATTTTGTTTTATTTCCCTTGTATCTCCCTCACATTGTACTGTTTTCCTGTACATACAAACTGTATATATTTTTTCTCTGTATATGTATAATTTGTATTGTCCACTGTCTTAACGTGATGGGTCTTAGACCTCTTGTTGAGCAATAAAAGAACTAAAGAACTAAAGAAATTGAAGAGAGGAAATCTATACCGAGTACCGTACGAAGAGGGCCTGGTATTTTAATCCAGGTCGTTTCCATGATTTTATTTCGGGGGTGGTTTTAAATTTCACCCCCTTTGAGAGCTTAAACTAACTAACGAATTCCCCACCCCTTTGGTATTGAATTACTATGGTAAATTAAAATGTTTAATAACGTTATGATATAAATTGGAAAAAGTGGTAAATAATATAAAGTATGTAAGTATTAATTTTTCATTAATTATTTACAATATTTAGAACGGAAATCTGCATTTAAGGAGGTAAAAACTTCAGGGTGAAACATACGTAGCCTGGCCCATAAAAGTTCCCCATTCTTCTGCTAGACAACTAAAGGCTGGTTCACACGGGCAGTGTTTTCCTGATTTTCTCTATTTTCTCGTTTTACCACCTTTTCCCGTTGTTCTGGCGCACGGGAAAACGACTGTACACACGGACAAAATTAAACGGATTTTTCCGCCGTCAGCGCTGCCGGTAAACGAGAAAACGGAGAAAAAAATGTTGAAATATCTCTACTTTTTTTCCCGGTTTTCTGAAGCACTTTGAGCTCGACTAATCAGCGAGCGTTTCGCTGTCACGGGATTTTGAAATTCTTTAAAAGTAGGCTTAAGAATTTTTGCGTCTACCACGTGACGGCATAACGCTCGCTGACTGGTCGAGCCCAACGCCCCTCAAAAAAAGGTTATCCGATTTCTCACTCCCCGGCAGCGCTCGCTGTGATAAAATCCGTTAAATTTTGTCCGTGTGTACAGTCGTGTTCCCGTGCGCCAGAACAACGGGAAAAGGTGGTAAAACGAGAAAATAGAGAAAATCAGGAAAACACTGCCCGTGTGAACCAGCCTTAAGACATTGCACTTCCGAAGATAAGATTTCCAACGAATATTTTGACGCATTGGCTGCGCTCCATAACGGTCAACGGTCTCAACGAAAGCATTTTTAAGAAAACGATTTCTTCTTACTAAAAGCGGCAATTTACAGACCTCTCTTGTCATTAGTGTATACGCACTCCCGCTAGTGAATCTGCAGCTGACACTAAAACGGAAAAGTTAGATACAATTCACCTGTTCTGGTGGAGAGAATTACTCCACAACGTGATCTAGTTGTTAAGTTCAGAGTATTAGGACCACACTTTTTTCTGCTCCTCAATAGCGAGAGTAAAGAGACTGAAAGTAAACTGATTAAATCGTCTGCTTATCTAGAATTTATTTGCTAAATGGACATAGACTGCCATTTTTGGGAAAACGAGAGGAAAAACGATTTTACCACGACTCTAATTATTTTCCACCACAGAATCGGTGTAAAGTGGCGTCATTGGGTTACTCTCCTTAGTCCTTACTCAAAACGTCCCAGTCTAGAGTGTGCGATAAACAGTGTAAGCTAAATAAAGTTTAAGAACTTAGAAGTTGATAGACTATTTTTTATCATTAATAACCACTATTTATTATTATTTACCAGTGATATGCGCGTATTCTAAAAATAGTAATTTCTGGTGCACTTTTTTTTTTTGGTATTTGTCAAATACCAAATACTTCGGATTTTAAAAACCAACAGTGTAATTGAATTTTTAATACGACTAAATACCGCTAACCAAATAAAAGTTTTTATAAAATTATTCTACCAAATATAAAATTTTTATGTGACGGAGATTCTTACAAATAATAAAACGTATTTAACATACAGGTGTAAAAATAAGTAACTAAGTATATGAGATAATCGAAAAAACAAATATTTTATTTATCACTGACTTTTCAGCATATATCACCATTTTATCACTCTTAATCCTCTGGCGTATAGCCAATTTGGAAACTAACTCAAGTTAAAATCGCTTATCTCATATTTGAATGTTTTCTGAGACCCCGATCTCTTGTTCTCTTTTATTTTTGCATTCCTGTAATAATTGTATTTTTGTATTTTTGTTCTCTCATTTTTATTTTTTGTATACTGTGCTGCGCTCCTTCTAGGAGCCGCCCTGTTTCAAAAGGGAGTACCTCTGTACGGCAAAATAAACCTATAAACCTATATATATATAATTTGGACACTCTTGTCACTACCCACCATATATCACAAATACATTTGTATACTATGACCTAGCACTAGTTTTTACCTCTCCAAGGGAGCTACGTTCCTTAGGAGCAGTGACGTTGTAACCCTTCAGTAGGCCTTAGACATAAATCGCATTTTTAAATTACATTTAATTCTTAAAACATTTAGAGTTTTAACACTCGGTACAATCTTTGGGTCTCTACACTATTTCCCTGAGCTCGCCGTACATTAGGTGCATATCCGCGTACTCAAGCCCAGTTCACACTAGACAATTAATTGGGTCACTTAATTGAAACCAACTAACTAAGCAAGAAAATTTAATAGTGTTAACAGAAAAATTGTAACCATTGTTCCAACTTTTTCTGTTCACACTGTACAATTTTCTTGCTTACAATTAGTTGGTGTCAATTAAGTGGCCCAATTAATTGTATAGTGTGAACTGGGCTTCAGAATTAGTAAAATGTGCCATACTAATCTTAAATTTGGATACAAAATAATGAATTGTCGATACAGCGCTTCATTTTGTTCTTTAAAAAGTACCCTACCTTTCATAAAAAAGGGCCTCGCTGACTTTCTACAAAAAGTCAAATAACGAAATTGAAATTTGTCCCCCTGACCTAATGCGTTCAGACGAGATTAGATAACGCTTATGTAACTTGTGTTAGGTCTCATTAAGTACAGCTTAGGCAAAAATGTTCGGTGTGGTATAGTTAAGCCCAGTTCACACTATACAATTAATTGGCCCACTTAATTGTATCCAATTAATTGTTAGCAAGAAAATTGTATAGTGTGAGCCGAATAATTGTAACAATGGTTCCAACTATTTCTGTTCACACTATGCAATTTTCTTGATTACAATTAGTTGGATACATTTAAGTGTCCCAATTAGTTGTATAGTGTGAACTGGGCTTTAGTGTCATTTTATTCTTCCGCCTAGGCTAAAGGTCAGGCTTTACGCAAATCAAACTGCATCAGTAAAATTCCGGGTCTTGAACAGTTTCCCTAACACTCGTATTTCGCTCTTGTACGCTTCCCAAAATAAGAAGCGCTATCCCATCATCCATCCCGGTAAATACTTTGAATTGACATTCACCTCGTACAAGTTGCTTATTTACAAAATTTCTTACCATGTTTAACAATGTTTTTTATTCGTAGTGTTGTAAAAGCTTAGTTTCCACTGGGCATATTTTTCGTCCGGAATTTTCGTTTTTCGTAACAAAAATATTTCGTTTTCGGTTTCGTGACGATTTGGCATTTTCACTGAAATATTTTACGGCCGATATTTTTGGATGTAGTACGGCCGATATTTTGTATGTAGTACGGCCGATATTTTGTATGTAGAAAAGAAAATGGCTCCCAGAAGAAATGACTCGATTCAAGCTAATCTTATAATTTGTAATCTAGCTACTATTTTGTTAGCGACCAATATTTTGAAGAAGAAACTAAAATATAAGGAAAGATGTTGGATTCGAGAAATTCTTCGAAAACGCGAAGATCAAAGATATTTTAATAATTTAATCATCGAAAAGCGGTTTGGTGACAGAAAGCTAATTTAGTTAAGCCTGGTTGAAAAATATCAATTTAATAAAAACATACATTTCCGTGTATGTTCTTTCGAATGTCACCTGAACTGTTCGATCAGATTTTTTTGTCAAGATGACTTGCATCATATAATATCGGTCTTTTTCTAACAATTTTTATTAGTATTTCATTATTTACATTTCCCCATCTGTTCGGCTTTGCCACCTTGGCAGCGATGCTGCAGGTAGGAAATGGTCTAGAAGTCACGTGCATTTTTTGAGAGCCCTTATTGGCTACGTAAAACTTTACGGGCGAAAAAAATAGAAACTGACTTTCATCCGCCGAAAATCCGTTTTCGTTGACGGCCGCCGTAAAAATTTTCGGCACGACAGGTTTTCGTCCGTTTTTCGGTGGATTTATGCCCAGTTGAAACTAAGCTAAGTCGGAAAATTATCCGGAAAATGACCAAAGCCTTTTTCCGGAAAATTTTCAGTATTTTTCCGAAAAAAATAAAAAAAAATTTATTCCGTGATTAGTCTAATATATTGTTTGCAAATTTAAATAAGTGGCATTTTAACCTAATTTTTTCGAATATAAAATTAAAAACAAGTTGGCAAGCCAAAATATACCTCTCCTCGGAAGAATTGTCCCTAGTGGTATTAATTTATCGAGATAACCCTTAAAGATATATCTCCGCAATTTAGAGTTATTTGTTAAAAATATTAACCCATTTCTATGCCGCCCGGTATAAAATTTTAATTATAATTAAAATAATTGAGACGAACGACCAATTTTAATTTATTCAGAATATCATAAGTTAAGTAGTTACAACAGTAAGTTAGACGTACTATAACAATGCACAATTGAATTAAACCCTTTTACAGAACAAGTTTATCAGTTAAATATAATACGAAGCAAATTTTAATGAAAGAAATATCTACAGAGGCTTTTTGGAATTACTCTCTTACGAAATACTTGCCGCATCTTTAACGCTCATTTTATTTCAACACTCGCCCTTGATGAAGATACCGTAGATATCTGGTAGTGGACGACTCGTTCACTTCCTGTTGACGTTGTGACGCATACCACATGAAAAAGACCAATGCCGTCCAATTTCCAATATCATATAATGACTCGCACACCCAAGAAATCATTGACTGCGTTAGAAATCGTAGATATCCAAATATCCACACCAAATGTATTTACAAGAAGCAAAAACCTTACCATCAACAAAGCACAGAGAGCCACTTGACGAACCGCCAGCTCTTAAAGCAATTAACGTTAAATTATCTCCTTTGAATTAACAGAACTATATATAGGTCGTTAAAAAAGTGGACCACCCACAGGGTCTACCCTTTAACCCTCTAATCTCGGCTGACTGCGCTAAAACAAGATTTAACCTTTAAAAAATACCAGATTAGGCCTTCATAAATTCATTAATAAAAAAAGACTTTATTACCTATTATGCTTACGATGCCTGTCTTAATTTCAGTGAATCTAAGGAGCTATCGGTGGTTCTGTGGTAGAGCGCTCGACTGCCAAGCCGAATGGTCTGGGTTCGAAACCTGGGTGGCGCATTTATTTTTAATCAATAGAGAAACGCTAAAGTAGAATTTCTTCGATGCAATAATTTCAATTTCAATTCTATTTCAATTAAACCAAAATTTCGTACTCTATTAAATACGCTTCCGATAAAGCTGAAGGTCTAATTTTCAATAAGGCGTAACAAGTGTCGGTGGTACTGTGGTAGAACGTCCGCCTGTCAATCAGGAGGTCTCAGGTTCAAATCCCGCCCGATGCGATCGCAAATTGATACTAAGACGAATACCGTGTACAACTGGTGGAAACCCTGCCATTGGACGTTGAGAGGTAGCATTACACTCAGCACTCGGTCCGTCCCAAAGTCATTAAGAAGAAGTTGGAGAGAAAACGCCCGTATAAACACAACAGACTCAACATGCACATCCATCAGAACACAAACACAACAAATTCAACACTCACAACCTACGCATAAACATTACAAAAACCGTAATACACCAAACCGTCACGACGGTGAGCGAAAAAACACCATCCAAACCAAACCGCAAATGCATCCGTTAACGCTCACCGTCACACGGTGGTTTTGCCAACCCTTTGAGAAACTGCGTACGCAGTGATTACACTTTGCACCGAAAATGCGAACGCGTTCGCAGTCCTGACAAACAGACCCACCCACAGACCCACCCACAGACAGACACGGTCGTTGTATAACCCCTCCTAGGGGACTTTGTCCCCTCGGAGAGGTAATAAGCCTCCAGTTTAAACTGATTAACAATGTAACAATAGTAATGTTTTGCAGTATGTTTACTATTATCAGACATTTTATATCGATAAAAAGATAAAAAAACCCTTAAAAAGGAGTTTATAGAGATAAGGGAGTGTGTATACCGATTAGGGGGCACCTGCGGGCGGGGGAAACGGGGGGTGAAACGGGCCCCTATAGGGGCACCCCTTTTGCGTACATTTTCGGCGGGTCAAAAGGTTAGGTCAATAGGTTAGATGATTTACGATGTTATACCACCTCATAAAACCTAGGTGGTAACCCCCCATTGTGGGTCAATAGGTTATCTGCCCCTATTCGACAGGAGGTGTGGATAACGATGTTATGCAAACAGCTATAAACCGTTAAATAAGGTGGAACGGGCCCCTGTAGGGGCCCCCATTTTGCGTACATTTTCGGCGGGTCAAAAGGTTAGCTCTTTTACGAGGTTGATTTACGATGTTACCCTAGGTGGTAACCCAATTTAGGTCAAAAGGTTAGATGATTTACGATGTTATAACCCATAAAACCCGGGTTATAACCCATAAAACCCAGGTGCTAACCTATTATAGGTCAATAGGTTATCTGCCCCTATTCCGCAGGTGGTGTGGACTGACACGATGTTATGCAAACAGCCTACCCGTCATAGTGAATGTCGGGCCTAGGGCACAATTCGAGTTGGTTTTCGCCGACAAACACTTTCGGGCCCCTAAGGGTAGCGTAAAATAGCGGGCGGTCATCGGTAAAAGTGTTTTGGAAAAAAAGAGCAGAGTGTATACAAATTATAAGGTTTTATTTATACATTCAAAGTTACAGTACATTAAGCGGATGAAAACGTTTAAAGATAAAACAATTTATTTTTAATATATTTATGGTTTGTAGATACCATATTAAACAAATTGTAAAAGTTAAATACACAAAACATATTTTGGTTGGCCACTGTTTCTTTAAAATCGTCAATAATTTTAAATGCTGTTACGTAATTGGACGCGTAGCGGACAACGGTATCATACCTTTCATGTTCATCCGATAGAAATAAATTGTTAGGTGCACATGGTTCTTTATACAATATTTCGTAAATTTTACGATAATTATCGGTTATAACGTAACCCATTAATTCAAAGAGTTTTTGGTTCACTTTAAGGAGTTGAATGTGCGAATTAATGAAATATTTGAGTCTGTCCAATTCTCGAGTTTCCGGCGCTTTGATTACGACTGACGCTTCGGATATCGTACTTTGCAAGGTTAATTCTTTTTGGTCAGACATGGCGGCGGTCACTAGCGCATCAGATAGCGGGAACGGTGATCGAAAGGGCAACCGTTGGGGATCATTTATTTGTTCCCAGTGGCCGTATAAATCATCCCAGGCGCGCGAAGACATTTCAAAGACCTGGTGTGTGATTTTATTGCATAGAGCTACAGATATATCGAGCTCAGACGTAAAACCCGTAGTAACGAAAAGCTCGGATGAAAGTGAATACCGAGGGTTAACTTTCCGCTGAGTCGGATCAAATTTAGACATTTTAGTAGGCGCTGGAACGTTATCTACACAGCTTCGTTTAGACATGATGCTCGAGAAACGGTTTGTAGTGTACTGCCGATGGATGACGGGGATGAATCCCTTATATAGCGATAATAATTTGATGACGTAATCAGGATGACTCACGCGATTAGTCAAATTTTGCGGTGTTATGTGTATAGCGACGGCCATATTGGTAAACCAAAGAGATAGAAATTCTACAAGTCCCATTAAAAGTAAAATCAACGCGATTAGTAATGCGTTTTTAGGATTGTTCGCGATAAGGCGAGTAACGGGAAAGGCGGGATCGTCCCTATTCGGTAGGGCTGGTGGAATCATCTGACATGATGTTATGCAAACAGCCAGTAGCTATAAACCCGAGTAATGGGCCCCCTACGGCATCTGTCAAACACTTTTTCCCACGTGCGAGTGGTGTTATGAAATAAATCCAAATAGTTCAATGGGTCGAGCCCTATGTGTATCTATTCATAACTATTTTCACCGACAAACACTTTCCCCGTGTAACATTATTTTCAAACACTTTTACGATGCGCAAAGCTATCCGTCTTACGGAATATCGGCCCTAAGGGGTAAAGGGTAGATAGAGGATGGCCCTTGCCCCCAGCGCGTAAAATAGACACAGCGGGTGTCCCCTCTCGCTAGCTAAAAGTGTCGTTTTTACATCAGGTGTGGATTCTTCGCGCTAAAATGGTTATAACAAACGATTGTTCCCACCAAAAATGTAAAATCCATCTCCGCTGTTCTCGGATGAGGACGTAGCCATTTAAGTTTTTATCAATTTTTATATTTTTAGCTTGGCGATGTATTCCAAAATTAAATGGTAACCAGTATGCGTTACAATTTCAAGATGCAAGATACTCGAGAATGGTAAAATAGTCTATATTTAAAGTTAAAATGCGAAAACTATATTTGTATAGTCGAAATTTATTTTAACGTATTAAAATAAAAATTCATCTTTCTGACAAGAGTCTTACCCATCATACATACACCGTCTAATCTGGAATCTATGTTTAACAATTGGAGGAATTCGTGTTTACGATAGGCTCTTTTTTAACGTAACTTAGTACATTAATTGAGTATTTTGAAATATTTTAATATCGGAATTTTTTTTGATGTATTAAAAGTAGAGTTAAGATGCTTTTATAGTATTTTCTATGTATTAGCATATCTGAACTTGCGGTTCAATTTTGGGTACATGGACCACTTAAACGCTAATGATATTCAAATGAAGTTTAAAAATATTTCCATTTGAACGAGTCCCTCTTTTTATATCAGCAAAGTACTGAACGATTCTATCTTATGGATTTAAATAGTTCTAACAATAGTACAACTACAACATTTGAGAAAGACACTTTTCCCATTGTGAAAGTGGAATACAAAATAAGAATCACTTCAATTTAAAACGCACTTTAAATTTAAGTATAGACTATTTTACCATTCTCGAGTAACTCTTTTTTTCTTTAAAAGCTGAAGAAATATTAGAAACGACATCAGTGATCAATTAATTGTTTCCGAGTATGACAGACGATTTTTGATATTAAAGAGTCATTTTTCAAAAGTAAGATTGTTTTCGGTTATTTTTTTTTAAAGCTAGCTTAGAAATCACATTATTTTTATATATAATTATTTAGTTGTAATGTTAATTCTTAATTACTGGTAGCCTTCACTAGAAACTATTATAAGAATTATATATGAATTTATAACCAAGCGTGTATTTACCACTAGTGAATGCAATATCAGTCGAAGAATTGAAGAAAGACGGAATCACGTCATTATTAAGAACTGGTGACTACTTCTGTATATATTGTGACGGTTCAGTTTTTCATGTTCCAACTGTCGGACGGCTAGCATGGTACTGTGACGGATACTCAATCTGTTTGAAGTACCGTAAAGCTGTTTATTTCCAATCAAAAAGAATTCTAAGTATAAGAATTCCTCCAGGTGTATTAAAAGCGTTACCACGCATATATTTGTGTTTAAATTGTGATATGTTGGGCACTAAGAGAGCAGCCAATTTGTCATATTGCGAAGTAACTGGTGGATGTTGTGTATTTCCAAAAATTAAAAAATAATAATAGTATGTGTGTGTTTTTCTATTATTTTTCCACCTATATTTGGCGTATTGAAAGCTATTTTAACGTATTGAACGTAGAGTCAGGGGTTTTTATAGTATTTTACTACCTATATTTACATTTTGGAAAGCTATTTAAACGTATTGAGCGTACAGAGTATTTTGCATTATTTATGGTAATAAAAGGTAATTATTGTAGAAAATAAAAGATATTTTAATTAAAACATTTCGGTGATCTATTCCAAAATGAAATGGTAACCCCGTATGCGTAACAATTTCAATATGCAAGATACTCGAGAATGGTAAAATAGTCTATATTTAAAGTTAAAATGCGAAAACTATATTTGTAGTGTTCAATTTAAAAGAAAATTACTTCAGCTTTTAAATAAGATTTTTTTTCTGTATCTACCCTATATCATTTACATATTATTTTTTTATTCTAATTTAACCATAACTTTAAAAACGTTGCACGTCTGAATAGCTGTGTAGAGTACGATTAACAGAGATAAATATTTCTGGGTTCAGTTAATGTGATGATTCGAGTGAAAAATTTGAATATGTTAAAGTTATTGGATTGAAGGAAACTTCAGTGTTTTCAGAGTGATAATTAAGGGAAGTTGCCGTACAATATAGTTGAAAATTATCTTTTTAAGTCTGTGTCCACCCATTGATTATGTTAGGAAGTGAAAAAATTTCATTTAGCAAGCTTTTCTTCAATTTCGGTATCCACCCTGTATCATTTAAAAGCTCAAGCATTGTTTTTATCAAGTTAATTTCAAAAATATCTTAAAACAAGCTTCCCTAAGTCTGACTAGCTCTGTAGAGTAATAATAAAATAGCTAAATATTTTTTGGGTTTAATTCTTGTGATGCTTAGTGAAAATTTTCCATATATTACAGTATTAGGTTGGCTAATTATTTTTTTCAACTGCTACCATTCTCAACGGGTGAACATAGAATAACAAAGATAATTGTCCAATATATTTAAAGCCAACTTTCCTTACATTTCTCTATGAAAACACTGAAGCTTCTTTCAATGCGATAACTTTATTACATGCATTTTTTTTCCAGAATTACAATTATTGAATCGAAAAAAATATGGAACCACCCTAGAATTAACCAACACAGGTATTCAGAAGAGATGGTGTTCAATTTAAAAAAATTACTTTTTTTGGATCCACCCTATATCAGTTATATAAAACCTGAAATTATTTATTTTTTTGAATTCTAATTTAACCATCACTTTAAAAACGGTAACTTCCCTTAAATTTCCAACTGAAAACACTAAAGTTTCATGCAATCCATTAACTTTGACTTTTGAAATTGTTTCACTCAGAATCATCACATTAAATGGGAGCCACTCTGTATCGTAAAATTAAAAGCTCAAGCAATTTTTTTTCCAAATTCATTTTTAACTTATCTTAAAACACGCTTCCCTAAGTCTGACTAGCTCTGTAGGTTAATAATAAAATAGCTAAATATTTTTTGGATTCAATAATTTTGATTCTGAGTGAAATATTTGCATATATTACAGTATTAGGTTGGCTAATTATTTTTTTCATCTGCTACCATACTCAATGGGTGAACATAGAATAATAAAGGTAATTTTCCACTATATTTAAAGCCAACTTCCCTTACATTTCACTATGAAAACACTGAAGCTTCTTTCAATGCGATAACTTTATTACATGCATTTTTTTCCCAGAATTACGATTATGGAATCGAAAAAAAATATGTGACCACCTTAGAATTACCCAACACAGGTATTCAGAAGAGATGGTGTTCAATTTAAAAAAATTACTTTTTTTGGATCCACCCTATATCAGTTATAAAAAACCTGAAATTATTTATTTTTTTCAATTCTAATTTAACCATCACTTTAATAACGGTAACTTCCCTTAAATTTCAAACTGAAAACACTAAAGTTTCATGCAATCCAATAACTTTGACTTTTGAAAATTTTTCACTCAGAATCATCACATTAAATGGGAGCCACTCTGTATCGTAAAATTAAAAACTCAAGCATTGTTTTTATCAAGATAATTTTAAACATATCTTAAAACACGCTTCCCTAAGTCTGACTAGCTCTGTAGGTTAATAATAAAATAGCTAAATATTTTTTGGGAGTCAATAATTTTGATTCTGAGTGAAATATTTGCATATATTACAGTATTAGTTTGGCTAATTAATTTTTTTTCATCTGCTACCATACTCAATGGGTGAACATAGAATAACAAGGGTAATTTTCCATTATATTTAAAACCAACTTCCCTTACATTTCACTATGGAAACACTGAAGCTTCTTTCAGTGCGATAACTTAATGACATGCAATTTTTTTGCCCAGAATTACAATAATTGAATCGAAAAATGATCCAACTCGGCTTATTACGCGGATAATACAGAAATATAAATTACTTGATCAAAACGTTTTACGAATAATTTTGAGAGCTTTATCTATTGAATAAAAGTTAACCATCCCCAACCTCAAAGGTGGTATCGCGCTTAGATAGAAGACCCGATATGTTCGCGAATTCCGACAACGACCATAATTTCAAACTATGTTTTTTATATTTTTTATTTACTTATTTCTTTTATTTTGTTTAATTATATATATTTAAAATTGAAGCTGAAACAAATTTTAAAATGACTTTGGTTTCCCATAAGACATGCTACCCTCCCCACCTCGCCGTCTTGCACGCGTGCGCTGATTTCCCCTGGGGGGGGGGGGGGGGCGCGGTCTGGGGCGCGGATTTCTCGGGGGGGGCGCGGTCGGGGGGAACTTTGGGACGAAAAAATATTTATGCATACATATAGTGGAGGCTACTGTTCTTTAGCCGCGCGCGTTTTTTCTCAAAGGCTAGTGTTACGTCGTCATAAACGGAGTATAAATTCCCGTCGCGCGACTACACCCCGTTTTATTCATAACTAAACCCTCAGTATCGTGTCGGTGTTATGGCGAGAATGGCCGTTGTCGAATTTGACTTTCTACTAGGAAAATCCGCCTCGCGCTCCGGCGGAGAGCCCCCCGACATTGTCGTGAAGGAACTAGCTATATCAACAGTATCGACCCCTCCCGCCGTTCAAGCTTGGACTTTCGAACAACCCTATCCAGTACAACAACTTCCGAACGCCATTAAAAGACAAAACGGCTGGGTGTCTAGGAACCTTCACGGTATTTGCTGGACCGCGGGGTATCTCCCCTATTATAAACTACCCGCCTGCCTTATATCAGCTGTTTCGAGTGCTGATATGATTTTTACAAAAGGAGACGTAAAGTGTAAATTTTTAGCCGATTATATTGAGACCGCCATATACGATTTGGAAACTTTTGACTGTCCCCGAGCTGTGACTTTTGATACGCCCCCGCCAGTGAAATGTCTATTCAGACATCAAACTCTAAACACCCGACAACCGTGTTCTTTGGAACGAAGTCTACTTTTCGCCGACTGGATTACCCAGAACCGCGCTGAAATAGACAACCAAATACGATGTCCATTTTAATTTTTTTTTGTATCGCACTATAATATTTTTATTTGACTCGTAAAAGAAAAATAATTTTTGTAATATATCATCTTATAAAATAAATATTTTTTATTATCTTATAAATCCGACTCGTTATTTCTCATTGCTCGCGTCATTTTTTAGATTATGTAATTAATAGTTCATTGTGTCCATTCATTCGCCCACGTTGGAAAAATATTATAAACGTATTTTAAAAATATTAAGTGTCAATTTATCAATGTAAAATTTACTTTATACGGTCACCTTTAAAAATAACAATGTATTCAATATAAAAACGTTTATTCACATTTTCTTTACAGCGGTTTTAATATTATGAATTTGATTAGTTTTACAATATTCTTGAAAATAAATCAGAGCAGCCATTTCCTTTTCAGTCGGCATTTTTAATTCGGCTGGCAGGTTAGATGTAGTTGGTTCGGTTGATTCCATTGTGGCACCGCGCTTTTTACATGCCACAATAAGTTCGTTAAGATAATCGATAATTTTATCATCTGACATTTCCTCGGCCTCCGTGTAATGGAGCGATTCACTCTCATCACAATCACACGCCAGATCCGAATCTTCTTTCATTGTATTACAAGATAAATGTGTCATAAAATGTTGTTTGAAACCTCTCACGGACCGGTATATTTCCGAGCATATCCCGCATTTCTTGGGTACACTAAGCGGAGACATCTTCCTCTTTCCCATAGCGGCTGGCTTATGAAAACCACAACGCATCTACGTAATCTTTACGTTTCATGGTGTAGATTACGTCATTTTTATAGATTACGTCATTTTTATAGATTACGTCATTTTTATAGATTACGTCATTTTGGGGGGTTTAAACCCAGAAATATTATTCCGTAGCTCAAAGAGAATCGGGATGGCATAAATATATTGTGAATTTTAAAAACGGTTAAAGTCTCTTTTCATTAAGTATTTTTAAATATTTGAATATCGGAATTGTATTTTGCCGCGTTAAAAGTAGAGTTTAGATGTATAGTCGTTTTAAGAAATACTCGTGATATAGGGTCAAGTGCCCAGCATATTTAAGTACTACAATGATATTAAAATAAAGTTTAAAAATATTTCCATTCTACGTTACTTTAACAACGAATATTCTATGACGTCAAAACACTCAAATCCATGTTTCAAATTCAAATTAACAGCGCAAAACACTTAAATCTATGTTTTCATTTGATTTTTAAATTAACCGCGACCGCGCCCCCCGAGAAATCCGCGCCCCAGACCGCGCTCCCCCCAGGGGAAATCAGCGCACGCGTGCAAGACGGCGAGGTGGGGAGGGTAGCATGTCTTATGGGAAACCAAAGTCATTTTAAAATTTGTTTCAGCTTCAATTTTAAATATATATAATTAAACAAAATAAAAGAAATAAATAAATAAAAAATATAAAAAACATAGTTTGAAATTATGGTCGTTGTCGGAATTCGCGAACATATCGGGTCTTCTATCTAAGCGCGATACCACCTTTGAGGTTGGGGATGGTTAACTTTTATTCAATAGATAAAGCTCTCAAAATTATTCGTAAAACGTTTTGATCAAGTAATTTATATTTCTGTATTATCCGCGTAATAAGCCGAGTTGGATAATTTTTCGATTCAATTATTGTAATTCTGGGCAAAAAAATTGCATGTCATTAAGTTATCGCATTGAAAGAAGCTTCAGTGTTTCCATAGTGAAATGTAAGGGAAGTTGGTTTTAAATATAATGGAAAATTACCCTTGTTATTCTATGTTCACCCATTGAGTATGGTAGCAGATGAAAAAAAATTAATTAGCCAAACTAATACTGTAATATATGCAAATATTTCACTCAGAATCAAAATTATTGACTCCCAAAAAATATTTAGCTATTTTATTATTAACCTACAGAGCTAGTCAGACTTAGGGAAGCGTGTTTTAAGATATGTTTAAAATTATCTTGATAAAAACAATGCTTGAGTTTTTAATTTTACGATACAGAGTGGCTCCCATTTAATGTGATGATTCTGAGTGAAAAATTTTCAAAAGTCAAAGTTATTGGATTGCATGAAACTTTAGTGTTTTCAGTTTGAAATTTAAGGGAAGTTACCGTTATTAAAGTGATGGTTAAATTAGAATTGAAAAAAATAAATAATTTCAGGTTTTTTATAACTGATATAGGGTGGATCCAAAAAAAGTAATTTTTTTAAATTGAACACCATCTCTTCTGAATACCTGTGTTGGGTAATTCTAAGGTGGTCACATATTTTTTTTCGATTCCATAATCGTAATTCTGGGAAAAAAATGCATGTAATAAAGTTATCGCATTGAAAGAAGCTTCAGTGTTTTCATAGTGAAATGTAAGGGAAGTTGGCTTTAAATATAGTGGAAAATTACCTTTATTATTCTATGTTCACCCATTGAGTATGGTAGCAGATGAAAAAAAAATTAATTAGTCAAACTAATACTGTAATATATGCAAATATTTCACTCAGAATCAAAATTATTGAATCCAAAAAATATTTAGCTATTTTATTATTAACCTACAGAGCTAGTCAGACTTAGGGAAGCGTGTTTTAAGATAAGTTAAAAATGAATTTGGAAAAAAAATTGCTTGAGCTTTTAATTTTACGATACAGAGTGGCTCCCATTTAATGTGATGATTCTGAGTGAAAAAATTTCAAAAGTCAAAGTTAATGGATTGCATGAAACTTTAGTGTTTTCAGTTTGAAATTTAAGGGAAGTTACCGTTTTTAAAGTGATGGTTAAATTAGAATTAAAAAAATAAATAATTTCAGGTTTTATATAACTGATATAGGGTGGATCCAAAAAAAGTAATTTTTTTAAATTGAACACCATCTCTTCTGAATACCTGTGTTGGTTAATTCTAGGGTGGTTCCATATTTTTTTCGATTCAATAATTGTAATTCTGGAAAAAAAAATGCATGTAATAAAGTTATCGCATTGAAAGAAGCTTCAGTGTTTTCATAGAGAAATGTAAGGAAAGTTGGCTTTAAATATATTGGACAATTATCTTTGTTATTCTATGTTCACCCGTTGAGAATGGTAGCAGTTGAAAAAAATAATTAGCCAACCTAATACTGTAATATATGGAAAATGTTCATTAAGCATCACAAGAATTAAACCCAAAAAATATTTAGCTATTTTATTATTACTCTACAGAGCTAGTCAGACTTAGGGAAGCTTGATTTAAGATATTTTTGAAATTAACTTGATAAAAACAATGCTTGAGCTTTTAAATGATACAGGGTGGATACCGAAATTGAAGAAAAGCTTGCTAAATGAAATTTTTTCACTTCCTAACATAATCAATGGGTGGACACAGACTTAAAAAGATAATTTTCAACTATATTGTACGGCAACTTCCCTTAATTATCACTCTGAAAACACTGAAGTTTCCTTCAATCCAATAACTTTAACATATTCAAATTTTTCACTCGAATCATCACATTAACTGAACCCAGAAATATTTATCTCTGTTAATCGTACTCTACACAGCTATTCAGACGTGCAACGTTTTTAAAGTTATGGTTAAATTAGAATAAAAAAATAATATGTAAATGATATAGGGTAGATACAGAAAAAAAATCTTATTTAAAAGCTGAAGTAATTTTCTTTTAAATTGAACACTACAAATATAGTTTTCGCATTTTAACTTTAAATATAGACTATTTTACCATTCTCGAGTATCTTGCATATTGAAATTGTTACGCATACGGGGTTACCATTTCATTTTGGAATAGATCACCGAAATGTTTTAATTAAAATATCTTTTATTTTCTACAATAATTACCTTTTATTACCATAAATAATGCAAAATACTCTGTACGCTCAATACGTTTAAATAGCTTTCCAAAATGTAAATATAGGTAGTAAAATACTATAAAAACCCCTGACTCTACGTTCAATACGTTAAAATAGCTTTCAATACGCCAAATATAGGTGGAAAAATAATAGAAAAACACACACATACTATTATTATTTTTTAATTTTTGGAAATACACAACATCCACCAGTTACTTCGCAATATGACAAATTGGCTGCTCTCTTAGTGCCCAACATATCACAATTTAAACACAAATATATGCGTGGTAACGCTTTTAATACACCTGGAGGAATTCTTATACTTAGAATTCTTTTTGATTGGAAATAAACAGCTTTACGGTACTTCAAACAGATTGAGTATCCGTCACAGTACCATGCTAGCCGTCCGACAGTTGGAACATGAAAAACTGAACCGTCACAATATATACAGAAGTAGTCACCAGTTCTTAATAATGACGTGATTCCGTCTTTCTTCAATTCTTCGACTGATATTGCATTCACTAGTGGTAAATACACGCTTGGTTATAAATTCATATATAATTCTTATAATAGTTTCTAGTGAAGGCTACCAGTAATTAAGAATTAACATTACAACTAAATAATTATATATAAAAATAATGTGATTTCTAAGCTAGCTTTAAAAAAAAATAACCGAAAACAATCTTACTTTTGAAAAATGACTCTTTAATATCAAAAATCGTCTGTCATACTCGGAAACAATTAATTGATCACTGATGTCGTTTCTAATATTTCTTCAGCTTTTAAAGAAAAAAAGAGTTACTCGAGAATGTTAAAATAGTCTATACTTAAATTTAAAGTGCGTTTTAAATTGAAGTGATTCTTATTTTGTATTCCACTTTCGCAATGGGAAAAGTGTCTTTCTCAAATGTTGTAGTTGTACTATTGTTAGAACTATTTAAATCCATAAGATAGAATCGTTCAGTACTTTGCTGATATAAAAAGAGGGACTCGTTCAAATGGAAATATTTTTAAACTTCATTTGAATATCATTAGCGTGTAAGTGGTCCATGTACCCAAAATTGAACCGCAAGTTCAGATATGCTAATACATAGAAAATACTATAAAAGCATCTTAACTCTACTTTTAATACATCAAAAAAAATTCCGATATTAAAATATTTCAAAATACTCAATTAATGTACTAAGTTACGTTAAAAAAGAGCCTATCGTAAACACGAATTCCTCCAATTGTTAAACATAGATTCCAGATTAGACGGTGTATGTATGATGGGTAAGACTCTTGTCAGAAAGATGAATTTTTATTTTAATACGTTAAAATAAATTTCGACTATACAAATATAGTTTTCGCATTTTAACTTTAAATATAGACTATTTTACCATTCTCGAGTATCTTGCATCTTGAAATTGTAACGCATACTGGTTACCATTTAATTTTGGAATACATCGCCAAGCTAAAAATATAAAAATTGATAAAAACTTAAATGGCTACGTCCTCATCCGAGAACAGCGGAGATGGATTTTACATTTTTGGTGGGAACAATCGTTTGTTATAACCATTTTAGCGCGAAGAATCCACACCTGATGTAAAAACGACACTTTTAGCTAGCGAGAGGGGACACCCGCTGTGTCTATTTTACGCGCTGGGGGCAAGGGCCATCCTCTATCTACCCTTTACCCCTTAGGGCCGATATTCCGTAAGACGGATAGCTTTGCGCATCGTAAAAGTGTTTGAAAATAATGTTACACGGGGAAAGTGTTTGTCGGTGAAAATAGTTATGAATAGATACACAAAGGGCTCGACCCATTGAACTATTTGGATTTATTTCATAACACCACTCGCACGTGGGAAAAAGTGTTTGACAGATGCCGTAGGGGGCCCATTACTCGGGTTTATAGCTACTGGCTGTTTGCATAACATCATGTCAGATGATTCCACCAGCCCTACCGAATAGGGACGATCCCGCCTTTCCCGTTACTCGCCTTATCGCGAACAATCCTAAAAACGCATTACTAATCGCGTTGATTTTACTTTTAATGGGACTTGTAGAATTTCTATCTCTTTGGTTTACCAATATGGCCGTCGCTATACACATAACACCGCAAAATTTGACTAATCGCGTGAGTCATCCTGATTACGTCATCAAATTATTATCGCTATATAAGGGATTCATCCCCGTCATCCATCGGCAGTACACTACAAAACGTTTCTCGAGCATCATGTCTAAACGAAGCTGTGTAGATAACGTTCCAGCGCCTACTAAAATGTCTAAATTTGATCCGACTCAGCGGAAAGTTAACCCTCGGTATTCACTTTCATCCGAGCTTTTCGTTACTACGGGTTTTACGTCTGAGCTCGATATATCTGTAGCTCTATGCAATAAAATCACACACCAGGTCTTTGAAATGTCTTCGCGCGCCTGGGATGATTTATACGGCCACTGGGAACAAATAAATGATCCCCAACGGTTGCCCTTTCGATCACCGTTCCCGCTATCTGATGCGCTAGTGACCGCCGCCATGTCTGACCAAAAAGAATTAACCTTGCAAAGTACGATATCCGAAGCGTCGGTCGTAATCAAAGCGCCGGAAACTCGAGAATTGGACAGACTCAAATATTTCATTAATTCGCACATTCAACTCCTTAAAGTGAACCAAAAACTCTTTGAATTAATGGGTTACGTTATAACCGATAATTATCGTAAAATTTACGAAATATTGTATAAAGAACCATGTGCACCTAACAATTTATTTCTATCGGATGAACATGAAAGGTATGATACCGTTGTCCGCTACGCGTCCAATTACGTAACAGCATTTAAAATTATTGACGATTTTAAAGAAACAGTGGCCAACCAAAATATGTTTTGTGTATTTAACTTTTACAATTTGTTTAATATGGTATCTACAAACCATAAATATATTAAAAATAAATTGTTTTATCTTTAAACGTTTTCATCCGCTTAATGTACTGTAACTTTGAATGTATAAATAAAACCTTATAATTTGTATACACTCTGCTCTTTTTTTCCAAAACACTTTTACCGATGACCGCCCGCTATTTTACGCTACCCTTAGGGGCCCGAAAGTGTTTGTCGGCGAAAACCAACTCGAATTGTGCCCTAGGCCCGACATTCACTATGACGGGTAGGCTGTTTGCATAACATCGTGTCAGTCCACACCACCTGCGGAATAGGGGCAGATAACCTATTGACCTATAATGGGTTAGCACCTGGGTTTTATGGGTTATAACCCGGGTTTTATGGGTTATAACATCGTAAATCATCTAACCTTTTGACCTAAATTGGGTTACCACCTAGGGTAACATCGTAAATCAACCTCGTAAAACAGCTAACCTTTTGACCCGCCGAAAATGTACGCAAAATGGGGGCCCCTACAGGGGCCCGTTCCACCCTATTTAACGGTTTATAGCTGTTTGCATAACATCGTTATCCACACCTCCTGTCGAATAGGGGCAGATAACCTATTGACCCACAATGGGGGGTTACCACCTAGGTTTTATGAGGTGGTATAACATCGTAAATCATCTAACCTATTGACCTAACCTTTTGACCCGCCGAAAATGTACGCAAAAGGGGTGCCCCTATAGGGGCCCGTTTCACCCCCCGTTTCCCCCGCCCGCAGGTGCCCCCTTATCGGTATACACACTCCCTTATCTCTGTTTATGTTTCAATTGGTTATTTTTATGCCATTCGGAAAATTTACCGGAACATTTTTCGCATTTTATTTTTACGGAAAATTAACAATTCTAATTAAACGCTATTCTTTGAAAAAATTCAACTTGGCATTAATAAAATCACTAAATGATACAGCAAACTTTTGTTAGTTTAATAATTAACTTTTGGAATTTACTATTGTGTTTATCGCTTCACCGTTAAAAACAAATGAATAATAGATGTAAACAATTGGGCTCAAGGCAGCATACCGAACTTTCGTTGTTTTGGGGTCAGGTTTTTGTGGGCCTAAAACTCTGAAACGAAGCATTTTAGGACCCATGTTCATAGGTTTCATTAGGACTCTTAGGACCCTACCTAAAATTGATGATATACACCCTGTATAAACGTATAATATTATCAACTTTTCGCATTTATCCCAAAATAAACTGGCTGAAAAATTAAAGATAACGATTAGATAACGCCGACCTCCAGTCACTCGGCCGATAAATAAATAATACCTACTATAAGCTAGTCCTTGGGAGTTGAATAAAGTATATTTTTAAAGATCCTTCATGTGATTATTTATCGGAAGTAAAGTAATAAATTTTGAAGCTAGCACTCTGCATAACGCCGGGGTTCTAAAAATGAGTAACGCGAGTTAGTTTCATCTTGAGGTTCTGATTACAAGCTGATTGCGATAAAATGCGCGATGAAAACAATACATACAGATTGACTAAAACAAAGTACAGTCCGCCCCTTTTTAAATATCTGCATTTGGAAACCATGTGGTGAAATTCATTTTCGGGTTGAAATTAGTTTCCACATTACTATTTATTCCGTTCGATAAATTATCAAAAACAAAAGTTACAATAATAGTCAATCAATTTATTGTTTCATTTACGATTTAATATTTTATCGGATATTTTTCCATTTCCCATTATCACGCAATACCATAAAATCGTGGCACAAAAGCAAGTCGGGGTACTCGCTTGAAGCCACCACTTAAATGGACACATATATTCGGGCGAACTTAAATATAACTTGATAAAATACGCGAAAAAGTAGATTAGTCCAAAATTAAAAGGGATAATATAGCTAAACCCTAAACAAATTTTAAGAAATTAAAAAACTTACTAATAACTCGTACCAATAGGTCTTCGAGCAAACAAAAAGACGCGAAGCTCGGATCAAATAAATTTTGTTTGCTCGAAGATAATTGGTTCGAGTTATTAGTAAGTTTTTTAATTTCTTCAAATTTGTTTAGGGTTTAACTATATTATCCCTTTTAATTATGGACTAATCTACGTTTTCGCGTATTTTATCATCCTTCGCACAGTCCATAAGTGGTTTCTTCTAACTTAAATATCACTTACCTTCCAAGCCTGAAAAAGTCACAAAAAAGGCAATATCAGACCAATTTTAAATTAATTTTAAGTAACAATAGCTATTAATTATCCATACCTTCTATATTGATAGTCATACAAATAAAGTGTACCATTAGATTTTTACTTTTCAGGGTCCGACGTGAAAAGAATTTGAACTAAAGGCTATTCAACTTAATTTAAGTTTTGTAACCAAAAAATTTCAAACTCAGGCTGAATAGACGTTACAGTGGGAGCTGCTGCATTTCACCAACTAGAATCCACTTATCAAAAAAATTAGCTAACGGTATATTTAACAATTGACTAACAACTCTTTCATCGCATTATAAAACCCTGGTTCTTTCAATGTCACTGTTTACCGCGTTTACTTAAAACGACCCTGGACATCAGCACCTTCGAGTGACGCGGGTCGCTACCTTATCTGACCTCTAAGGATGACGTTTCTAGATATAATAGACGCCGGTAACGCAATTGATAATCACTTTCCGGTCGCGAACGTTCAGTGGAGGTAGTTATTTCCTCGGAATTAGAGAAGGAAAGGTTTAAACTTATCTCGGTAAATTGAGTATGAGTGTCAGTACGCTGGCGGGCCTGGTATCGGCCCTGTTGCTGGTGACCGGTTTACTGAGCACGGAACTGAACGCGAAAAGAATACCAGCCGGAGCTGAAACCGAGAAAATTGAGCTTGGACAGTACCAAGTCTGGTTGGAGGAAATCGAGAAGGCTGGTAAAGACTTGCACCAAGTGGATCATCAAAAGAATCAGCACAGCCTAGAAAATAATAATGCAGGTGTGAAATGTTGAGCTAGAGACGGCCGTCCGGTTTCTTCGCAAGTAGGTACCTCTTACTTGCTTGGTATATAGACGGATCTCTAGCTCGTTTTCTATTATGTTACATAAAATTATTTCGCTGTACTTACAAGGAGACATCCCGAAGTGTAACCCACTGATTTTGTTAAAACTCGGGGGATTGGGAGACCTTCGTGTAACTTGAAAAATCCTCAAGGGAATTTATTCAATGGGCAACCGTTTTGCCATGGCAACAAAAAATGTTTTTCATATTAAATAATTTAAATTTTCCCATTGAAAATAACATGGGATTCTGACCGATTCCTAAAATTAAAAAATAATTCATCAAATAATTTCAAATTAATAGATCAAAATTGCTAAAATTTTAAATTAAAAAAATCTCAAAATAGTTTGAAATATAATATTTTTTCAAAATTGATTAAATTTGTAGCAATGTGAAAGGAATTAATTGAAATTAATTAGTTGTGTAAAAATATATTAATATAGATAAATTGTGTTTTTTTAAAAAAATGATTTAATTTGATCAATTTTGTAAAAATTTTCAATGTGAAAATTTCAATTATTTGTTATCCAAAACATTTTTTTGGTTGCCCATTGAATAATTACCCTTTAGGATTTTTCAAGTTACATGAAGGTCTACCAATCCCCCGAGTTTGAACAAAATCGGGGGTTACACTTCGGGATGTCTCCTTGTTAAATAAGGTAGTAAACGAGACACTAAGCTATCCTTAAAATAGCATATAACGTACATCTTCGGAGATAAGTATTCCCCACCCTACCCAGCCATGTTAATGTAGTTTTCCTTGAAACATCTACAACTGGGCAAAAAATTGTTTACCGTTTTGAAACGACATACTTATCTGAAATTTCCATAAGAAACTTGTTAAGAAAAGAGCTTCGGGGAATAGTACTCGATTTTCGATGAGTATTTGTTTCCTTTATACAATTTGTAGGCTTAAATAATACTATCCGTTTGACAAAGTGAAAGAAATATATGTGACTGTAGCGCTTTTAAAGCTCCGAAAATTCTAAATCAGAAAAATGAAAATAAAAAAACCTCGTTGTTGTTGCTACTTGGTAAATTACTTTAAACAAATGTAAAAAGGCGGAAAATAATCTCCCATTGAGAACAATTATCTTGCAATAATATATACTTCTGAAGTAAAGCTATGTGGTTATAACAGTAACTATGTTTTGCGATGATTTTAGAAGTTTAAGCTAATCGTACGCTAAAAACTACACCCGTTATTTTAAGTGATCATTAGAAGTGAAAAGAAGCACATTGTGAAAAACTAAATGAAAAGAGACTTAAACCGGTTTTAAAATTCACAATTTATTTATTTAGAAAATCCAACGTTTCGGAGGAACTGTTCCTCCTTCTTCAGGGATTTTTACAAAAATTTCAAAATCATAGATTCGTTGGTGGTTTCCAATTTCTAGTTATCTATTCGTTAATTGAAGAAGTTCAAGCTTTCAAATTTAAAGATTGTTTTATTCTAATATTAAAATTTAATTTGTTTGTGTAAAATGATAATCACGATTATATGGCCTATGTTACACTGAATATTGGCATTCGTTTTCTTTAAGGATCAGAATAGACTATAAAATTTTGATATTTTAGCTCCATCTAAATCTATGTGCAAAAATAAAACTAATACAAACGCCTGTCTTGCGAAAAATGGAACGTGCAAAGAACACGCGACAGATCCGACCAAATTCGTATGCGAATGTAAGATTGGAAAACCGTTGGATCCGTCTACTTCCGCAAAATGTCCAAGTAAGTGCGAGAGATAAATCAGGTATTGTGACAACGAATGGACATTGACACGATACTACATATTTTAGAAATATGCGAAGCCAAATCAAACATTGACGCCTGTCTGGCGAAAAATGGAACGTGCAAAGAACACGCGACAGATCCGACCAAATTCCTATGCGAATGTAAGATTGGAAAACCGTTGGATCCGTCTACTTCCGCAAAATGTCCAAGTAAGTGCGAGAGATAAATCAGGTATTGTGACAACGAATGGACATTGACACGATACCACATATTTTAGAAATATGCGACGCCAAATCAAACATTGACGCCTGTCTGGTGAAAAATGGAACGTGCAAAGAACACGCGACAGATCCGACCAAATTCGTATGCGAATGTAAGATTGGAAAACCGTTGGATCCGTCTACTTCCGCAAAATGTCCAAGTAAGTGCGAGAGATAAATCAGGTATTGTGACAATGATTGGACATTGACACGATACTACATATTTTAGAAATATGCGAAGCCAAATCAAACATTGACGCCTGTCTGGCGAAAAATGGAACGTGCAAAGAACACGCGACAGATCCGACCAAATTCGTATGCGAATGTAAGATTGGAAAACCGTTGGATCCGTCTACTTCCGCAAAATGTCCAAGTAAGTGCGAGAGATAAATCAGGTATTGTGACAACGAATGGACATTGACACGATACCACATATTTTAGAAATATGCGAAGCCAAATCAAACATTGACGTCTGTCTGGCGAAAAATGGAACGTGCAAAGAACACGCGACAGATCCGACCAAATTCGTATGCGAATGTGAGAATGGAAAACCGTTGGATCCGTCTACTTCCGCAAAATGTCCAAGTAAGTGCGAGAGATAAATCAGGTATTGTGACAACGAATGGACATTGACACGATACCACATATTTTAGAAAAATGCGACGCCAAATCAAACATTGACGCCTGTCTGGTGAAAAATGGAACGTGCAAAGAACACGCGACAGATCCGACCAAATTCGTATGCGAATGTAAGATTGGAAAACCGTTGGATCCGTCTACTTCCGCAAAATGTCCAAGTAAGTGCGAGAGATAAATCAGGTATTGTGACAACGAATGGACATTGACACGATACCACATATTTTAGAAATATGCGACGCCAAATCAAACATTAACGCCTGTCTGGCGAAAAATGGAACGTGCAAAGAACACGCGACAGATCCGACCAAATTCGTATGCGAATGTAAGATTGGAAAACCGTTGGATCCGTCTACTTCCGCAAAATGTCCAAGTAAGTGCGAGAGATAAACCAGGTATTATGACAACGATTGGACATTGACACGATACCACATATTTTAGAAATATGCGAAGTCAAATCAAACATTGACGCCTGTCTGGCGAAAAATGGGACGTGCAAAGAACACGCGACAGATCCGACCAAATTCCTATGCGAATGTAAGATTGGAAAACCGTTGGATCCGTCTACTTCCGCAAAATGTCCAAGTAAGTGCGAGAGATAAATCAGGTATTGTGACAACGAATGGACATTGACATGATACCACATATTTTAGAAATATGCGAAGCCAAATCAAACATTGACGCCTGTCTAGCGAAAAATGGAACGTGCAAAGAACACGCGACAGATCCGACCAAATTCGTATGCGAATGTAAGATTGGAAAACCGTTGGATCCATCTACTTCCGCAAAATGTCCAAGTAAGTGCGAGAGATAAATCAGGTATTGTGACAACGAATGGACATTGACATGATACCACATATTTTAGAAATATGCGAAGCCAAATCAAACATTGACGCCTGTCTAGCGAAAAATGGAACGTGCAAAGAACACGCGACAGATCCGACCAAATTCGTATGCGAATGTAAGATTGGAAAACCGTTGGATCCATCTACTTCCGCAAAATGTCCAAGTAAGTGCGAGAGATAAATCAGGTATTGTGACAACGAATGGACATTGACACGATACCACATATTTTAGAAATATGCGAAGCCAAATCAAACATTGACGTCTGTCTGGCGAAAAATGGAACGTGCAAAGAACACGCGACAGATCCGACCAAATTCGTATGCGAATGTGAGAATGGAAAACCGTTGGATCCGTCTACTTCCGCAAAATGTCCAAGTAAGTGCGAGAGATAAATCAGGTATTGTGACAACGAATGGACATTGACACGATACCACATATTTTAGAAATATGCGACGCCAAATCAAACATTGACGCCTGTCTGGTGAAAAATGGAACGTGCAAAGAACACGCGACAGATCCGACCAAATTCGTATGCGAATGTAAGATTGGAAAACCGTTGGATCCGTCTACTTCCGCAAAATGTCCAAGTAAGTGCGAGAGATAAATCAGGTATTGTGACAACGAATGGACATTGACACGATACCACATATTTTAGAAATATGCGAAGCCAAATCAAACATTGACGTCTGTCTGGCGAAAAATGGAACGTGCAAAGAACACGCGACAGATCCGACCAAATTCGTATGCGAATGTGAGAATGGAAAACCGTTGGATCCATCTACTTCCGCAAAATGTCCAAGTAAGTGCGAGAGATAAATCAGGTATTGTGACAACGATTGGACATTGACACGATACCACATATTTTAGAAATATGCGAAGCCAAATCAAACATTGACGCCTGTCTAGCGAAATATGGAACGTGCAAAGAACACGCGACAGATCCGACCAAATTCGTATGCGAATGTAAGATTGGAAAACCGTTGGATCCGTCTACTTCCGCAAAATGTCCAAGTAAGTGCGAGAGATAAATCAGGTATTGTGACAACGAATGGACATTGACACGATACCACATATTTTAGAAATATGCGACGCCAAATCAAACATTGACGCCTGTCTAGTGAAAAATGGAACGTGCAAAGAACACGCGACAGAATCGACCAAATTCGTATGCGAATGTAAGATTGGAAAACCGTTGGATCCGTCTACTTCCGCAAAATGTCCAAGTAACTGCGAGAGATAAATCAGGTATTGTGACAACGAATGGACATTGACACGATACCACATATTTTAGAAATATGCGAAGCCAAATCAAACATTGACGCCTGTCTAGCGAAAAATGGAACGTGCAAAGAACACGCGACAGATCCGACCAAATTCGTATGCGAATGTAAGATTGGAAAACCGTTGGATCCATCTACTTCCGCAAAATGTCCAAGTAAGTGCGAGAGATAAATCAGGTATTGTGACAACGAATGGACATTGACACGATACCACATATTTTAGAAATATGCGAAGCCAAATCAAACATTGACGTCTGTCTGGCGAAAAATGGAACGTGCAAAGAACACGCGACAGATCCGACCAAATTCGTATGCGAATGTGAGAATGGAAAACCGTTGGATCCGTCTACTTCCGCAAAATGTCCAAGTAAGTGCGAGAGATAAATCAGGTATTGTGACAACGAATGGACATTGACACGATACCACATATTTTAGAAATATGCGACGCCAAATCAAACATTGACGCCTGTCTGGTGAAAAATGGAACGTGCAAAGAACACGCGACAGATCCGACCAAATTCGTATGCGAATGTAAGATTGGAAAACCGTTGGATCCGTCTACTTCCGCAAAATGTCCAAGTAAGTGCGAGAGATAAATCAGGTATTGTGACAATGATTGGACATTGACACGATACTACATATTTTAGAACTATGCGAAGCCAAATCAAACATTGACGCCTGTCTGGCGAAAAATGGAACGTGCAAAGAACACGCGACAGATCCGACCAAATTCGTATGCGAATGTAAGATTGGAAAACCGTTGGATCCGTCTACTTCCGCAAAATGTCCAAGTAAGTGCGAGAGATAAATCAGGTATTGTGACAACGAATGGACATTGACACGATACCACATATTTTAGAAATATGCGAAGCCAATTCAAACATTGACGTCTGTCTGGCGAAAAATGGAACGTGCAAAGAACACGCGACAGATCCGACCAAATTCGTATGCGAATGTGAGAATGGAAAACCGTTGGATCCGTCTACTTTCGCAAAATGTCCAAGTAAGTGCGAGAGATAAATCAGGTATTGTGACAACGAATGGACATTGACACGATACCACATATTTTAGAAATATGCGACGCCAAATCAAACATTGACGCCTGTCTGGTGAAAAATGGAACGTGCAAAGAACACGCGACAGATCCGACCAAATTCGTATGCGAATGTAAGATTGGAAAACCGTTGGATCCGTCTACTTCCGCAAAATGTCCAAGTAAGTGCGAGAGATAAATCAGGTATTGTGACAACGAATGGACATTGACACGATACCACATATTTTAGAAATATGCGAAGCCAATTCAAACATTGACGTCTGTCTGGCGAAAAATGGAACGTGCAAAGAACACGCGACAGATCCGACCAAATTCGTATGCGAATGTGAGAATGGAAAACCGTTGGATCCATCTACTTCCGCAAAATGTCCAAGTAAGTGCGAGAGATAAATCAGTTATTGTGACAACGAATGGACATTGACACGATACCACATATTTTAGAAATATGCGAAGCCAAATCAAACATTGACGCCTGTCTGGCGAAAAATGGAACGTGCAAAGAACACGCGACAGATCCGACCAAATTCGTATGCGAATGTAAGATTGGAAAACCGTTGGATCCGTCTACTTCCGCAAAATGTCCAAGTAAGTGCGAGAGATAAATCAGGTATTGTGACAACGAATGGACATTGACACGATACCACATATTTTAGAAATATGCGAAGCCAATTCAAACATTGACGTCTGTCTGGCGAAAAATGGAACGTGCAAAGAACACGCGACAGATCCGACCAAATTCGTATGCGAATGTGAGAATGGAAAACCGTTGGATCCATCTACTTCCGCAAAATGTCCAAGTAAGTGCGAGAGATAAATCAGGTATTGTGACAACGAATGGACATTGACACGATACCACATATTTTAGAAATATGCGACGCCAAATCAAACATTGACGCCTGTCTGGTGAAAAATGGAACGTGCAAAGAACACGCGACAGATCCGACCAAATTCGTATGCGAATGTAAGATTGGAAAACCGTTGGATCCGTCTACTTCCGCAAAATGTCCAAGTAAGTGCGAGAGATAAATCAGGTATTGTGACAACGATTGGACATTGACACGATACCACATATTTTAGAAATATGCGAAGCCAAATCAAACATTGACGCCTGTCTAGCGAAAAATGGAACGTGCAAAGAACACGCGACAGATCCGACCAAATTCGTATGCGAATGTAAGATTGGAAAACCGTTGGATCCGTCTACTTCCGCAAAATGTCCAAGTAAGTGCGAGAGATAAATCAGGTATTGTGACAACGAATGGACATTGACACGATACCACATATTTTAGAAATATGCGACGCCAAATCAAACATTGACGCCTGTCTGGTGAAAAATGGAACGTGCAAAGAACACGCGACAGATCCGACCAAATTCGTATGTGAATGTAAGATTGGAAAACCGTTGGATCCATCTACTTCCGCAAAATGTCCAAGTAAGTGCGAGAGATAAATCAGGTATTGTGACAACGAATGGACATTGACACGATACCACATATTTTAGAAATATGCGACGCCAAATCAAACATTGACGCCTGTCTGGTGAAAAATGGAACGTGCAAAGAACACGCGACAGATCCGACCAAATTCGTATGTGAATGTAAGATTGGAAAACCGTTGGATCCATCTACTTCCGCAAAATGTTCAAGTAAGTGCGAGAGATAAATCAGGTATTGTGACAACGAATGGACATTGACACGATACCTTATATTTTAGAAATATGCGAAGTCAAATCAAACATTGACGCCTGTCTGGCGAAAAATGGGACGTGCAAAGAACACGCGACAGATCCGACCAAATTCGTATGTGAATGTAAGATTGGAAAACCGTTGGATCCATCTACTTCCGCAAAATGTCCAAGTAAGTGCGAGAGATAAATCAGGTATTGTGACAACGAATGGACATTGACACGATACCACATATTTTAGAAATATGCGAAGCCAATTCAAACATTGACGTCTGTCTGGCGAAAAATGGAACGTGCAAAGAACACGCGACAGATCCGACCAAATTCGTATGCGAATGTGAGAATGGAAAACCGTTGGATCCATCTACTTCCGCAAAATGTCCAAGTAAGTGCGAGAGATAAATCAGGTATTGTGACAACGAATGGACATTGACACGATACCACATATTTTAGAAATATGCGACGCCAAATCAAACATTGACGCCTGTCTGGTGAAAAATGGAACGTGCAAAGAACACGCGACAGATCCGACCAAATTCGTATGCGAATGTAAGATTGGAAAACCGTTGGATCCGTCTACTTCCGCAAAATGTCCAAGTAAGTGCGAGAGATAAATCAGGTATTGTGACAACGATTGGACATTGACACGATACCACATATTTTAGAAATATGCGAAGCCAAATCAAACATTGACGCCTGTCTAGCGAAAAATGGAACGTGCAAAGAACACGCGACAGATCCGACCAAATTCGTATGCGAATGTAAGATTGGAAAACCGTTGGATCCGTCTACTTCCGCAAAATGTCCAAGTAAGTGCGAGAGATAAATCAGGTATTGTGACAACGAATGGACATTGACACGATACCACATATTTTAGAAATATGCGACGCCAAATCAAACATTGACGCCTGTCTGGTGAAAAATGGAACGTGCAAAGAACACGCGACAGATCCGACCAAATTCGTATGTGAATGTAAGATTGGAAAACCGTTGGATCCATCTACTTCCGCAAAATGTCCAAGTAAGTGCGAGAGATAAATCAGGTATTGTGACAACGAATGGACATTGACACGATACCACATATTTTAGAAATATGCGACGCCAAATCAAACATTGACGCCTGTCTGGTGAAAAATGGAACGTGCAAAGAACACGCGACAGATCCGACCAAATTCGTATGTGAATGTAAGATTGGAAAACCGTTGGATCCATCTACTTCCGCAAAATGTTCAAGTAAGTGCGAGAGATAAATCAGGTATTGTGACAACGAATGGACATTGACACGATACCTTATATTTTAGAAATATGCGAAGTCAAATCAAACATTGACGCCTGTCTGGCGAAAAATGGGACGTGCAAAGAACACGCGACAGATCCGACCAAATTCGTATGTGAATGTAAGATTGGAAAACCGTTGGATCCATCTACTTCCGCAAAATGTCCAAGTAAGTGCGAGAGATAAATCAGGTATTGTGACAACGAATGGACATTGACACGATACCACATATTTTAGAAATATGCGACGCCAAATCAAACATTGACGCCTGTCTGGTGAAAAATGGAACGTGCAAAGAACACGCGACAGATCCGACCAAATTCGTATGCGAATGTAAGATTGGAAAACCGTTGGATCCGTCTACTTCCGCAAAATGTCCAAGTAAGTGCGAGAGATAAATCAGGTATTGTGACAACGATTGGACATTGACACGATACCACATATTTTAGAAATATGCGAAGCCAAATCAAACATTGACGCCTGTCTAGCGAAAAATGGAACGTGCAAAGAACACGCGACAGATCCGACCAAATTCGTATGCGAATGTAAGATTGGAAAACCGTTGGATCCGTCTACTTCCGCAAAATGTCCAAGTAAGTGCGAGAGATAAATCAGGTATTGTGACAACGAATGGACATTGACACGATACCACATATTTTAGAAATATGCGAAGCCAAATCAAACATTGACGCCTGTCTAGTGAAAAATGGAACGTGCAAAGAACACGCGACAGAACCGACCAAATTCGTATGCGAATGTAAGATTGGAAAACCGTTGGATCCGTCTACTTCCGCAAAATGTCCAAGTAAGTGCGAGAGATAAATCAGGTATTGTGACAACGAATGGACATTGACACGATACCACATATTTTAGAAATATGCGAAGCCAAATCAAACATTGACGCCTGTCTAGCGAAAAATGGAACGTGCAAAGAACACGCGACAGATCCGACCAAATTCGTATGTGAATGTAAGATTGGAAAACCGTTGGATCCATCTACTTCCGCAAAATGTCCAAGTAAGTGCGAGAGATAAATCAGGTATTGTGACAACGAATGGACATTGACACGATACCACATATTTTAGAAATATGCGACGCCAAATCAAACATATACGCCTGTCTGGTGAAAAATGGAACGTGCAAAGAACACGCGACAGATCCGACCAAATTCGAATGTGAATGTAAGATTGGAAAACCGTTGGATCCATCTACTTCCGCAAAATGTCCAAGTAAGTGCGAGAGATAAATCAGGTATTGTGACAACGAATGGACATTGACACGATACCACATATTTTAGAAATATGCGACGCCAAATCAAACATTGACGCCTGTCTGGTGAAAAATGGAACGTGCAAAGAACACGCGACAGATCCGACCAAATTCGTATGTGAATGTAAGATTGGAAAACCGTTGGATCCATCTACTTCCGCAAAATGTCCAAGTAAGTGCGAGAGATAAATCAGGTATTGTGACAACGAATGGACATTGACACGATACCACATATTTTAGAAATATGCGACGCCAAATCAAACATTGACGCCTGTCTGGTGAAAAATGGAACGTGCAAAGAACACGCGACAGATCCGACCAAATTCGTATGTGAATGTAAGATTGGAAAACCGTTGGATCCATCTACTTCCGCAAAATGTTCAAGTAAGTGCGAGAGATAAATCAGGTATTGTGACAACGAATGGACATTGACACGATACCTTATATTTTAGAAATATGCGAAGTCAAATCAAACATTGACGCCTGTCTGGCGAAAAATGGGACGTGCAAAGAACACGCGACAGATCCGACCAAATTCGTATGTGAATGTAAGATTGGAAAACCGTTGGATCCATCTACTTCCGCAAAATGTCCAAGTAAGTGCGAGAGATAAATCAGGTATTGTGACAACGAATGGACATTGACACGATACCACATATTTTAGAAATATGCGACGCCAAATCAAACATTGACGCCTGTCTGGTGAAAAATGGAACGTGCAAAGAACACGCGACAGATCCGACCAAATTCGTATGCGAATGTAAGATTGGAAAACCGTTGGATCCGTCTACTTCCGCAAAATGTCCAAGTAAGTGCGAGAGATAAATCAGGTATTGTGACAACGATTGGACATTGACACGATACCACATATTTTAGAAATATGCGAAGCCAAATCAAACATTGACGCCTGTCTAGCGAAAAATGGAACGTGCAAAGAACACGCGACAGATCCGACCAAATTCGTATGCGAATGTAAGATTGGAAAACCGTTGGATCCGTCTACTTCCGCAAAATGTCCAAGTAAGTGCGAGAGATAAATCAGGTATTGTGACAACGAATGGACATTGACACGATACCACATATTTTAGAAATATGCGAAGCCAAATCAAACATTGACGCCTGTCTAGTGAAAAATGGAACGTGCAAAGAACACGCGACAGAACCGACCAAATTAGTATGCGAATGTAAGATTGGAAAACCGTTGGATCCGTCTACTTCCGCAAAATGTCCAAGTAAGTGCGAGAGATAAATCAGGTATTGTGACAACGAATGGACATTGACACGATACCACATATTTTAGAAATATGCGAAGCCAAATCAAACATTGACGCCTGTCTAGCGAAAAATGGAACGTGCAAAGAACACGCGACAGATCCGACCAAATTCGTATGTGAATGTAAGATTGGAAAACCGTTGGATCCATCTACTTCCGCAAAATGTCCAAGTAAGTGCGAGAGATAAATCAGGTATTGTGACAACGAATGGACATTGACACGATACCACATATTTTAGAAATATGCGACGCCAAATCAAACATTGACGCCTGTCTGGTGAAAAATGGAACGTGCAAAGAACACGCGACAGATCCGACCAAATTCGAATGTGAATGTAAGATTGGAAAACCGTTGGATCCATCTACTTCCGCAAAATGTCCAAGTAAGTGCGAGAGATAAATCAGGTATTGTGACAACGAATGGACATTGACACGATACCACATATTTTAGAAATATGCGACGCCAAATCAAACATTGACGCCTGTCTGGTGAAAAATGGAACGTGCAAAGAACACGCGACAGATCCGACCAAATTCGTATGCGAATGTAAGATTGGAAAACCGTTGGATCCGTCTACTTCCGCAAAATGTCCAAGTAAGTGCGAGAGATAAATCAGGTATTGTGACAACGATTGGACATTGACACGATACCACATATTTTAGAAATATGCGAAGCCAAATCAAACATTGACGCCTGTCTAGCGAAAAATGGAACGTGCAAAGAACACGCGACAGATCCGACCAAATTCGTATGCGAATGTAAGATTGGAAAACCGTTGGATCCGTCTACTTCCGCAAAATGTCCAAGTAAGTGCGAGAGATAAATCAGGTATTGTGACAACGAATGGACATTGACACGATACCACATATTTTAGAAATATGCGAAGCCAAATCAAACATTGACGCCTGTCTAGTGAAAAATGGAACGTGCAAAGAACACGCGACAGAACCGACCAAATTCGTATGCGAATGTAAGATTGGAAAACCGTTGGATCCGTCTACTTCCGCAAAATGTCCAAGTAAGTGCGAGAGATAAATCAGGTATTGTGACAACGAATGGACATTGACACGATACCACATATTTTAGAAATATGCGAAGCCAAATCAAACATTGACGCCTGTCTAGCGAAAAATGGAACGTGCAAAGAACACGCGACAGATCCGACCAAATTCGTATGTGAATGTAAGATTGGAAAACCGTTGGATCCATCTACTTCCGCAAAATGTCCAAGTAAGTGCGAGAGATAAATCAGGTATTGTGACAACGAATGGACATTGACACGATACCACATATTTTAGAAATATGCGACGCCAAATCAAACATTGACGCCTGTCTGGTGAAAAATGGAACGTGCAAAGAACACGCGACAGATCCGACCAAATTCGAATGTGAATGTAAGATTGGAAAACCGTTGGATCCATCTACTTCCGCAAAATGTCCAAGTAAGTGCGAGAGATAAATCAGGTATTGTGACAACGAATGGACATTGACACGATACCACATATTTTAGAAATATGCGACGCCAAATCAAACATTGACGCCTGTCTGGTGAAAAATGGAACGTGCAAAGAACACGCGACAGATCCGACCAAATTCGTATGCGAATGTAAGATTGGAAAACCGTTGGATCCGTCTACTTCCGCAAAATGTCCAAGTAAGTGCGAGAGATAAATCAGGTATTGTGACAACGAATGGACATTGACACGATACCACATATTTTAGAAATATGCGAAGCCAAATCAAACATTGACGCCTGTCTAGTGAAAAATGGAACGTGCAAAGAACACGCGACAGAACCGACCAAATTCGTATGCGAATGTAAGATTGGAAAACCGTTGGATCCGTCTACTTCCGCAAAATGTCCAAGTAAGTGCGAGAGATAAATCAGGTATTGTGACAACGAATGGACATTGACACGATACCACATATTTTAGAAATATGCGAAGCCAAATCAAACATTGACGCCTGTCTAGCGAAAAATGGAACGTGCAAAGAACACGCGACAGATCCGACCAAATTCGTATGTGAATGTAAGATTGGAAAACCGTTGGATCCATCTACTTCCGCAAAATGTCCAAGTAAGTGCGAGAGATAAATCAGGTATTGTGACAACGAATGGACATTGACACGATACCTTATATTTTAGAAATATGCGAAGTCAAATCAAACATTGACGCCTGTCTGGCGAAAAATGGGACGTGCAAAGAACACGCGACAGATCCGACCAAATTCGTATGTGAATGTAAGATTGGAAAACCGTTGGATCCATCTACTTCCGCAAAATGTCCAAGTAAGTGCGAGAGATAAATCAGGTATTGTGACAACGAATGGACATTGACACGATACCACATATTTTAGAAATATGCGACGCCAAATCAAACATTGACGCCTGTCTAGCGAAAAATGGAACGTGCAAAGAACACGCGACAGATCCGACCAAATTCGTATGTGAATGTAAGATTGGAAAACCGTTGGATCCATCTACTTCCGCAAAATGTCCAAGTAAGTGCGAGAGATAAATCAGGTATTGTGACAACGAATGGACATTGACACGATACCACATATTTTAGAAATATGCGACGCCAAATCAAACATTGACGCCTGTCTGGTGAAAAATGGAACGTGCAAAGAACACGCGACAGATCCGACCAAATTCGAATGTGAATGTAAGATTGGAAAACCGTTGGATCCATCTACTTCCGCAAAATGTCCAAGTAAGTGCGAGAGATAAATCAGGTATTGTGACAACGAATGGACATTGACACGATACCACATATTTTAGAAATATGCGACGCCAAATCAAACATTGACGCCTGTCTGGTGAAAAATGGAACGTGCAAAGAACACGCGACAGATCCGACCAAATTCGTATGCGAATGTAAGATTGGAAAACCGTTGGATCCGTCTACTTCCGCAAAATGTCCAAGTAAGTGCGAGAGATAAATCAGGTATTGTGACAACGAATGGACATTGACACGATACCACATATTTTAGAAATATGCGAAGCCAAATCAAACATTGACGCCTGTCTAGTGAAAAATGGAACGTGCAAAGAACACGCGACAGAACCGACCAAATTCGTATGCGAATGTAAGATTGGAAAACCGTTGGATCCGTCTACTTCCGCAAAATGTCCAAGTAAGTGCGAGAGATAAATCAGGTATTGTGACAACGAATGGACATTGACACGATACCACATATTTTAGAAATATGCGAAGCCAAATCAAACATTGACGCCTGTCTAGCGAAAAATGGAATGTGCAAAGAACACGCGACAGATCCGACCAAATTCGTATGTGAATGTAAGATTGGAAAACCGTTGGATCCATCTACTTCCGCAAAATGTCCAAGTAAGTGCGAGAGATAAATCAGGTATTGTGACAACGAATGGACATTGACACGATACCACATATTTTAGAAATATGCGACGCCAAATCAAACATTGACGCCTGTCTGGTGAAAAATGGAACGTGCAAAGAACACGCGACAGATCCGACCAAATTCGTATGTGAATGTAAGATTGGAAAACCGTTGGATCCATCTACTTCCGCAAAATGTCCAAGTAAGTGCGAGAGATAAATCAGGTATTGTGACAACGAATGGACATTGACACGATACCACATATTTTAGAAATATGCGACGCCAAATCAAACATTGACGCCTGTCTGGTGAAAAATGGAACGTGCAAAGAACACGCGACAGATCCGACCAAATTCGTATGCGAATGTAAGATTGGAAAACCGTTGGATCCGTCTACTTCCGCAAAATGTCCAAGTAAGTGCGAGAGATAAATCAGGTATTGTGACAACGATTGGACATTGACACGATACCACATATTTTAGAAATATGCGAAGCCAAATCAAACATTGACGCCTGTCTAGCGAAAAATGGAACGTGCAAAGAACACGCGACAGATCCGACCAAATTCGTATGCGAATGTAAGATTGGAAAACCGTTGGATCCGTCTACTTCCGCAAAATGTCCAAGTAAGTGCGAGAGATAAATCAGGTATTGTGACAACGAATGGACATTGACACGATACCACATATTTTAGAAATATGCGACGCCAAATCAAACATTGACGCCTGTCTGGTGAAAAATGGAACGTGCAAAGAACACGCGACAGATCCGACCAAATTCGTATGCGAATGTAAGATTGGAAAACCGTTGGATCCGTCTACTTCCGCAAAATGTCCAAGTAAGTGCGAGAGATAAATCAGGTATTGTGACAACGAATGGACATTGACACGATACCACATATTTTAGAAATATGCGACGCCAAATCAAACATTGACGCCTGTCTGGTGAAAAATGGAACGTGCAAAGAACACGCGACAGATCCGACCAAATTCGTATGTGAATGTAAGATTGGAAAACCGTTGGTTCCATCTACTTCCGCAAAATGTCCAAGTAAGTGCGAGAGATAAATCAGGTATTGTGACAACGAATGGACATTGACACGATACCACATATTTTAGAAATATGCGACGCCAAATCAAACATTGACGCCTGTCTGGTGAAAAATGGAACGTGCAAAGAACACGCGACAGATCCGACCAAATTCGTATGTGAATGTAAGATTGGAAAACCGTTGGATCCATCTACTTCCGCAAAATGTCCAAGTAAGTGCGAGAGATAAATCAGGTATTGTGACAACGAATGGACATTGACACGATACCACATATTTTAGAAATATGCGACGCCAAATCAAACATTGACGCCTGTCTGGTGAAAAATGGAACGTGCAAAGAACACGCGACAGATCCGACCAAATTCGTATGTGAATGTAAGATTGGAAAACCGTTGGATCCATCTACTTCCGCAAAATGTCCAAGTAAGTGCGAGAGATAAATCAGGTATTGTGACAACGAATGGACATTGACACGATACCACATATTTTAGAAATATGCGACGCCAAATCAAACATTGACGCCTGTCTGGTGAAAAATGGAACGTGCAAAGAACACGCGACAGATCCGACCAAATTCGTATGCGAATGTAAGATTGGAAAACCGTTGGATCCGTCTACTTCCGCAAAATGTCCAAGTAAGTGCGAGAGATAAATCAGGTATTGTGACAACGATTGGACATTGACACGATACCACATATTTTAGAAATATGCGAAGCCAAATCAAACATTGACGCCTGTCTAGCGAAAAATGGAACGTGCAAAGAACACGCGACAGATCCGACCAAATTCGTATGCGAATGTAAGATTGGAAAACCGTTGGATCCGTCTACTTCCGCAAAATGTCCAAGTAAGTGCGAGAGATAAATCAGGTATTGTGACAACGAATGGACATTGACACGATACCACATATTTTAGAAATATGCGACGCCAAATCAAACATTGACGCCTGTCTGGTGAAAAATGGAACGTGCAAAGAACACGCGACAGATCCGACCAAATTCGTATGCGAATGTAAGATTGGAAAACCGTTGGATCCGTCTACTTCCGCAAAATGTCCAAGTAAGTGCGAGAGATAAATCAGGTATTGTGACAACGAATGGACATTGACACGATACCACATATTTTAGAAATATGCGACGCCAAATCAAACATTGACGCCTGTCTGGTGAAAAATGGAACGTGCAAAGAACACGCGACAGATCCGACCAAATTCGTATGTGAATGTAAGATTGGAAAACCGTTGGTTCCATCTACTTCCGCAAAATGTCCAAGTAAGTGCGAGAGATAAATCAGGTATTGTGACAACGAATGGACATTGACACGATACCTTATATTTTAGAAATATGCGAAGTCAAATCAAACATTGACGCCTGTCTGGCGAAAAATGGGACGTGCAAAGAACACGCGACAGATCCGACCAAATTCCTATGCGAATGTGAGAATGGAAAACCGTTGGATCCGTCTACTTCCGCAAAATGTCCAAGTAAGTGCGAGAGATAAATCAGGTATTGTGACAACGAATGGACATTGACACGATACCACATATTTTAGAAATATGCGAAGCCAAATCAAACATTGACGCCTGTCTAGCGAAAAATGGAACGTGCAAAGAACACGCGACAGATCCGACCAAATTCGTATGCGAATGTAAGATTGGAAAACCGTTGGATCCATCTACTTCCGCAAAATGTCCAAGTAAGTGCGAGAGATAAATCAGGTATTGTGACAACGAATGGACATTGACACGATACCACATATTTTAGAAATATGCGAAGTCAAATCAAACATTGACGCCTGTCTGGCGAAAAATGGAACGTGCAAAGAACACGCGACAGATCCGACCAAATTCGTATGCGAATGTAAGATTGGAAAACCGTTGGATCCATCTACTTCCGCAAAATGTCCAAGTAAGTGCGAGAGATAAATCAGGTATTGTGACAACGAATGGACATTGACACGATACCACATATTTTAGAAATATGCGACGCCAAATCAAACATTGACGCCTGTCTGGCGAAAAATGGGACGTGCAAAGATCACGCGACAGATCCGACCAAATTCGTATGCGAATGTGAGAATGGAAAACCGGTGGATCCATGGACAGTCCATCAATGTCAAGGTTTGACTCACTCTTGATTGGACGTAGCTCTATAGTTTTTTTTCAGTTACGCTCGAAATACCAAAAATGTTGAGCTTTGGCAGATGTGTTTCTGCGATCTATAGGAATTTTCCATATACTCGGTTTGGCTTTCTTTAGTTTGGATTTCTAATTTTTTCCGTCGTGTGAGGCCTGGTAATGGTCGGCTTTTAGGTAAACTATGTACGAGAGTCGAACTGTAAAATTATCTTTTATTTATAATAATATATATATTTACCAAACGTTACAAGGCATTGCAAATAATAAATATCTCTAGAAAAGAGAATAGTAAAAGATTTGACTGGTTAGGTAGCTCTCCGGAAGCAAAGAGGATTTGTCTAGTGTCTCGGCGTCCCTTATATAGTGGGCCCCTCGGATTACGCTACCGGTCTCCAACCTAATTGGCTGGAGAAGAAAGCCCGCCAAGAAGTCTTTGCGGATTCACTGCTGGTACAATAGTAAGCGTCACCGGTAACTTTACCCCGCTCTTAACCCTTCGGGTCAGAGGTCGTCCCTTTCGGAGAATTCCGAAGGTGGACAATGCGAGCGAGGAAGAGTCATCTTGGCCTTCCCCAGTAGCGCTGGCCCAAAACAACGAGATAACTCTCTAAAGTAAAGGGAAAGGCCGTGACTTGTCTTGTCGCGACGAACTATAAATAATCACTTGTGAATTCTGAATTTTTTTGTCGTGTGCCCTGCAAAATATCCAAAAGTATGTTAATCGCTTTACTTTCCTTTTGTTGAATTTATGTTAAAAGTAATTTGAGTTTTTTACCAATTGCTTAAACCTTTCGTCTCAAACCGGAAGCTTTATTTCTCGTTTCTGTAATTCTTTATACTGATTTATGAAAAATAACCTTTAAAAGAGTTCAATTTTAATATAGATACTATCCTAATTCAACTATTGTACATGAAATTTCAATCGAATATTTCAATATTGATTATTTGTTTACTTAAAGATGGAAACGCAAATTGTTCCGTAGAATGCGGAGTCGGAGGCTTGTGTCAAGCGGGAAATTGCACTTGCAGTAAGAATTTCGGAAATGGAGATGATGGATCATGCGTTGGTAAGAGGAATCGGACACTCATGGCAACTATATTCAGTTTAAGTTTCTTATAAAGAATACATTTGTGTTACAGATAAATGCACTTTAGCGAACTCCATAAATACGACAATCAGCGAAACGTGCGATCAATGCCATGTAACAGGTGGTGAAAATGGATACACGTGCTTATGCGAGGGCCTCTTCAAACCTAACAGCGATTCCTCCGATTGCTTGTGTAAGCCCGAGGCAAATAGTATACTTTTTAATTTCTTCCAACAACATTTTTAAACGAAAAATTCGCTTACCCGTCTCTTGGTTGTCCTTTCAATTTTGCAGTGAAGAACGCTTGCAAGGAGAAAATAGGACACGAGGCCGAAGTTGGAGATGCCGTATGCGACCTGGAAAACAAACATTGCGTAGTTAAACCTGGGAACAGTTCCGTATACGAATGCGACGGATGCAAACATAACTTAGAACAAGACGATGACGGAATATGCGTTGGTAAATGATCATTTTACGCGCTTTAAAGGACCAAATGGAAGATCAACTTAACCTGGTTATTAATTATTTTTGAAATCAGGACGGTGCGTTTTGGCTTTAAAGAATGATTGCTCCAAGCGGCTAGCGAACAGATGCGCGATGAATGATGAAACACCTGTCTGCATTTGTCCTAATGGATACTACATGGGACCAGAAAAGTGTGTAGCCGGTAAGCCAATTTTATTAATATCCGAAACACGGATCTCAATCTCAAAAAAACTCACGAGTTTGGTCAGTAGCGGATACATATGGGGGGGGCTTAAGCTTTACATGTGACTTGATGATTTGTTATTACCCCCATAGCTCCAGATCTCTTTTACCACCCCCTCCCCTTGAGTTTTTTTTTCTGAATTTTCCACTGAACTTGGTATAAAAACCTATAATAAGTTATGTTAAATCATTTAAAAATTCATAATCGACGTTAACAAAAAGATACTTTGGTATAACATGACGTATCTACATTATAGTAAACAAATAAGTTTTGTCAATTAGATCACAATTACTTAGAAGAGCCGTATCATAGAAAATATATGTATATGTAGACGAAGCAGCTTCATATCTGAAAACTAACCATGGAGTTCTAGCTAGAAGTTTTCTGTATTGATTTACAGGTGCGGAAATTTACGTCTATGAGTTACCAGGAATTAATGAAGTGATACAGTCAACCACCACCCCGTCTGTTAAAACAGATGGCAACTCAATAACATTGGCCCCGCCTTTGGAAAAACCGGTTATTCCAGACACTGAAGAACCAAAAGAAAATGATAAACCAAATCCAGAATATGGTAACGAAGTTGCTCTTTACACCAGCAAAGCTGATGCGACCCCCCTCCGAACAGAGTTAGCCGAAAAAATATTCGGCGCGGTAAGTCGAGTTCAACTCTACTTTTGCGAAAATAGGTTCTATATCAGCATCCCCCATTTCGGGATTAGTTGAAAACAGTGGCTAAGGAGAAGTTGGCGGACGTCAAGATACTAGGAGACGAGTAAGTGTCGTTGCCCATTTGATTGACCCGCGTAATGGCGTATCGATTACTTACAGGAAAGCCCCACTAGTGGAGGTAGAAGCGGTTTTCAACGTGCCCGTCGGACCAGAAGTCTTTGAGGGGTTGGAATGCAAACCAATACAAGACAACCCTAAGAAGTGTAAAATCGGGGATTTAGAGTTACTCACAGACCAAAAAGAGGCTTTCAAATCTACAATAACGAGCACCAATAAGACCGAAGATATGTGTGCTTTCGGAGACAGCCCTTGCGTCAGAAAAGGACAACAGTGTAGTAATGAACAGAAAACCGGAACCATGCCTTACCAATGTTTGTGCACAGCTGAGGGATACGAAGTGGTTCCGGGAGCTTCCTACGAAAACTTCGCTTTTACATCCGAGGTCTGCCAGGGTAAGCGCCAATCGTCGTCAAATTTAGAATATCATTATTGGATTCAAGTTGCCTTAACCTCACTGTTACCACCAGATAAAGACGAATGCAAGGAGGATAACACCAGGTGTCCGAACGGTGAATGCCTGAATTTAGAACCGGACAAAGGCATGTTCTCCTGCAAATGCAATGACCTATTCAAGAATCCCCAGAAGGATGATAAAACAGATTATAAGCAATGTGTCGGTAAGTATTATCAGCTTTATTAATGAACCCCCATCTGCGCATCTAATTCATTTAACCGCTGAAACAGACAGCTGCCAACAGGATTATTGTAAAGGATTAAATCAAGAATGCAAACCCGTTGGAAATAGTCATTACTGCGGGTAAATAATATAATATTCGTCCTGTAAGCCTCGTTTTAATCAAACCGTTTATCGAAAATGCTTAGTTGTAAAGATGGATATATGGGAACGGAATGTTCTCAGAAAATTGGTGAGGCAGAAACGGGAGCGTTCAAACAAGAATTAGACAGTACGTTTATCATTGATCATTTGCGGTCAGCTACTTTTGCCTCATTTCGGTCCCAAATGTAACTCGTTGAAAGTTGTTACAGTCCAAGGAAACTGACTTTCTTCTTTACATAAGTGGCGCGATTCTTTCCATCAAATACATAACATACCATATTTACGTTCTAAAATATTGCGCGATATTTTACAGAGGCTGAAAGCAACGTGATCATTGTTGGTGCTGTTTTGGGAGCTGTTCTAATACTTACAATCATCGTATCAGCGGTTAGCATAAGGAAGTAAGTGAGAAAAAATTATGCATCACGTTTGTGGTATCACTAGGCTTTCGGAGGGCTACGCCATAAGCCCGGGTGAAAGTAGTGTGTTCCAAAACAAAGGTACGATTTTAAGCAAAGACCCCAACTCGAGGGGGTGATGCACCAATTGGTTTTAGATATGGGTTTAGAGAAGGTGCTAAACGGGCCTATAAAGACGTTACTTTCACCACGGCATTCGCAACATTAAAATATAATACTTTTGTAAGCCTTAAAAACTGAAACGTTTTATTTTAATATTTTTGAAAACATGCTGTGAAGAACCATAATAATAAACATAATAATCAGCTAAGCTAATTCCCAAGGAAACTACTGGTTTGTGAAGCCAATTACTGGTGACCCGGCTAAATTGCGTAGGAGGGTGATACAAGCCAAACGAGAATACATACTATTACCGTTAAACTCCGAAATTTTTTATGGAAAGAAGAAACCAAAAGGTTCGAAACCAGAAGGGAGATAACTTTAAAAATCAACTCAGAAGCAGTGGTTCCGTGTTTTCACTTAGAATTTAACTATCTGTAATGTACCTGATACAACAATATTTAAAAAAAATTCTTGTTGCATAACGATAGATGTGGTATTTGAGGAATATTCATCCACAATCATAGCCAAAGCTATACTCTCTTTTACGCGCGTCTTTCCCCCCATCAAGGACCCTCCCACGATTTGCTCCACAGGCAGCTGCCATAGACGTACTGCACGTAGCTCTACCGTGGAAAGTTCTTTCCCCCAAAACCCGTTCTCTCGCGTGTAGCACGGTAATGACGACTCCCATGAAATACGCGCGTAAAAGAATCTATTCAGTCTATTCTGACGAGTAGACACTTTTAACTCTTTTTCCCAAGAGCACCCTAAAACACCTTGGCGACGCCCCTGTCTCACACTCACCTTACTATATGATACGTCTCTTACTAAAGTTACTACCCTTATGCGTTACTCTCGCAGATTGAGAAGTCAACAAGCAACAACGTAAAAACCAGCCTTTGGACGATTGGGTAATTACTTAAGATAATAATATCAAGATTGCATTCGGGTGCCTAAGAATAAGGCAAAAGAGAAAGTCTGTGCTAGCGTAATTTGTAGCAAAAGTTCGTCTACTTGCTATTTTTCGTGACGTTCCTTCACGCAGACGATCGCCATCTATGTTTGGGTCTGTGATTTTAAAGTAGGCAAAATTTCGCTACTAATTAAGTAGACGACAAAGGCACAGATGGGAATGCTATAATCGCATATTTTTGGAATGCATTCTTGATAATAATAGATTTAATTCATTTTAAACTTAATCTTCTTTGTTTACTTCCGGCGTCTGCGCAGTCCGGTAACAGAGGATACGACAACGCAGCGAGTCTGCGGTAAACCTCTAACACCAAACGCCATTACGTATCATGTACTCTGTACGAAGTACTTTTAAGGATTATATTATTATTTTCAATGATTTCAGATTCCAAATGCGTAATTAAAATTGTAACTTAATATATGACGCAATAAACCCTAACCTTTTTTAAGAAAGATTAAATGGACTTGCTCAATACATTTCCAATGTGTACAGATCTTCGTTTACTGCCAAACTAGCTCCAAATTGGATGAACATTATGACCCATAACTTAACTAGATGCCATTTAATAACTATTGAGCTTCGTGAACCTCGATGACGAAATTACACGTAACTCGATCTGGTTCTACTTACACGAAAGGTAGAATGTGTGTACGTTGCAGTAAGACAAACCTGAAGCTCGTAATCAACACCGGAAGTTAACACCAATCATTTTTATTCCCTTTGAAATGATATGAAGCGTAGTAAATACAAATTACCATTTTTATATTAATTATATTTATTTCACTTCCGATATTTTTGAAAATGACTGTTCTTTTTGCTGCACCAAGTTTACTAAATATTATATTTCAAAAGTTGACCTTGATAGTTTATTTTCAACAAATATAACAGCACACACATAAAAACACGAGTATAAAACTGTCATTTTAAGTTAATAATTTCCTTTTAAAGGGAACATAACCTCAGGATTTTTGGTGTGGAACACCAACACTTCGACCATTTCCCACTCCATCCTATGGCTTCAGATATTTTTGGCGCTGGTTAGTGATTTCCCGCCTAAATTGTTAACGTAAAAAAACAAAAAAAAACCTTAAAGAGAATAAAACCTCAAGTCGTTTTTAAGTTTCCTTTATATGTTTTCTGTTTACTGTTACAGTTTCAAGGCATAAATTTAAGAAAAGGGTCTTAAAATACGTACATTTCCGTGTGATGTATATATTTTGAATTGAGTTTTTATTTTGAGTGTATTAAAACAGTACATATTACCCACAAGTTAATACACTTGATACCAATCATAGTCAAATAACTCTATTTAATTATGTTATATTAAAAAATATATATAAACCTACAACATATGGTATACTCATTTTTGAAAATTCGTCAAGAGACATACAAAGTGTATTCGGCCATAAGACTTAAATGAGAGTAAGGTACATCGAGATAAAATTAACAAGTTAGCCAGCCAAAATATACCTATCCGCGGAAGAGTTGGTCCTTGGTGGTATTAACTTCTGGAAATGGCCCTTAACAAAATATCTCCGCAATTCAGTGTTTTTACTAAAAATGTAATTCTAGTTCGATTCCGCCCGGTATAAAATGTTTATTGTAATTAAAATATTTAAGACGAAACAACTGAGTTTAATTTATTCAGAATATTATAAATTAAGTAGTTACAACAGTTAGATAGACGTAGTAAAACAATGCACAATTGAATTTAACCCTATTTACAGCACACGTTTATCAGTTAAATATAATACGAACCAAATTTAATAAAAGGAATATCTACAGAGGGTATTTGATTTTTTCTCGCTTACGAAATACTTACCGCATCCTTATCGCTCATTTTACTTCAACACTCGCCCTTGATGAAGATACCGTAGAATAGCTATATCCGACATCTGGTAGTGAACGACACGTAACTTTCCCGTTGACGTTGTGACACATCACGCATGAAAAAGACCAAAACCGTCCAATTTCCAATATCATATAATGACTCGCTTACCCAGGAAATCAATGACTGCATTAGGAATCGTAGATATCCAAATATCCACACCAATAGAAAATGTATTAACAAGAAGCGAAAACCTTACCATTCTCAAAGCACAGAAAGCCACTTGACTAGACGACAGCTCGTATATCAATAAACGACTATATCTAAGTCCATAAGAAAACCCGTAAATAAATTCCAAAAACTAAATAAGTGGTTCTAGCCTTTAACCATCTAATCTCTGCTGACTGCGCTAAAACAAGATTTGACCTTTAAAATTTCATACGTAAAAAATGTAGACTTTAAAAACTATTAATATACTCTTCCGCGAAGCTGAGTTTGTAATTTTCAATGAAGCGTAACCTTTATCGGTGGTTCTGTGGTAGAACACTCTTCTGTCATGCAGGAGGTCTCTGGTCGAATCCCGCCCGATGCGTTCGCAAATTGATACTAAGACGAATACCGTAACCAATTGGTGGAAGCCCTGCCATTTGGACGATTAGACGTTTATCGTAACCTTCAGCACTCAGTCCGTCCCTAAAGTCATTAAGTAGAAGTTAGAGAGAAAACGCCCATTCATACAAAAGGCAAACGCAACACACTTAACACCCACAACCGCCGTAACACGAGCTCAACATTCACACATTACGCATAAACGTCGTTGGGCGTTAACGAAAAAAACAACCAAACCGCACTAACCGCAAATTTATCCGTTAACTTTGGCAAGTCAAAACTCGTGTTTGCTTTCTCTCTATCTTATTTTACGAAAATAACTTTCTCTCGGACATCGTTAGCACTCTCTCTCTCTTATATTACGAACACATCGTCTAGTGTTCGCTCTCGTACATCGCCCGTCACTCTCTCCGACACTGTCTAGCGTTCTCTGGTACATCGTCTAGCGCTCTCTCGGACATCGTTATGTTTGTCTCTCACATCGTCCCATGGCACTCTCGTACACAGACTTGGAATTAGCGGGAGTCTTGGGGCCAATGGCTCTTAATAAAAATCAGTGGGCTCTTAAAGTAAATCATTCGAACGGGGGTTGCGGGCCACCGAGGCTCTCAATTTAATTAAAAAATATTTATTAAACATTTTACGGAAATTTCTGGAACATGATTTGTACGCCGTTTTTGAAACTGTTTTCCTACCCAATACGAGAGCGGGATCTAGCGTTACAAATCATAGAGATAGAAAAGAAATAGAGGCACTATTGTATCTGGCGAAGTTGACGGCGAGTGCCGACCCCCTTTTCGCCAATGTAGGAAGCCATCAGATGGGCAGATTACGTGGCGCCTTCGATGCGCGGTGAAATGAAATAAATTATGCCTTTTTGAAAATCAACTGTCATTTGATGAAACAAAGGAAGGATAGATGGCATTGCAAATTCTGCCCATCTCCACTTTCATACATGCGCGAGGGGGGGATGAATTTTCCCAGTCAAAAACAGGGGTGCCTTAACGCGTTAATCTTCCCTTTATTTCTTTTCTATCTCTATGTTACAAATGATTATGTGTGATATACTGATATTATAATATACTTGCTTGTTTTAAAGTTAATAAATGTTATGTAAGTAACGTAACCAATTTTTATTTTACTATTTTCCCTACCTAATTTTTTCCCCCAATCCCCCCCCCCCGCTTGGGCCAGTGGCTCTCAATAAAAATAAACTTAAGGGGGGTCAGGGGAAATATCACTATTTCCAAGTCTGCTCGTACATCCTGTTCGCTCATAATACTACTAAGCTACTTTAACGTATTAGGAAATCCACTGAAGGAATTTACAATATAGTACCACCAAAGGTAACACTATCTAAAAGGAGAACCTTATGGTCGTAGAGGCTTTTAAACGCTACTGTATTTGAGGAATTTTCTTTAGTTATTTTAATTAGAAAGTGGAAATTATGTAAATGGAATATGAAGGTAAATTAATAAAGAGAAATTGAAGAAAATTGAAAGGAAAGGGCTTTATTTAGGATATCCAGTTAAATCTTAAGACTGATTTCCAAATGGGTACTTAACGAAAGTAGTCTTAAAAGCTAATTATATTTTTTGTTGTGATGTTTAAGGATTAGCGACGTGAATATATAAATATATATAAATAGATCAATTCTTGGTTAAATCTAGTGCAATATTTTAATAATATTAATTACAATTTATTAATTCATTGAAACCAGGAAAAAAATACAAAAAAATAAACCAGTAAAATCCTTCAAGGAGCAGGTTACAAAATAAAATTAACATTAATGAAATTTCATTAAATTCAATTAAAAAATTTAAATTACATTACATGGTTATTTTTATTTATAATCTTTCATCACATTGGATTGGAGAAATTACAATTTACACTACCAGCTGCAATCTAATTTATCTCTATGACACTTACAGGTCAATTACACCCATAGATATAAGAAATGTATATAAAGGTCTAGATAAATTTCGGAGCGTCTAAGCCTAACATAAAATACGGAATTGACACCTAGCAGACACCGAGGAAGGCACGTGATCAAGAGCGCTAGCCAGGCTTGGAAATAAGGTTTTTTTCTAAACTGGTCTATTTGGCCAGTGACTCCCAACTCTTGAATTATTTAAGTGGTCACGTAGACCAGTTGGTTAATAATACCATGGATTAAATAACCTTGCAGGGATAGTTCTCTGGGGTACAATATTTGCTCCAGACGTACCCTGGTGGCCAGAATTGTCAACGACCGGAAGTCTCGATTTTACCGATACACGGGGGAAAAATTGCAAAAGGGTTCAATCGCGATTGATGAAATTATTATTTTTGTAGGCCAAGGCCTACCTATGGAAAACCTGTTTACAGTTTGAAAGCCTATCAACAATTTAACGAAAAATTAGGTGATTACATAAATGGCTTAAAAACCACATGAAAAAGGTCGCTTACAGTACTTATTTATTTCCCACATTTAACCAGGAAGCTCCAGAGCCACTACGGTTGAATATTTCAATCTCAAATGTATTAAAACAAACCGTTGGAAAAATATTAAATTCGCCAAAAGCCGCCGCGAGATGGCGACATGTCAAGAAATCTTGTTCCGGATTTGTATCGGTAAAGGGGGTAAAATGGAGGGGACGGCAGCCTCGTTTGAAACAAACATCTTCAACTCGTAGTATAGTAAAATTTATTAGAGAGAATTATACCTGTCAGGTTATTTAATCCATGATAATACTGAAGATAATTTTGAATTAATAAACTGGACACTGGACCAATGAACCCCTAGCTTTTGAATAAAAAAACTGGTCCGAGCAATTAATAAACCGGTCTTTGACCCAGTGAACACCGCTTATTTCCAAGCCTGGCGCGAGCTCTTTTAGCATTTTAGTACTAAGTGCTTGACCTTTCCGCAGGCCGTAGTCTTTAGACACCATCTGTTGGTGACCTTTAGTATTATTTTTAAGCAGGAGACAATAGCTCTCGCGACGATAGCAGTATGGATACAAAAGTAATTAAAGAAACCAAAACGAAAATCAACGGATTTATCTAGTAAAAAAGTAAATCTAAGCTTATGACATAAATGTCACTGGAATTGCGAGCAATACGCTAAATTTGGTACAATAAGTTTCATTTATTTTAAATGAACCTTTGCGCATTATACCATAGATAATGGAAGTCTATTGTGTATTAATTAATGTCAATATTGTGAAGCCTGGAAATTGTCGGCTTTTGTTTAAACCAAGAGTCGAACTGTAAAATACTCTTTTATTTATAATATTATATATTTACCATAGATAACAAAGCATGGCAACTACTAGAAGAGAGAATAGTAAAAGGTTCGACTGGTTAGGTCGCACACCGTAACCAAAGAGAGTGAGTCCAGTGTCCCGACGACCCTTATATAGTGGCAGTGCCGTCTTTCCCATTGGGCCCGTTGGGCCAGGGCCCAGGGCCCCGAGTTCGAAAAGGGCCCCCTCGGGCTCAAAACAAAACCATTCAACATTAAAATTTAATATTTGCAATAATGGCTAAGCGAAGGAAAGGTTTTACTTTTTTTTATTTCACTGAGACATTTTATTGCAATTGGCGAGCATATTTAGTCGGAGCTGATTTCTACCTTCGATAAATTGTTTGCTCTTACCAGGGCCGGCGTTAGGGCGTGTGGGGCCCCTTTCCCCCCAATAACAAATTTGCCGAGGAAATGTTCTAAACAAATAGGGTTTGCTCGCTCGGTGAACAAATTCATAAAATTGCTACACCTGATTCCAATATTCCAAGTCACAGGAATCTGACCGATAATCTTAATTTTTTTCGGAATCAAAGAATGATCTTCGAATCTGGAATCGAGTCCGAATCATAAAAGCTTACCCGGAATCAAATTCGAATCATTGAATTGTCTTAGGGCCCCTGAAGGCAGCGCTTACCGCGGGACCCTAGGCGGTCACCTCGCCCTAAGACCGGCTTTGTCCCTCACCAACAGTTTTCCGGACACAGCCAAATTTTTAGGGTGACTATGTTTAGAGTGCAAAGTTGACGTCACACGACCTTGTCCGTATAAGATATTGCCACTATTTGATACAACTAAATTATGACGTTAAATTTCGGGTTTACAATTCCCACCGGCGGATCGAAGTGTTGTTATTAATTTTCTGAAATACCAAACAATGAATTTCAGAAAACCGAGTATTTTATTTAAACATTTTTACTATTTGATTTTGTAAAATTTACAAAATTATTTGGCATTCCCATAAAAATTTCGCCTGTAAGCCCTGAAACTTTTGCAGTGTTTGAGAGAAGGCGTTAAGTTGTTTCATGACGCATTATCTTGAACTGTTTATCTCTTTAAGGAATGTGTATGAAATAATTATGGCAAAAAGAAAATATACTGTATCCTAACAGAAAACATTTAGCTCCTGTATCTTTGCCTTTGTTTTGTGTGAAATTTCCTTAGCTCACGATATTACTTATAGCATAAATCGCAAAGTACGAAGAAGTATTACACTGAACGATTTATGCGAAGGAAAGTATGTGACAGCGATTGTGTAATCGAAAGTTTTGGAAGGGGAGACTCTTCCCTACCTAAACTCTTCGCCGGTAAATGCCAGGTTAGTTTGATGGCGATAGTAACTATCGTAAACGCATTGAAGTTTCAAATTCAAAAAGAAATACTCTAAGGGGAATATAAACTCCAACGCGATCTGTATGGGAGACCCCGCTAATTTAAGGATTTCCTCTCAAGTCAACCACTAAGCAGCGCCGATGCCTCTAAAGCCATAGGAGGAAGCGGTCAACAGCGAAACCGTTGGAGGGCGACCAAAATACCAGAGGTTATATTCCCTTTAAAGAATGAAGCGAGTGTTTATAATTATGATTATTTTATTTCCGATTCAATAATACATCATTATTTTTCCAAAGTAAGCGTTATTTATATTCGCAGAAGTTAATTTTCTTCTGATACTTGTGAAAGTGTTTTAATTTTCAAAGGGTCTGGGCTCTTTCATCAAAAGTTGAAAATGGCTAACAGCAACGATTTCCCGCGCGTTGTTACCAGGAACTTACAAAGACTAAGTTATTCTGGGACCGGTGTCAGTTTTTAGCAACATAATGATTTAGGTTGTCATTGGCGAAACAGAATATCAGCAAAAGATTGCATTGGGTGATAGGAAATATAATATTTTGTTTATTAACCCAGAGCATAAGCCAATGGAAAAGACGTAAGAAAATTATATCAGCAATGCTAGTAGCACGTTTAGAAAGTTGGAGGGGAGAAAGTCACCGAGGAATTGTTTTTACATCATCCCACGATTGATGGAGCCGAGATGTTAAAGCTATTCCATCACGTTATCTCTTCCCATTTTATGCTGTTGTGTTATTTCCTAATATTTAACAACTTTTCCCATTTTATATCATGTTATTTGCCATCTGTTAATTACCACGCTTTCATAGTCGATGGAAATTTACTCCTCAAGCTAAAACGTTGATATTTGGTACATGATAAAAAGTTATCTTTAGTTAAAATTTTCAAACAGGGCGGTATTTGTTCGAATACTTCCGGTCATTTTCGAAAACAAATTTGAAAAATGATTTCCAAAATCCAAAATATTTGGTTTTTGACCAATGGCCAACATGGCCAACATGATATAGCGACCTCACTCGCTTCACTCGCTCGGCGGTAACACAGAACGGTTTGATAAATGATAATGAACGAGCTTTCCGTAAGTGATATAAGACACATTTGAAGTAATTACTCTACTTCAGTGTATTCCCCAAAACGAAGAACGACAGTTCAAGTAAGACGTTGGTGCGGACGGGCCGCGGTTCGTTTTTGGGTATTAGCCTAGTCTTCGACAATTAATCGAAAATAACTACGGGAAAAACTTAGACTCAAGAAAGGCAGGGGGGAATAGCTCACTGAAGGGGGGGGGGCAATTTCTCCCACCCTGTGGCCGTACATGATACCAAAACTAAATGATAAATTTCTACTCGCCCTGCCCTACCTTGAAGAGTACTCGGCTACAGCCCATACTTGCTATTTCGTCGCATAGGGGGCCCCCAAAATAATAAGTGCCAGAGCCTCACAATATGTAAAGACGGCCCTGTATAGTGGGCCCCTCGGATGACGCTTACCGGTCTCCAACCTAATTGGCTGGAGAAGAAAACCCGCTAAGAAATATTTGCGGACGCACTGTGGTGCAATAGTAAGCGTCACGGGTAACTTTACCCCGCTCTTAACCCTTCGGGTCAGAGGTCGCCACTTTTGGAGAATTCCGATGCTCAACGACGCGACGCGAGCGAGTCATCTTAATTAATTGGGGCGAATGGTACAATTGCCCCTATCAAATCATGAAATCGATCATCGACCATATAAAGTGGTAAACCTTTGGCGAGCGTAGAAAGGCGGAGAGCAGAGCCTGAACGGATTGCGGATACTCCGTGAAAAATCCGATCCGTCCAATCCGTACGGTTACGGTTAAGTAATCCGTAGCAGTGGACAAAATGGTTGGTTGTGGATTTTAACATCTTAAAATTTTACGGATTGGATTTTGCTTGGATTAATCTGATCCTAAACGGATTTAGATTTTCAAAACCCAATCCGTCCGTGATCCGTACACTTCGGATCCTATCCGTCCGCGGCCCTTTTTCTTCGGATATAATCCGTAAGCGTTCAAACCGTAAGAAATTTAATCCGAACCGTCCGATCCCACAATTAATATAATGCAGTTTGAGAAAAAATCCAATCCGTAGGATTACGGATAAATGTATCCGAATAATTGGATACATTGAATGGATTTGAATAATTAGCGGAGCGTAGACTGAATTTGTTCCTTGCCGAATAGTCAATGATTCACGTGTCGGTGACATACAATCTACTATACTCTGCATTAGTCCTGAACGTGAGATATCGCTATAGTTTAGCCACCGAGGGTTGTTTTGGCATGGCGATATGGCAGTGCTTCCCGGGTCCAAATTATAACTGAGGAATTCGGAGAGTCTTTAGAGCGGTGTTTATATCAATTTATTCTTTTTACGTTTGAGATGCGTCCCTGTTTGCTCTTCAAGCGAAAACATCGCGACCTTTGAGATTTTTTGCCTGTGATGTTTCTGGAAAAACATCGTCTTCTTTATGGTTTACGAGAGAAAGCATCGTGTTCTTCATGATTTACGACGGAAAATATCGTGGTCATCATAGTTTACGATAGAATACATTTTGTTCATTGGGGCTTACGAGATATAATAATCTCGGTCACACGAGAAAACATGATAATTGCGGGTTACGAGATAAATCACTATGGTAACTGTGGTTTAAGAAATAAATGTCGTGTATATCAGTGTTTACGCTAGAAAACTATTTGGTTATTATGGATAACGAAAGGAAAGATCGTTGTCATTAGGTTTATAAAATAAAATATTGTGGTCATCGTGATTTAAAACATAAAATATCGTTGTCATTATCATTTAGGAGAATTACACGTGATAGTATGTCGTGGCAGGGGCGTAGGAACCAAGGGGGGGGGGCAATGCCCCTCCCTAGAATTTTGCTGGGAGGGGCAACTAATGATATTGCCCCCTCCAACTTTTTGGTTGGTTGAAATCTGCAATAGGCTCAAATGCTCATTTTAAACTAATATTAAGCTTATAGAACCACAACTGATTTTAAATTTCAGTCTTTTCCCATCAATTTACATAGTAGTAAAAAGTACACATGCATTCGGAGAAGCAACACTCCTTTAAAAATTCCAAACCATTTTGAGACCCATTTTCGTTTCTCTTTGCCCCCACCAACTTCTAGAACGCCTCTACGCCCCTGTGTCGTGGTTACCGTGGATTACGATAGAAACGCTGAAGATCATCGTGGTTTATGATAGAACCCTCAAGGTCATCGTGGTTTACGATAGAACCCTCAAGGTCATCGTGTGTTTACGATAGAACCCTCAAGGTCATCGTGTGCTTACGATAGAACCCTCAAGGTCATCGTGGTTTACGATAGAATCCTCAAGGTCATCGTGGTTTACGATAGAACCCTCAAGGTCATCGTGTGTTTACGATAGAACCCTCAAGGTCATCGTGGTTTACGATAGAACCCTCAAAGTGATCGTGGTTTACGAGACTAAACATTCTGGTCATCGTATTTTTACGATATTATGTAGCACTGACATAAATACAAGAGTAAAAATCGTGGCTACCATAGTTCATGAGATAGTCTTACGAAAGAAAACATCATGGTGCTCCGTCTAGGGTCAATACGCGCGACTTGGGCACCGATCCTACGAAGGATCGAAATTGGACCGATTGGGCAATTCAGCATAAAAATGATAAGGTTTGGATGTCTCGAGGGAGGGGTGGGGTTCAATTGGAGGTTGGAGTGTTGGAGGTCAAAATGACACTGCGCCGAGAGTCTACAGTCGTATAAACGCCCCAATGTGCAGAACGGTATCCACGAGAGAAAACACCATACTTATCATGTAATCGCGAGTTCTAACTCTATTTTGAAAGTTTCTACGAAGAATTTCCCTTTCCCCCTACGCCCTGGGTCCCGCGGAGTTTTCCCGCATCCTTCGCCGTTTAACCCTGGATGTATAATTTGAAAGCCCTTATTTTAGGTGGTGACGTTTTGACTATTTTATAAAAGGCCAATTTCACAAGATATGCTTTTTAGTATTTACTAACTTTTTGGTCTGAAGCCCCGTTCACACTACAAGTAAATGGGTTACTTGATTGTATTCAATTAATTGAACGCAAGAACAGAAAAAAGGAAAACCCGAATTCGTTCAGTATCGGATTCAACCAATTAAAATACAATACGTACATTTTTAAGAGGTGGAAATCCATAACTGATCAATCCGTCCAATTATTCGGATATATTCATCCGTAGTCCTACGGATTGGATTTTTTTCCAGGTTGGATTATTTTGATAGTTCGGATTAAATTACTTACGGATGCAACGCATACGAATTGTATCCGACGTAAACAGTTCACGGACGAATTGTATCCGACGTAAACCGAATCAAGTGATCACAGACGGATTGGACTTATAAAAACAACGATCCGTTCAGGCTTTAGCGGAGAGGGATCATTCGGAGGTGGCATGTTAGAGTGCTTCTGGAAATTTCCGACATTTTAAACTGTCAAAAATTATTAGGTGCGAGAGAGGTGAAGACTGAACATTTGGAGCTGGGACGATAGAAGGACGGTGGTTCTATGGTAGAACACTCCCCCGTCAAGCAGGAGGGCCCGGTTTTAAGTCCCATCCGACGCTTTTGCAAATTGATAATAAGACGTATACCGTGAACATTTGGTGGAAACCCTGCCACACGTTTAACGTACAGACTGGGCAGTTAGCCAGCAGAGGGTGTTCAAGGTCAAAATGTCCCCTACGAACGTTGAACTCAAAATAGCGAAATGTGCTAAAATAAAAGTAATGGGCAATTTTAAAATAAAATATTTTGTAAATAACCAAAATTTTTAGTTTCCCGTTAAGGGCTCCACAGAATACATATATTACAGGAATAATTAGTAATAACTAGAACAAATAAAATACATAAGAAACTGTTATTTGGTTGAAAAGTGATCAATTTTAGCCACTTTGCAGTCTGCGATTTACAGACTACAGCAGCAGAAAAGTAACTTAATTTCAGTTTTGTTGAAGTCTAAATACATCTAAATAACAGCTGCATTACAGCAGAATTACAGTGAAAACAGACCTGTACTACAGAACAATTGCAGTACCATTACAGATATTTTTCAGCTTACTTGTAGTAAGCTTGTAGCGCTAAAGCAGCGAAAAAATAGTTTAATTACAACTTATTACAGTTCAGTTACAGATAAATAACAGCCCCTTTTCAGTAAAAATTAAGTAAAGATCAGACTGGTATTAATTAATTAGTGACATTTCAGGGCAAATGCAGTCCCATAAGAGTTTTTCTGTAGTCGCAATTCAGCACCACTACAGTTAAAATCTAGTAGAATTGCGGCTCTTGAATAAAATCAATTTGAAGTTCCATTACAGTTAATTAAATTTTTTCTATTGAATATTTATTTTCAATTTGATTATTATTTCATTTTAAAATAAGCTTTTATAAAACTTTTTTATTATTGTCAATATTGTTTGAAAATGTGATTTTTAAGAAATAAAAACAAATGAAATATACATTATTTAATTCAATGCTGGCAGTTTTATAATCGGCAAATACCGCTTCATTACACCAGTCGTTTGTGAGCCGTCAAAATCTTTTAATAATATAAGAACTGATTTTGCAACCAACTTTCAGTTATATTACAGCTCAAGTTGCAGAATTCATCAAAGCAATTTTTAACTTTTTTTAAGCCAAATTACAGTCTTATTACAGACTTTGTGTTATTGCAGGGTCATTTCATACGATTTCGACCAATCATGTCACCATGGTTCAATCGATTTTTTTTAAATGTTAAACACTGATAGATTTGCCTAAAAAACGGTGATATCCAAGGTTTTAGCTTAAAATATTAAGTAGTTTTAGAATAAACACAGTTTAACCGAAACCCCACATTTTTTGGTATATCGTATCTCGATTTCAGTACCCCTTGGCTTTAAGCTTAATAACTTTTTATAATTATACTAGCTGAGAAGCCCGGCGAAGATACTATAAAATGTAATTTTTTAACCAAATGTTTATTTTACAAAGTTTTGTTATATTTATGTCAGTGTTAAGTATCTGGCTTTTTAAGGCCCTTACCCAGGTAGCAAAGCCCCGTGTAAATTTCATGGATATTCGGTAAATGTAATGGAATACACGTGTTTACAATATATGCATGTGTTCTACACGTGTTCCTTTGGGTTGCCGAAGACGAAATAAAATTAGTGTAAAATTACAAGTGACCTACGCGTGTGGATTTGGGTTACCGCATACGAGATTTAATTAGTGTAAATGTATACGTGATCTACGCGTGTTCCTTTGGGTTGCGGAACACGAAATGAAATTAGTGTAAAATTACACGTGACCTACGCGTGTTGATTTGGGTTACCGCACACGATATTTAATTAGTGTACATTTACACTTGATGTACGCTGGTTGCTTTGGGTTACCATACACGAAATGAAATTAGTGTAAATTGTCATTTGAGCCACACGTGTTGATTTAATTAATTAAATTTACACCGGAATGGAAGATATACCACGGAATTTAACTTTTTGTATGTATCACTCCATCTTGTAAATATAGTACACTAGCTGAGGTACCCGGTATTTCCCGCGAAAATATGCCTTTTTGTATAGAGTCTAAAAATAGAATGCTTTAAAAAACGATATCAAAATAAATTACTTAACATAATTAGTACAAATCACGTATAAAATTTATATTTTAAAAAATGAGTATAAAATTAATTGAATTAACGAAATTTAAATAAAAAATTACTCTTATAAAATAAAAAATACAGAGAACAATGTAATCGTTTAAATAAATAATTATTGACCATTTAATAGTGTAACCTCAACAAATTAACACCAAAAATTAAAATCACATTCCTCGAACTTCAATGCCAAGACTCGAACCCATGCCCTGTCAATCATTGGACGAGTATCTTAACTAGGCTATTACATCATATGTTGCTTCTAAAAATTAACAACAACGAGTCTATCACCATCGACGAGAATGACGCCGCGCGGCGGTCTTACGTACCATCGTAGTCATTTCACTTTTATCTGCTAAGCGATAGTACAGGATAAATTCGGTTGGTGTATTAGTTAAATTAATAGCTTATGTATTAGTATAAATCGTTGTATTTTATGATAAATCCTTTAAGCAAGAATTCACTAAAGGTAGGCATGACGCTTTTTTAAAACTGTAAATTATTTTATATTCTTATGTTTAAATTAATTTTTGGTGTATTTCCATTAAGCCTTTGAAATTTCCTGTCCGTCCTCATGGTAACATTCGCTAAATAATAATAAAGGACATATTTCATTGCACTAAGGTAAATAAATTTTCATGCTTTTTAATAATTGAAATAAGTCATTGATTGGTTCCAAGGATTAATTACTAAAGCAAAAGTTCTACTTTTTTATTGCTTATGTATATTTAAAAACCTTTTTATGGTTTGTTGATGGCGAAAAAGTCAGTTATGGTGGTGTAGTCTAGAGAATGGTTATATTTTTGTTGCTTTTAAATTGAAATTAAGAGTTAATTTCAGTATTTAATACTTTTAATGGGAAAATCTCTTGCATGAAAACCTTAAAAAGGTTTGTTGATGGTAGCAAAGTCGATTATGTTGTAGTCTAGAGAGCAGTTATATTTTTGTTCATTAGAAAATGAAATTAAGAATTAATTTCAGTATTTAATACTTTTATTGGGAAAATCTCTTGCGTGATGTCATTTAAGATTTTATTGACCAAAGATTTAGTAATTAGTAAGAATATACTTTGTTTTTATATTTTCTTACATTAATTAAATCATTATAATTGACCAAAATGTTTTAAATTTTAAAGGTGCTGTACGAGTAAACAATTGCTATACAAAAGCTCAGGAAACGGATATTGAAGCGATCATTAAAGAATGGTTGAAAAAAGCGACCAATAGAATTAAAAGCTCGAGCAAGGGCAAAGGTAAAAAACAAACCAAAAACTTAAACGCTGAACAACAAGTAGAAAACAACAAGGAAAACAACATGAACAATGAGGATTGCGAAAAGTAATCATCTTGTTAAAATTTTTAATTTCATTCGACAAAATCGCCTGTAAAGTTTTTTGGCTAATTTTTATCAAAGGAAAACTGATTCGTCAATAATTGTACCACTATCACACTACAATAAATTTTTTATTTTACGATTTTTCGTTATGAATTTGGTTGTTTGAACTTGATTCTCAAACCGTAGGAAAATATTAATAAGCCTAATTTTATTGTTTATTTCCGATGTCAAATTATCATCGCAAAATATTTGTCAGCAACTATTAGACAAGTGTTTGATTGGTGTTGAGGAAGTGTAAGTAGGGTGTTGAGGAAGTGAAAGTAGGGTGTTGAGGAAGTGAAAGTAGGGTGTTGAGGAAGTGTAAGTAGGGTGTTGAGGAAGTGTAAGTAGGGTGTTGAGGAAGTGTAAGTAGGGTGTTGAGGAAGTGAAAGTAGGGTGTTGAGGAAATGTAAGTGGGGTGCTGAGGAAGTGTATAATAAGTGTTTGGGTGGTGTTATTTAAGTGTAAGGTTGGTGTTCGAAGGGTGTTATTCTAGTGTTAAGAAGTGTAACATTGGTGATTAAAAGGTGTTAGGATAGTGTAAAGTCAGTATTTGAAAGGTGTTGAATGGTATTTAGGAAGTGTAAGTAGGGTGTTGATAAATTGAAGTTGGGTGTTTTTTACTCGTGTTACTCACGTGGATAATAAATGCGTACACACGTGATTTAGGCGGACGTGATCCATCGTGGACACACGTGGATGTAACACGTGAAAAAAAATTATTTCAAAACTCGTGATACACACGTGATTTTGCTACCTGGGTCGGCTTTGACTAGTTCATTTTTCACTGAATCTTAGGCTCGGACTCGGACTCGGAATACGTAATTTTATTACTCGAACGGGTACCCGATTCCCACGAAAAGGGTACATAATTACTCGAAGCGGACTCGAATAAAACGATAATTTGAAAATTACCCGGCGAGTCCATTATTACTCGGCGAGTCCATTATTAAAAGTCCTAAAAATTAAAATATATCATACTAATTAATTAGAAACCACTATTAATGAATTTACAAATTTAATGATTATTTAAACAGCGGCCAATAAATTTCAGACGAATTGGCCACGATAACTTAGGACTCGAATTGAACTCGATAAAAATTAGGACTCGAATTGGACTCGTTAAAAACATTCCGGACTCGTATTGGACTCGAAAGCTTTAAACCTAATTCTTTAGGACTCGAGGACTCGATCAAGTCCTTAATATTTGGACTCGAGGACTCGCGAGTCCAAGTTTCTAAGACTCGAGACTCGACTCGAATTTCAAAAAACAGGACTCGCACACCCTTACTTTTTATACCTGCTTATGGAAGAGATGATTTTATATAATGATTTTTGAGGCTCCAGTTTAAAATGTTTAACAATAAGGTCAACGTTAAAATAATTAGTAAAAGACGAAATCAGAAGTAAATGAACCGAAGTTATTGAAATAGCACTCAGAATCGGAGGGCGTTTTCCTTATGGAAATGATGAGAAAATCGAGTCAAATAAAAGCTCATTTCCATCCCCGTCTTTTGACGTGATAAATTGCACTTAGAAATAGCTATACCAACAATTCCCATGTATAAAAATTGGTTTCATAAAAACAAAAAACGGTTTTTTTCGGCCTAGGAGCGCGCAAAATTTCAAAATCGAGGTCAAAATGTAACTTCATAAGAAAAACGCCTCCAACATGGGAAGTTTAGCAGTCTGATAACTTCGGTTCATTTACTTCTGACGAAATTTAATGTAAGCAATTTCTTAAGTATTAACAATTTTTAAAACTAAGGATGTTTTTAAAAGATTAAATTAAATTAATTAAAATAATTACATTTTTTTCAAAAATAATTCATTATGAATTTGCATTTTGATATGTAAACTGCGCATGTGCCAGTCACGGAAAATAAACATTTATAAGAGGAATTGGTATTTATTGCATAAATTAACAAAGGCTAGTTGTGAGTAGATAACAAAATCTAGTGTGAAGAAATATGTAGTTCAGGTTGTTATTCCTCTAAAGGCTGGTTAACACGGGCAGTGTTTTCCTGATTTTCTCAATTTTCTCGTTTTACCACCTTTTTCCGTTGTTCCGGGGAGTGAGAAATCGGATAACCTTTTTTTGAGGGGCGTTGGGCTCGACCAGTCAGCGAGCGTTATGCCGTCACGTGGTAGACGCAAAAATTCTTAAGCCTACTTTTAAAGAATTTCAAAATCCCGTGACAGCGAAACGCTCGCTGATTAGTCGAGCTCAAAGTGCTTCAGAAAACCGGGAAAAAAAGTAGAGATATTTCCACATTTTTTTCTCCGTTTTCTCGTTTACCGGCAGCGCTGACGGCGGAAAAATCCGTTAAATTTTGTCCGTGTGTACAGTCGTTTTCCCGTGCGCCAGAACAACGGGAAAGGGTGGTAAAACGAGAAAATAGAGAAAATCAGGAAAACACTGCCCGTGTGAACCAGCCTTAATAAATGACAATTATAGGAAGGTTAGCTTAAAAACATCCTTAGTTTTAAAAATTGCTAGTATTTCAGAAATTACGTAATGTTAGTTTCATTAAATTTCGTCTATTACTTATTATTGTAACGTTGACCTTATTGTTAATCATTTTAAACTGGTGCCTCACAAATCATTATATAAAATCATCTCTTCCATAAGCAGATAAAAAAGGCGAGTTTTACGAAGTGAGAAACATGAGCCGTTGAGTATTATTTTAACACATATTTAGTTTGTGATTGTATACGTAGTTAAAAGTAATACTGTTTTAGGGTTAGTAATTGAAAATATTTCAAAGAACCACTCCTGACAATACATATAAACATACGTTTCTCATTCTCTCTAAGTATACAAATTCCGGGTCTCGGTCGGGTATCTTAGTCTGGCTTGTATAGAGAGCAAACTCCAAAGAGAATTTTTTTTTAAATATTTCGGCGGAGACGCCACCGAGTGGTCAAGACGGCAACTAAAGGGGCGTTTATTGAACAAAACTCTACCCTTGGATCTGAAACTGACCTTGAACAAATATGGTACAGGTTTTTTGGGGGGAGAAATTCGATGAGCCAACCTCAAAAATTTATCTCTCTCGCGCCCTCGAGATCCGTTTCAGACGTGAAGCGTACCATAAGAGATGTAAGAAACGTTACATTCGGCAATATAAATTCCGAGTGAAGTTGAGGTGATACCCAGTATAGGGCGGTTATAAAGGGCTACCAGACCGACCCCGACAAAGACTCTAGTCATAGGTAGCATAGCGTTGTATCTACTTAGAGAGAATGATCCACTTATGATATAAATTATTTTTTTCTTTAAATTGTGAATTCCGCCTAAGATTCAGTGAGAAAAGAACTGGTCACAACCGAGGTTGCCCCCTAAGAAAGTTAAATTGAACCTACCACACATTATAGATGATATAAAATGAATCTTTTGAAAGTGTTGATACTTTTGGGTAGAGCTCGGCGAAACGGATAAATTAACCGCTAAAATTTCGATTAACCATAAAAATCACGATTAACTGTTTATTCGTGGATATTATCCAGACTAAAAAGCAATTTAACATGTAAAAATAATAGATTTTTTCGGATAATTTGGATAAAAATAAATAAAGTGATTAATTCTTATCCAAACACCGAGCTCTACTTTTGGGAGCTTGGTATTACAAAAGGTAAAAATTAAATTCGGAAGCATTTATTGTACCATATGTTTCTTAATGTATTTTCCAAGCTAACCAAAATGGTGGATTACAAAACTTCAATACTGAAGGATATAAGGTTTTTGCTAGGTATTTATAGATTAGGTTTAGTTTTCAGTTACAACAAACATTACAGGCGACACTAAAAAGTTCAATACCTCAATTTAACACGCAATTATTTTCAATTTAATATTTTATTAATTTACTACTCAAAATTAAGGGTTGAAAAATATATACATAAGTTAACAGTCTGTCGTAGCCTAAACGGGACGACAAATGCCATGTACCTCGTAACTTGATTTTGCGACTGATATCAACGCCTACAGAGACTGCTTCCAGAGCTAGATCCTTTATTCTTAAAGATTATTATTTAGAAAATGTTCGAGCATTATTTATCACACATCGTTAAATACATAGTAATAATTTCTAAAAGATTTAAACCATTTTTCGTATGATATAAAAAATTTCAAAAGTGTTGAATTTCAAGAAATTAGTTATTGATATTTTGTTAAAATGAAATATAAGTATAAAAAGTTATTAAAATTAAAGATAAGGGGTACTGAAATCGAGATACGATATACCAAAAAATTTGGGGTTTCGGTTAAACTGTGTTTATTCTAAAACTACTTAATATTTTCAGCTAAAGCCTTGGATATCACCGTTTTTTAGGCAAATCTATCAGTGTTTAAAATTAAAAAGAAATCGATTGACCCATGGTGACATGTTTGGTCGAAAACGTATGGAATTACCCTGCAGTCAAAAATCTGTAATTGTAGCTCGATTACAGTCTCAATTTTATTTTTGAAATCTCAACTGTAGTTTTAGACTATTCCATCTACTTTGCAGTTTACGTTTTGGACTGTAATTAGACTGTACTCCATTGCAGTTCATTGCAGACCAACTGCAGCAAAATTTCAGATCAGCAGCCATATAAAAGCCCGACAGCAGCAAATATACAGCCATATTTTTGTAAGGGATGTCCCAAACGAAGTAAACTTCGTTTGCCAGTTTTGTCAAGCAACCTAGTACCATTTTAGCAAGGTTACCGAAAATGTCTGGAAAATTTGTCGAAGACTATATAAGAAACATGGCATCGACAATAACGAAATCTTTTCTAATCAGTGCCAAAGTTTCAAATCTCTGTTCCAATGACTAGTAACATTTTGCACTTTGAGAGGATCGAGGTCTTAATTTCGTTAACTGTGAAAATACTGCTTTTTTTACGAGGAAAATTTTGAGCATCCTGAAGTTATTATACCACGTTAACCGAATTTATCGTACTTCAGTTAGTTCCCCGTTAACTTTCAAAGGTAGCACTTTTGCCAGTGGTAAGGCAGGGTTTTCTATTTTTTAATTTTTTTTCAAAAACATCAAATAGATCGATTATTTATTTAAATGGGATTTTTTAAAGACTATATATATATATATATATATATATATATATATATGTGTATAATGAATTTATTCAATTTAAGCTAATAATAATATACAAGTTTTTATTTTTTTAAACCTATCTTAATACTTTACAAAAAAATTCGGCGGAATCCCCAGCCACAGGTATAATCCAATGCAAAATTAGGGGGAAAGTACGATAAAAAAACTTATTTGAACATAAATTATAGCAAATTGGCGAGGTTTTTTTCTTTTTCAAAAATACTATCTAAAAATTTATTTTAACCAATGATTTTTTTACATACTAAATAACGAACCAGCTGATGCTTGGGAGGACTGCTATGAAGAATTTCATATTCTTACTAAGGGCCGAAATATATTTAAGATATTGGAATTCCCAGCTTTGGCACAGGGAGCTGTTCGCACTGTTAAAGATGTAATGGACGCTTCTGACGATTACTTTTCTCCTTACAAAAAGTTTATCATGTCCCGCTATCAATTTTCAACAACCAAACAAAAATGCTTTTCAAACAGAGCTACGTATTAAAGCGGACCATTGTGCTCTGGGTGCATTGCGTGACTCGCTGATCTGTACTTGTGGGGATTCAAAAACCTGAGCTCCGTAAAAAACTATTTGCCAGGCAAAACCTCACCCTCACTCAAGCATCAGCATTGTGTCGGACTGAAGAAACATCAGCTATGTCAGCTGTATCAGAAACGGGATTATACTCTGATCATTCACCTCCTGTATCTCCCTTAGCAGTTGATGAGGTACAATCTTTCCGCTGTGAAACGTTTTCACGTTTAAAGGTATGGCGCGGACATCCTTTCATCAACCGTAACCCACCAGTACAGCCTCAAAATACTCACCGCTCTATGCAATCTTCTCGGGGTATAACTCACAGCTACCCTAGATTGTAGGCGTTTTCTGATACTCATCCTTTTCGCACATATAACAAGACTTGTGACAAATGTGGTGGTCACAACCCCTTTGCTTAAGCCCGTCGTAGTGTGCTCACTCTTCAAGAAATCTAAGTTTCACCTGACTCACATCCTGAACAAGATGACTATCATACTTATCACTATGTAGAACAAGACCCTTATTATTCATCGACGAACTACCTTTATACTTGTGGAGATGGATCTCAACTTGACACTCAGGATACTAACCACTCGTTTGCTGATCTTCACCTTCTTGACAAATCACCGAATAAACATGCTCCTGGTCCTAATAAATGTATGGATCCTTTTCATATTGCATACTTGGCAGTCAACTCTACCACCACCACTACACCAGGAGATAGGAATACGCCAATAAAAATACAGAATTTAGACATCTCTTTCAAAATCCGAAGTGAACGTTCTCCCAGTGGTCTACTATCATAAACTACGCAAACGCCCTTCTACTATGCCACCACAGAACCATGTCATGGCATACAATGTAGAACAAGTTCACATGCTTGGAATGATTGATGTCGCTTACTCACCGGCATAGGACCCTGTTCGTTTTATATCACGGCTCTGGACACCATACCAATCATTGCAGCAGACACTTCAATTGTCCTCGGACTAGTCCAGCGCCTTGATGGCATCGTTTCTAGAAATGAGACTCTCACTAACTGTAATCAAGGCGTTGACTCTATTTATCTTTATCATGGAGAACCGGAAGGCATTTGAAAACCTGAATGACACCCCTAGGGGTTTAATTGAAGAATTTAAGGATAATTTTGGCGCAGTAGGATGTCTTCCTGATTTCCATGACATTAAAGTGAAATCCACTGCTAAGCCTGTCATAACTCCACCACGCTCTGTTCCATATGCATTTCGCCAACCATTCAGGGTGGAACTGCAATGCATGGTGGACTTAAAGATCATTCGCCTCTCACAGAAACCACTAACTGGGTTTATGCTCTAGGATTTGTGCCTAAGCCTTATGAAACAATCAGAGTGTGTTTAGACCCTCGTAATCTAAGTGGCTCCACAATCTTCACTATACTCAATGTCTCTGCCGCGTTTTCGCAAATCCGTTTGACGGATAGGAGTTCTCTTTTTTACACATTTTCCACCATATATGGTCGATTCTGTTTTAACCGGCTTCCAATGCCATATGCATACCATATTCGAAAGCGTACCATGCGTGTCTATTTCCACTGATGACATCCTAATTGCTGCCTATTCTACGATGCAACACAATGCAGTGCTATTTTCTAAAGCAAAATCATTGGGAATTAATTTCAGCCGCAAAAACCTTCAACTAGCAAAATCTGAAGTAACCTACTTTGGACACATTGTATCACCTGATGGCATTCGTATACACAAGATATAACTAGAGCAATAATCGCCATACCAGCTCCCTCAAATAAGTAGGAACTCCAAAGTTTTCTTGGAGTCATCAATTTTTAAGCCAGTTTATTCCTAACCATGCCGGAAAAACTGCACCACTTAGAATATTTCTCAAAGCGGACTCTACATTTCTCTGCGACGCTAATTCTCAAAGACATTTTTAAGAATTAAAAACAGCCATGACACTAAAGCTACAGTTCCCTCCTTTTATGATCCTAACAATCACTGTGTAATCTCGGCTGACTCTAGTCAAACGGGAATTGGATGATCATCCCATTCATTATTACTCTACCTCCTTGAACTTTACACAACAGCGTTATGCACAAATATAAAAACTTTTAGCGATTTTATATTCACTGGAAAATTTTCACTTTTAAATCAGCAGTACCGTACCAATAGTCCAAACAGATCACACACCGCTATTGCCTGCAGCGACTGGTTCTTCGGCTAACACGTTATAACCCTCAACTGGTATTTGTTCCGGTTTTTCGGATGTATATATCCCGAGCCCCAGCACAGTCGAATGATATTAATACCTCTTATCTCGAGGGTCCGAATACTGCTTTGAACTCCTTATCTACTTATCAGCTAATCGTGAAACTGAAATAAAATCAAAAAAATTCACAATATCAAGATATGTTGCAGCTGCTACATTACGCACAACATATCTGGCCACGTTACCCGACCTCATTAACACCTTCAATGAACCACTACTGGCTTTATAAGGCAGAAATATTTCTCCATAGGGATTGCTCTACAGAGGTGATCGTTTGATAATTCCAGCCGCTCTTCGTGAGAAAGTGATGAACCAGTTACATTTAGCCTATCAGGGCATACATTCTTGTTTTCGCAAAGCACGTCTACACGTACATTGGCCGGGACTCACAACAGACATCACTACACTAAAACAACGCTGTGACATTTGTCCATCTCGTGTGGTGACATCTCCTCATTCTGTTCCTAAGCGCCGTTGGGAAATGTGTGGATTACTATTCAAAGTACTTGGAAGTCGATGAAATTCCTTCTACCAATGCGGCGTCGCTGATACGTGCAATTAAATAACTTTTAATATTTTATCGGTATAATTGGCTTTGTAACCCTTTACTAAAGTGGTTTTATTCTTGCTCATACGAACCAAGTCGTCTATTTCAAAAGGGAATGAGACTGGGGGTGAAAAATCACTTTCCGTATAAATTCTGCCACACGTTCAATTTCAATTTCAATTTTTAATATAGTCATTCAAAACATACAGTATCAAACGAATTAAAAATGATTAAATTTGTGGTTTAGAACAGATAGTTTATCATATTGGACAAAGATTGGATTTCATGTGGTAAAGCATTATACATTTTTACCCGAGGGATGGATAAAACGTTATTGTTTCTTAGGTTATAATCGTCAGTATTTTGCGTTGAGTGGAAGAGGCTAGAGTCTGCTGAACCAATTGAAACCAAATGAACCTGCTCTTGTAGCCGGTTCATTTGGTTTCAATCGGTTGAGCAGCGATTGTCAAACCGAAAATGGAAAAAACCGTATAGTAGAAAACCGGTTTATGAAATTCTGCAAAGTTTAATTGGTTACAAGCTACTAAACGTAGCGCTGGGAAAATGCCTCCCCGTTTTCCAGCCAATTTGAATAACTTTGGTTTGTTTACTTCTGGTATTGTTAATGTTACTTAATTTATCTATTATGCAGGATGGACCATTATGCTTGTTAATTTAATAGCTAAAAATGAAAATGTTCGTATTTCAAACAATTTAGTTATCAGTCGATAAGAATAACTAATACAGGAAATATAATTAAATATTTTATTTTCTCTTCCTTACGTAATTTGGCTAACTCTCCATCTACGCCTGTGATTAGACCCATATAAGTTAACCAAAAAGGAATTGCATATTTTTAATTAATTGATTAATAACATATTTTTTTATATTTTTATAGATTTTAAATGCACCCAGAAACTTATCACTTGATAAATTCGAATCTGTATCTGAATAGAGCGTTCTATAATATCAGCCCAAAACTGGCCAAACTTTTCATTCAGACTATAGAGCTCGTTCGGCAGGACTAACAATTTCTGTTATTCTTTGGTTTAAGAGAATTCGGCTTATGTCCTGTCTTTATATGAATATTTTAGAGACGTACCTACTTTTAGGAGTTGTAGGAGGGACCCTAGGTGATGAAGTATGTTTGGGGTTAAGAATATTTTCATGATCTAAGTTTCTTTTTAAACCCGTGGATTTGGGACTAGTATTTTGCTTATTTGCCATCATACATTTATTACAAATATCATTTAAAATAAGAAAAACGGCGCGGAAAGCCGGAAATTAGTGAAGCCTAAGCTAGCAACTACGCTACTCCTAAAAATCGACTGCTCTCAATTTCTTACGGGTTTGCCAGAAAAATATTTTTCGCTCAAACGAAAAACCGGCCAAACCTTCACCTCCTCCGAACTCAAAAGGGGGAAAGCACACCACACCGATTTTATAGAAGGTTCTATTGCAAGAAACGTCATTAATCCTCAATGATTCCGGATTTTTAGACGCATCTCAAATTGAGAGTACTCCGAAGGGTAGTACATTTGGGTATTTACAAAGAAAAAGTGTGATGTCTAGTCTCGTAGGAATGTCCCACGTCAAAAAATGCAATCAATTTGAAAAATCTAGTGCTGCCATTTCTACAGCTGTGAAATTACAGCTTGTGATTCCTCTACACAGTTTCAAGTAGCATATTCTGTAAATGCAACACAAACTACTCCTTCGATTCGAGATGCTACTACTCAATGGGAAGATGAATCGCTTCGTGACCATTCATACATCACTGACTTTCACTGTATTAAAATCTACCAGAACTGTTAAAACTCGGACTGTTGGGGAGCAAGTAAATTTATCAAATGTTTCCTATCTCACTATGTCAAATTCAGACTGCGTTTTTTATACAGGGCTTGAGCTGGCTGTATTCACACAGTTATTATTGTATTTGTAAAAAATTTCCCAAGATTTTACCTTTCGAAGGGCACTTGGTGATCAGTTTTAAATCGTCTTGATGAGATTGAGGTTAGGGTTACTCTTAGAAGATTTGGCTAGGAGATTTTTAGTTTCATCTTCATTAAATTGCAATATTTTCCAGATGTGGTTAATAGTTATGGCAGAAAACCTCAATCATCTAATTTTCTGGTTGCCAAGAGCCACACTTCCAGCTTGTTTCAAGGAATGGTATCCACGTACAACTTGTATAATTGACTGCTCTGAGGTTTTCATCAATCGTCCATCACTATTAAGGGCAAGAGCCCGAACTTACAGCTCATACAAAAGCCATAATGACTCAAATTTTATAAGTTCTACCCTTAATGGAGATGAAATAATGGCTGACAAAGGATTTACTGTGACGGATGAACTGTAAATTAGACAGGTGAAGCTAAATGTGCCTTCATTTACAAAAGGAAAAAACAGCTCTCCGAGGAAGATGTGATATCTACACGACGCATAGCAAGCGTACGTATTCATGTGGAAAGAACCATAAAAAGACTTAAAGAGTTTCGGATATTAAAATATGAACTGACATTAACAAAACTTTCAGTAAATGCAGATAACATTTTATTGGTCTGCGCTTCTTTATCAAACTTAAAAGGTTATTTGATTAAAGACAAAAATGACATTGAATAAGAAACTTTATTGGCATTCTCTGATTTAACTGACTAATTAAAAGTTAAAAACCAATTTTAATTTAAGTGTGGTTTAAAATATGCCTACATGAGATTCCAAAATTTTGGTTTCAGTGTCTTTTAAACTATCATCAGTATTAGTCAAGTCAAATTGAGTGGTTTCCGGTAGTTCACGTTTTCCGTAAGTTTTCTGAAATAACCTCTGATAAACAGGGAAACTATATAACAATTACTAAAATCAATAAATTGGCATACTCTAGAAGATGTAAATATGCTTTGTTCTGGAATAGATATTTTTGGGAGCTCTTTCAAATTCTTGTTTAAATAAAGAAATTATTCATATTTCAGTTAGTTTTTTATTTCAGAATATATAGGGTAATTTTTTGCTTTCGAATGGTGCCTTACATTTTGAAAGTAAATTTCATCCGGCAGAAAATGTTTACTACACACCCATTTTCCTAGTAATTCAGCATTTCTCAGAGGAAATCTAAGTGTAAAAAAATCTCTTATTCCAAGATTATTATAAAATATTTACTATAATATTACATACTTATGAAATGAAAATTTTATTTCTTTCCCAGATGTGAAAAAGCGCAGTTTTTAACCATTTTTGGGGATATGCTTTTAGACGCAAAAATTTAAACACGATTAGACCGCCGTTGCGCAGCGGATCGCCTTTTTTCCCCTCTTCGAAATTCGCGTCGTAGCCATGGCGACAATGTTTAATGCGTTTGTCAGATGGCGCGTACATCGCTATTCCACCATAATGTCAGCCATCTAGTTCACCTGTTTCCCTTGGGATTGGCGGAAAGGGCAGTGCTTCTAGTCTAATTTCTATTTCTATGGAGAAAATACGAACATTCAGGCAAAACGGGTTTAATTTCTAGTCAAAATTAAAGATAATTAATAAATAATACAAAATCAAGTTGCAAATTGAGTTTGTGCAATAAAATAATTAGCGATTTGACCTGTATGTAATTGTAATTTGGTTATTTCTGGCTATTTCGTTCTCAATTCATCATTAAGACTTGGATGCTTTTACATATATACGTATTTTACTTGTTGAACTTGCGTGTGTAGAGTATGCCGGTGTAGTGGTTAGCGACATTAAGTGGTTAGCGACATTAAGACTTGGATGCTTTTACATATATACGTATTTTACTTGTTGAACTTGCGTGTGTAGAAGATGCCGGTGTAGTGGTTAGCGACGTGCGCTTATTATCCACCGGGCCTGAGTTCGTATCTCGCTTCCGCAAGTACTTTTATTAGATTTTTCATTTTATTTTTACTTTCAGTTTAAACATTTTATCTGCTTTTTATATCAAATATTTGATATTACTTAAATTCCTCGAATAATATTACTTAAATTCCTCGAATTTATTATCTTGTCATTTTAATTCATTTTGGGCTACCAACGCCATCTCGTTACAAAAAAATAACTAAGAATTTTGGAATTGCTGTATTATAATAGTTTTTAATTTCAGCAGTGTTGAAGTAAATTGGGCGTTAAAGATGCGGCAACTATTTCGTAAGCGAGAAAAATACAAATACCCTCTGTAGCTATTTCTTTCATTAAAAATTGCTTCGTATTATATAAAACTGATAAACTTGTACTGTAAATAGGGTTAAATTCAATTGTGCATTGTTTCAGTACGTCTAACTCACTGTTGTAACTACTTTATTTATAATATTCTGAATAAATTAAACTCGGTTGTTTCGTCTCAATTATTTTAATTATAATTAAAATTTTATATCGGCGGGATTGAACCGGGATTACGTTTTTAGTAAATAACTCTGAATTGCGGAGATAAATCTTTAAGGGTGATCTCGAGAAATTAATACCATTAGGGACGATTCTTCCGAGGAGAGGTATATTTTGGCTTCCCAACTTGTTACGTTTATATTGTTCCACCTTCATCACTTAAAATGTTTAAGTTCGTTTATGCCACACTCAACGTCTTGCGGTGTTATTGGATATAAAAAAGGCTTTCTACGATCGGTCCAAACATCAAGAATTATTTAATCAATTCTTTGCTTTTCTTCTTATTCCATTTGCTTCGATATTCGGAAAACAAATAAAAATGTTAATGGTGGTATTCCGTTTATTTGATTCTTTTTCTTGATGTTCGCTAGTCTACCGGGATCGAAAAATCTGTATTATAATTTTAATCAGCTAGGCTAATACCCAAGGCACCACCCTAGGCCTAAGTCATCAAGCGACTTTTGAAGCCATTAATTAAGGTGGCCGGGTTACAATGCGTAGGAGGGTGGTGGCAAGCCCTGCATGCCACGCGATCGAGCCAACAGCTCCCTACACTAACTATTACCGTTCTTGGTTGCACGCGTATACCCACAGATTTTAAAACTGTTTCTTCGTTTAGAGAGTGAAAATTTCGTGTGCACATAAACGGTTTCGAAAGCTAAAATTGAACATTTTCGGTGCAAACTGTATTAATAGCCATACGATAAATATATTCGACAGCAAAATTTTAAAATTTTAACGATCGAAAACGTTTTAAAACAATTTATGGTTTAATTTCCTATTCTCCAAATTTTGGATGTATTCCAAAAATAATAGATACAGTAGAATCTAGATCGACCGTAGTTGAGTACTATTACAAAACTATGATAGTATGAATTTACTATTGCACTCACCAGAAACCGAAATTAAAAAATTTAAAATTTTCTGGGCTGGTTATTTGTTGGTTGAACTTAGGAAAATTATAATTTTGTGTTTAGTTTTTAAATTTTTAAGTTATATATTACTTATTATTATTGCCATTATGGATTTATTATATTTTTCGTATTGTAAAATGTATTCTGTGGGAGGGTTAGCGTTTCATATTTTAAGTGTTATGTTTCATTTGCCTGTTGAAATTATGTATTGATTTTATATAATTGTTCTTGGTTGTTATTATGCTTCAGTTAGAATTTTCCTATTTCCAACAACATTATTATCAATTCTACTTAGTTAATATATTTTCCTTATGGATAATGTAGTTCCGAAAAACACGAGAGTCACCCATTTCCTTGAAAGCTTTAATGTGTAGACGAAAAATAAATCCTGTACATGAACAATCAATAGATTGGTTTCGCAAATAACATTATGAAAAACAAGATGTCATGGATATTTAAGTACACACAATCCCCCCGATGAATTAAGTATATTTTGAATTTTAAAAATAAATTAGAACCAATTTTCAATAATCTTCGACATAAACTTCACATAAACGTACTATGATAACCACTCTGTTTATAAAAACAATGCCTCTATCAAAGAAAACTCCGTAACCAAGTTGTATTAATCGCCTTTTCCATAATTAATTAACAATATATCAATCACCCTGTACAGTAAATAATTAAGCGCACTATAACTACCTAAGTGTAAATTTAACTAAAATGTTAATCGCCCTGTACAATAATTCAACAACCCTATCTTGAAGTTTTTAACCAACTAAGAGTAACTTTACCACAACAAGATTAACCACAACGCTATGTCAATAATAATGTTTATAAGGTACATTTTTTAATAGACCTGTTATAACCTTATAAGAACAATATAACGAGCTAAAAGGAATTTAAACCGAAAGCATCAATTTCTCAATCACCATTAACAAGATTTCATATTGTTTGTTGTGGTGTAGAGGAGTGATTGGCACTTTCGCCTCGCAGCAAGAGGAGCTGGATTCGATTATAGCTTGTTGTACTGTGTGAAAACTTGGAACCACTCCTTTTGCGTTAAGTTTTCAACTTATCTCCCCACTGGTTATTGGGGTTTCACCCTTCCAATAAAAGCTTGTCAAGGATAACGGTATAATAGTAAGTGTAGGGAGCAGTTCACTCGTGTCGCAGATGGACTTACCACCACCTCTCTACGCATTGTAACCCGGCAACCTGTTTTAAGCATTAAAAGTCACTAGATGATTTGGGCCTTAGGTGGTGCCTTGGGGATTAGCCTAGCTGATTATTTTTATTCATCCACTAGAAATTAAATTTTATTTATCATGTTCGTTGGTTTAATAACCAACACCCTATGTAGGAAGAATTTGCGCCATTAAAAATAAACCACTAAAGTACCCCATACAGCATAGGCAAAACCCGGTTCAGCAATTCCCAAGATAACATACCATAGCATAGCATAGCCCAAGTCTTATCTAATATTTAGTTACGATAGCAAGACGTAACATAGCTTATACCGAAAGTATCCATTTCTACGTAGAAAACAACATAAACAGATTGCGCTTGAATTCTGAATATATAATAGGTACTAAATTGAAATATCACAACAGTGCTTACGTGATTGTGGGTTCCACTTACTTAAAATATAATTTTCAACCAAGCTAATTTTATTTAAAAAAAGAGTATGTAGATTTTATTTCAAAAGTCGACAAATGCTTAACTTTTTGGGCTCATATTTCAAATTTTTTTAATATGAATTATTTAATGCTGGCGGTCGCTTGATGTATCAATCACTATTCTAACCCAAACGGAACGGCGGCGGCAACGCACCCGGTGAAAATAGTACACACAAAACCTGATGAGATTGTGCGTAAAATGGGGCTGGTCAGATCGTCAATAACATTTCTGTGAAAGGAAATAAATAGGAAACTATGGTGGATTTAATGACTTAGGACCAAATAACGATTAACTACTCAAACAGATAAAAAACTGCTAAGCCCTTTTATATTTTGTACCAACAATACACTTTTGAGGTTATAAGTCTCAGATCCTATCAGCGATTCTGCAGAATCAAATGCAGAGTTGCATGTCCTAGCGTCAGTGTAAATCTGTGCATTTCAGTCTGCTAATTTTTCTAATTTTATTTTTCAGATCACAACAATTTATATAAATAAATTATTTATTTTATTTAAGACCCGGCAATCGAATTAACGAAGGAGATAAGTACAGTTTATTGAGGACTTTGGTTAAATACTAGATACTTAAAATCCATTTCCTTTTGGACTTAAATGTAAATATTTAATTTATTACATGAAAGTGCGAATATTGTTACTTTTTCTTTAAATTAGTTAAAACGACAAGTCACTACGAATTCCTAGGCTTTCAATGAACTCCTTTCTTATGGGGGCTTAATATCACCCTCTCATTTAAAAGGGTTTTTAAACAGAATTCCAACGGGATTGGTGTGTACAATTTTAACCTGTTACATAAACGCCGTTGCCGCCTCCGCTCGGGGCATAACTCTATACCATTTGCAGTAAAATCGTAAATGATACATTAATCGACAGAAAACATCAAGCCCTGCCATTATTACTAATTTTATTATTTGGTTCTTTGACCATTGTAGTGAATTTGTTTATTTGACCATTGTAGTGAATTTGATTATTTGACCATTTTAGTGAATTTGGTTATTTGACCACTTTGGTGAATTTGGTTTCTTTGAAAATTTTAGTGAATAAGTTTATTTGTACATTTTAGTGAATTTGGTAATTTGACTATTTTAGTTAATTTTGGCGATTTTCGACTTAAAATTAAATTAAGACGTTACACTAATTATATGTTTGTCATATTACAGTTTTGTTGAAGAACTTATTTAAATATCAGGTTTTTTATTCGATAATTTTTTCTTTAAAGGAAGAACTGTGTGGAAAGGAACGCAACATTTAGTATTTAAAAAATGTCGTTTGTGGGAGAAATAAAAAAAATTGAAACTTTATTTAATCAATCAATTAAAGCAGTCACTTGCGAAGTAAGAGAGTCTTACTATGATAATTGATAAGATTAGAAACATAGCTTTAGATAAATCAATAAACTTATAGTTTTAATGACTTATACGAGCTAAGTATAAAAAAAGTATGATAAATTACAATTATTTAGCTTTTGTTATTAATCTAAAGTTAAGGTATGTCCAAAAATTATTTAAATGATACTAAAATTTGCTGAATGTAAAGTAATAACTAGTGTTATAATTTATACAGATTTTAGTTATTCCCTTGATATTCACTGAAAAGGACTATTATTCACAATTTTCTGGGCCCAGGCGCTTAATTATTTCAAGTAATAATAAAACATATAACTTTCTATTACGCATACGCAAACCTTGGATTAAGAATTTGCTTTCCAAAGTAACGCAATGCCAATTGCAGGATTAAGTGCGCAATGTGTATTAAAAGTACTTTTTTCATTTACTGAAAGCAAATTAAAAATAAGCACAAAGAAACAGCCTTCAGTAAAGATTTCTAGTTTGATTTACACGCAATTTCTTGTATATTTGAAGGTATTTACCTTTATAAATAAGCTTATTAGCAAAAACGCCGACTTTAATTCCTACATACTTTCTACGCTCTTGAGAACGCAGCCAACTGGCGCAGTCACGGGAATCTAGTGAAATTCAGTTTGCCCCATTGAAGTTTCCTATATCTATATACGAAGTTATTTTATCTATGAATCAATTTTACATAATGTTTGCTAAGCTTTTTCAGTTACGTTTAAAAATGCCTTAGTTAAAAAGGCTATTCAATAAAATCCACCGCAACCCTATTTAAAATAAACATTCTTAGCTTTTCTCGTGAGTAGGAAAAACGTTCTATGTGACTTTGTCAGGGATTTAATTTACGCAACAACTAAACATTATTTATGACGGTTAAGGTATGGTGGAAATTTAGGTTACGAACAAATCGACTTTTTTGACTATCTTGAAAAGCAATAGAAATTAGATAATTACATTCAAAACACCAAATGAAGTAGCAAATGCTCAACCCACCTCGAAAATAATGTCACCATAAACCTAAAAATTGTTTTCACTTTAGAAAAAGAATCATATTGGTATGCGATCGTTAGTTTAAAATTTTAAAATTCCGGTATCAAACTGTGATATATTGCGTAACATTTGAGAAAATCTTAACCCTATCCTGTAACATTGGGTAATTTCTTTTTACATACCTGTTAATTTTATGTTTAACCCACGATGCCATTCATATAGATGTCAACTTTTTCTAAAAACAAATATCTTGTCTGCCGTATTATTATAATGACTTACTCGGTTACTAAAGTAAATGAGCTTGAATAATCTTAGGTCTGATTTGACTTATAATATGTGCAATTATCTTCTAAAAAAAATTCAACGAAACAGCTTATACATTAAATGGATACATCCGTTAGGTTTATTTAAAATATCAGTTTATTAGCTTTCGGGACAATAATTTGGAAATAATCTGATTATTGCAGTGGTGGCCTTGGATTTCTTACAAGAAGAACCCTAATGGAGAAATTATCGACGTATTCGGTCCAGTTGCGGAATTAATGGACGTTTTGGAGAAATCTATGAAAATCAGGTACAATCAGACAGATAAGAATAAGCAATTAGCAAGTCAAACCAAAGAATGCAGGAAGTTAAAGATGGTGTCATTTCGGATAACAAAATTTGTTGCGGTACACACTGCTAAGTTCCATTTTAAGTCAATAAGTAAAAACTTCAGTATGGCGTTTTAATATGCAAAGTTGATGTATATTTTCATAACAATTTTCTAACGTGATTTAAATTGCTATTTATTATTATTTAATTTCTTTGCAAATCTCTGTATTGACTCGATCAGAAATTCATAAATTTCCTTTCGAACGCTTGACGTCACAGTATATTACCACCAATGAGATTTTCTCCACCAAATCTTTGGACCGATTTGTCGTAAAATTAGAATTTGAGGTTTGTAAGCAAAATGGCACCTTGATAAAAAGATTAACTAAAGTTTCTAGTGAGCTAATTTTCAGTAGAAAAAGGTTGTAAATTGAATCTCGTTTAAGTGTGATATTTAAAAAATATTTGTTTTTGTGTCAGTGCGTTTATTCTTTCTTTGGGCCACCACGAATGGGTACCTCCCCGACTGCTTATTTAAGTCGGCTGTTTCTTTTCGTGACTCGCTGAATAGGTATATATCTGTTCTGTTTCCGACTGTATTGATTTTCTTTGTATCCTTCGGTTTTGTGACTCTTCTGTCTCTTTTGATATCTTTGTGAGTTCGTGCATCTTTTTATTAGTCTGTTTTGCCTCTGTGACAAAACGTTTTTTCTTTAATAATAATCTATAATAATAATCAGCTAGGCTATTACCCAAGGCACCACCTTAGGCCCAAGTCATCTAGCGACTTATAATGCCATTAAACAGGTGGCCGGGTTACAATGCGTAGGAGTGTTTTGGCAAGCCTTGCATGCCACGCGAGCCAACAGCTCCCTACACTAACTATTACCTCAACAAGATTTTATGGAAAGAGGAAACCGAAGAACTCGGGGGAAAACCTCTTTAGCCAGTAGGGAGAGAACTCGCAAACTCAACGCGGAAGGAGTATTTACGAGTTTTCACCCAGTGCCACAAGCTGGGATCGAATCCGGCTCCTCTTGCTGCGAGGCGAAAGCGCTAACCACTCCGCCGTTAGTTTCGTGTTTCTTTATGACTCCAAGCTATTTTTCAGTCTTTTATCTCTCTCTCTTTTAATTTCCAAAATATTTATTTCAGCCTATTTTGCAACTCTCTATGACTGACTCCCTCATGGAAAAGCGTGTTAACAGATTTTCGTCCTGTAAAATTTCTTCAAGCTTCAACCATTCTTAATGTGCAGAGATTATTAGCTCATTATTAGATATATCTTTACGATATTTCTGGTTAATTAAAAAATAAAATGCTTTACTTAACAGGTTCAAATACATTGAAAACTGCGCAGGAGGATGGGGGAATAAATTAGCGGACGGCTCTTACGGCGGAATGATTGGGATGGTTCACAGAAATGTAAGCTTCAATGGTTTTGAAAAATTTGAAAAACAGAATAGTGGAAATAAATATAAGTCGTCTTAAATTCACCACTATTATTAATTAACTAATTTTATGTGAAACATGTGGAATGAAACCGTAAGCTAACGCTAAAATAACCTTTGTGTGAATATTTTGAAATTTTTATCTTGGTTTTATCCACATTTAAGCTAGATGATAAATTCGAGAGTTGAAATTTACTATTTACTATTTGGACTATAGTTTTTAAGTCGTCGAATTGCGTTTTGGAACCAAAACGCGCTTAAGGCATGCAGATATTTTTTTTAAATATTTTTCCGCCCAATGAGGAACTTGAAATGTTTTTAAATAAAAGAGGGCTGAACAGCTTTTCATTTAATACGCCGCACGAGACAGCGCGCTCTGTTTTTCTTAGCGCGCGCGGTTTTTTAAATATTTTTGCGCGCGCTGTCTCGTTCGGCGTATTAAATCGAAGGCTGTTAAGTCCCCTTATGTTGTGCAGCGCCCCCTTTTATCTTAAAGGGGAAAGGTCAAGCTTTAACCAGTTAGATAGCCCTATAGCCCATTAAAATCTAAAATTTATGGCGAAAACCGCATAAAAAAATATTGAGTGGTTAATTTTTAATAAAATAAAGAAATTTCGGGAAATCGAAAAGCGCGCGTCCGCCGCGACACCTGGTGAGAAGTCGGTGAGACAGGAAAACCACGTAAAAGCGCGCGCTGCTGAAGACGCGAAAATATGTTTTGCACGCGCGCCGCGTTCCAGTTAAGAGGGACCTAAGCCTTAATTGCGCGATTTTAAAAGTTAGGTTAGTTCGCAAATCGCTCATACGAGGTTAGGGGCGCTGGCGGCAGCCCCTAAGATGGCGGCGAAAATTCAAACCCAAACACCTGGCGTTATTTTCCGTTTAAACTTTTTGGGCCAAAAGCTATTTTTTCAAGACAAAATAAGGTACGTGTTAGTATATTGAACGTCTTGTTAATCTTTTGATACGGAAATAAGGCCATATTTGGAAAAGCTTGGCTGTTTTCCTTTAAAACATTTCAAGAACCTCATTATACCCATATAAATTATAGAGAGGAACGGAAAGTGTAGCCTCGACAAGGCATTAAAATAATCTTCACGTCTCAAAGCTTCGCGCTAGGCTCATAGGTGGGGTAGCTGAGTGGTTAGCACTTTAGCCTCGCAGCAAGAGGAGCCGGGTTCGATCCCAGCTAGTGGCACTGGGTGAAAATCCGGAACCACTTCTTCTGCGCAGAGTTTGTAAGTTCTCTCCTCCCTGGTTAAAGGGGTTTTCCACCGAGGTCTTCGGTTTCCCCTTCCCATAAAAACTTGCTGAGGTTAACGGTAATAGTTAGTTGGTTCGCGTGGCATGAAGGGCTTGCCACCACCCTCCTACGCATTGTAACCCGGCCACCTATTACTTGATCACGCACAAGCAACATTGCTTATGTGGTCGAAGGTGGTGCCTTGGGTATTAGCTCTATTTAAGAAAAAAACTTCCGGTTGCGTTCCAGCTTTCTATTGGCTAATCGAGGAAGGAAAAAAATTTCAGTTTCTACACTCTCATTGGCTGATTAAAATTCTTATTTCTTAATCATTGATCCGGGAATCAGGATTTCGCGGGACCTTGATGAAAGTATTTACATTAATTTCAATTAATTTTATTGGATATTTATTATTATTTATAAGTAATGGTTTTCGTGAACTTTTGAATATGTGTTGTAGAAATCTAAACAGAAAACACATTTATCAAATCTTAAAGCCTTAGCTTTTGACGCAAATAATTATTTACCTTTTCTAGTCTCTATACATTTAATTTGTTCCAATCATCGATAAATTATTTATCGTCGATTTTAACAAATTAAAAGTATAATATTAATCGATAATTTCCATTAAAAATGAAATTATTAGTCATATTAACCGAGTTAGTTCTATGCGAAATTGTAGCAGACAACAGAAGAAATGACCGTGTTACGTCACAAACTTTAACTGGAAAAGAGTAGTCCTTATCTACTTGAAGTCGGAAATGCGACTTTCCGTTCCTCTCTATAATTTCTCTGATTATGGTTTTTGATTAAGAATTAATCTCGTCCGAAAACTGACTCATTATCAAATAGGAGTATTGTATTTATTAAAATGTTTAATGAATGAAAAGATCTATTTTAGGACGTCATGGTTGCTTTGGGTCCATTCGCCATGACCCCAGACCGATTCGACGCAGTTCACTTCACCAATCCTATTTATACCGACGTCGGAGCGATTTTGGTTGGAAGCCAAAATGAAACGAAGGACCTTTTCCCATTTCTTAAACTGTTTCATTTCCGCGTGAGTCAATAAAATTACCTTTCTGATATCAAAGAGTTTGGCTGGCTTATTCACGAAGGGGTCGGATTACGGGGTAGAAACCTGATTTTGAAAAATATTTATATAACATTTTCCAGATAGCAAATATTACTCCAGAAAAATAAAATTTAGTAAATCGGTTATCTTTGGTTATTGCGATTTAAATGTTTTTACATCATTTATATTCCGCTAGGCTAATACCCAAGGCACCCAAGGCACCACCTTAGGCCTAAGTCATCAAGCGACTTTTAAAGCCAATAATCCAGGTGGCCGGGTTTAGTTGCTTAGGAGGGTGGTGGCAAGCCCATCATTCCTCGCGAGCCAACAGCTCCCTACACGAACTATTACCGTTAACCTCGACAAGTTTTTAAAGGAGGGAAACCGAAGAACTCGGGGGAAAACCCCTTAAACCAGTGGCGGAGAGAACTTGCAAACTCAACGCGGAAGGAATAGTTCCGAGTTTTCACTCACGTCGTCAGTGAAATAAGCTGGGATCGAACCCGGCTCCTCCTATTAATATTATTACTATTATAGTCTTATTATTTATATGTTGACCTTAATCAGGGCAAAATTAATTTTTCGTATCTTTTAAATAATTTATTAATTTTAGTGGAACGTCTAAATAAGTACTAAGAATTTTAATTATCTTTTTCAGGTATGGGTAACAATGCTTACCTTGTTTATATTCTCTGTGGTGTTCAACTGCACCTTTGATTTTAAAAGTAAATTAAAGGGTGACCGATTGGAAAAAGCAGGATTATCATTTCTACGTTTTTGGAGCTCTTTAACTTTAAAATGTGAGATCAAATAATGCTTTTCGAATTTATTATTGTAACACGGTAACACTTTCTTTTTAAGCGTTTTATTGCGTCCCGGAAATGTTTAGTCAAAATGTCCTTTTTACGTTTTGGATAATTTACTCTACATTAATGTGCTGGATATTCTCAGGAAAGCTATTATCATTTATCGTAAAATCTAGACCAGATGAATTCATTTCCCAACTTGAGGATTTCATGAAATTTCCGGATGTTATTCCGCTTTTATTCGAAGGAACCAGCCAACTATCGGTTCTAAAGGTTAATTTTCAATTCGTTTTTTCGTCAATTTATATTGTGGAAATATTTGTTGAATAATATTTACTTAAATATTTTAAACGAACATGTTTACTTTCATCGGCCAGGGAATTTCGTTCTGAAATCTCAAAAACTATTTAATCTATAGATCTGCAAATTTTAGGGTCCGAATGAGCCGTTTTTAGAGTATGATCTAAATGCCTCATATTTCAAAATTTCCAAATTATAAGATCTCTTTTAAAGCTCAAAATTAAGAAAATTCTTTTAAAATATATACATACATACATATATATATATATATTTTTTAAAAGAATTTTCTTAATTATCAGCTTCAATAAAATATTGCAAAAGGTTTTTTTTAGTTATTACAAAAATCTATCTTTATATATTAACCCTTTTCAATATTTGTGCTTCGGTACAACCACTACAACTAAAACCGTATTAGAAAATAACTCAACCTCGATACTTCAATTATAATTTTGGCTATCAAAAGCTTAGATGACCAATCGCATTTATTTATGTGTGCTCCATAGAGTAAAAACATACCTATCAAGAAACCTTTTGAGGCTTCTGGTAAATGTTTTATATCAATTTGCTTATTTAATTTATGCCCTTCGAAACTTTTTAAGCAAATCCACCTTTTTGCGCCTTGAGAGTATCTGTAATACATTGATTTTAAAATTTTCACGCACCAATCCTTTGACACTTGTCACATTAATTTTATAGTCCAGGCAACGAAAAGGTATAGAGGGAAATGTTGGGAACACAATTTTTAACTTCGTAACTTTGGACTAGTTAGGAGGTGAACATATCAAAAGTCCCCGCCCGTAGCCCTTGAGCCGGTGGGGGGGGGTTTGAAGGTCCCATATTTCGGTTTTTCACTTATATCTCGGATATTATGCGCTTTAGCGACATGGCTACTCTATACCAAATGAAAGCTGATTACATATTCTACAAGTTTGACCCAGTCAAGTTCTTCGATATCTTGTATAGTTTTCGAGATAACCGCTCTTGAAAGTCCGTAATTTTGAAAAAATTAAGTTTTGCGATAACTGTCGACTAATAAATATTTCAATTCCTCACCATTCCCAGTCAACGCATTGGCCGAATTATGCACCGTTATGTACACATAGTGAGTACTGGACGTCTAAACAGCACTGATTCTCATTTCACGCTCAACACTGAAATTGCTTTAACATTTGAAGGTAAATAGATAAAATAGTAAAGTAATATATATTATTGAAGGGAATTTAATACTCTACAACCCTATGACCGTCATTTATTTTTTGGGTGCATCGTTGAAGAGTTATCCGGTCGAAAAGAGGAAAAAATGTGAGACAAAAATGTTTTTTTTTTCAAAATTACAGACTTTCAAGAGCGGATATCTAGAAAACTATACAAGATATCGAAGAACTTGACTGGGTCAAACTTGTAGAAATTTTAATCAGCTTTCATTTGGTATAGAATGGCCATGTCCCTAAAGCGCATAATATCCGAGATAAAAGTGAAAAACCGAAAAATGGGACCTTCAAACCCCCCTCCCCCCACCGGCCGGGGACTTTTGATATGTTCACCTCCTAACTAGTCCAAAGTTACGAAGTTAAAAATTGTGTTCCCAACATTTCCCTCTATACCTTTTTTTGAGCATTCGTTGGCTGGACTATTATTTAAAGAATTCAAGTTTTACGATAAGGCAAGGCCTATAGTTATTTTTCCTCTTAAACGGTTCTTGTGTAAAATTCTAGCACTTTCAACGTGCAAGTAAAGATCATGAGATTTCTTATCAAACGTATATAATAAATTATTTAAAACAGTATTTATCGCCATATACTGCTAATGTTATTCACATGATTCTGCCGACTTCCCAAAATACTTTTCTGAAGGAAAAGTATTGTGATTTTGAATAGTTTCAGGGCTTATAAATAATTTAAAACCATATGAGGCGTACTTTTTACATCATCAAGTTGGGTTATAAACCCGAAATGTTTTGGGCCGTGATGCGTTGTATCTTTTTTCCATTTTAACGAGAAAATCGCTTCTATCGAAAATGCCTCTAGCTTGCGAAGATACACGTTTCCTTTTCACAACCCAAATGGATCGATCTTACCCAAAAATAATTTATAGACTTAAGGTATTTTCTGTTGTTCTTCAACACTACGGGAACGTAACTCTTTACATTTATCACTGACAGGAGAGTAAAACCGAGGGCGGTAAACATGTGTGGAATCAAATCCAATCGCATAAATCAATCGCACTCATGAGATTCGCTGATCTAAATAGTACTAGTTATATGGACACAATTTTGGATCGCAGGGACAAAGCTGCAATTTTGGATTATTCTCACGCACTGGCTTTGCTTGCTGAAAGATTCAGTAAGAAGGAAAAATGCGGATTTCACTTGTCGGAGATTGATTCGTTTCTTCAACCAGTGTCATTAGCTTTTAGCAAATCCTGGTCAGCAAAAGCCCTGCAGAGTCTTACTATTTAGTGAGTAGATATAATTAACTTTTCTACGCAATAGAATGGGCGAAGTATTTAGTAGTGTCTAGTGTAGAACTGGAATAGCAAGTTCACCGAAATATAAGTTCCAGTTTCAATTTGTTGATAAGTAGTATTTTTAGGTAGGTCTATGGAATTATTTTGATACCTCTAATTTTAATGATTTCGTATATGAAAATAACTATGATTTGTTGACAACGAATGTGTGAAATATCTGAAAGGAATCTGCGCAGATGCGATACATTATTTATGTCTCAAAATGAAATAATCATCAAGAGGTTACATAGGACTGTGAAAACATATGAAAACTCAAGAAAATTAAGATTAATATCCAAAAAATTGGAGAAAGTAATAAGCTGATAGACTTTCCTACATATGCTAAATTTTAGGTATTTTTGGTTTATCTTCCATACAGCACAAATGTTTTTGTAGACCGTGGGATAATTACACATAATGTGATGAAAAGCTGCTATTCATATTCATACTGTTTCCAGACATTCACTGACCGTCAAATGACCGCCATTGGTTTCAAAGACGTCTTGGGAGTATTTTGTATTTATACTTTGGGAATTGTCTTTTCATTAATAAGTTTCTTTATCGAAAATTATCAGTGCTGTAAATTTTAATGTTGCTCCAGGTTTGTTGTATGAAACATGTTTTAACTATAGAACATTTAAAATTCGATTAAAGTGGTGATACGACTTATTTATCAGTTTCTTTCTTATACCCATGTGATGATCCCTGGATCTGAATTACGATAGTTTCTACCGACCTCATGACGCGGTAAAAAATAGTTGGTTTAATGAAACCTCTAGAAAAGTACACTTTAAAAAAATGACTTTTTAAATTGAATGATCCGAGTTTCGCGTCTTTTTGTTTGCTCGAAGACCTATTGGTCGAGTTATTAGTAAGTTTTTTTAATTTCTTCAAATTTGTTTAGGCTTTAGCTATATTATCCCTTTTAATTACGGACTAATCTACTTTTTCGCGTATTTTATCATACACTATCAATAACTTCAAAGCTAAGATCAGTAACTAACGTAAAACCCGACCCCTCCTCCCACCCTGTCCTTTCTACCCAATCCTGAAAAGAGATAACCGTTATTGTAGTCGTAATAAGTATCCTGATACCAGGTTTCTACTAGGGCAAAATCTTTTACGTCGTCAGTAAGACTACAGTGTGTAAGAGAGTTATTACTTAACAAATAAGGGAAGTTGGCCGAGGCACTTTTGATATTGTCATACAAAATATTAAACATAAAACGGGAAAAACAAAGAAAATAAAGTGGAGGGAGAGTTAAATTTGTATAACTTTTGAACTAGTAAAATTGTATTTTTAATTGGTGTTTCCAATATGTATTTGATTAATGTTAGTAAATTTGTATTTCTCTGTAAGTTTTGATTTCGTGAAGGATGATAAAATTTGCGAATAAGTAGATATGTCCTTAATGAAAAGGGATAATAAAGCTAAACCCTAAATAAATTTGATTTCGTGAAGGTGCACAAGAAATTTCTTGGGTGTAGTCATGTTCTAGTTAGATGTTCATTCCCTTAAGCTTAGGACTATTTTTGAGAATCTACATTTTATCTTCGTATGTTTGGGCTTTGAAAATTGCATAACGGCGCTGTCCTTGGCGGTAGGGGCCTCTTCTGAAAGCCTGACTATGGAAGAAATCGAGGTACAGCTCTGGTTGATTACGAAATAAGTCTTTAATTTTATCGGCTAACTGAGCTCTTGTCTCTGCTTCCGAGTCGACTATACCCTTAATGATGACGTTGTTTCTTCTACATTCTACATCCATGTTTTCTAGTCCATTTTTTCGATTTTGGTTAATAAATATTTTTTTACAGAAACTAGGTCGTCTTTAACGTTGTAAATTTCAAATTTTAACCCCGGGATAGCTTTTACTTTGTTTTCAAGCGATGAGAGTTTATCTTGGACACTCGATAGTATTGTTTTTTTTCTTCACTGTTAAATTGTTGTTAAGTCTTTCTTCGGTATCCAACATAAATCCAAAAATTTTAGCAACGTAGTCACGGTGACGATAGCACATCTGTAGGAACTCTGTTTAGAATTTTCATTCGTCACTTCAACGGGTTTGCATTTAATAGATTTGTGGTAGTTGTTGTTATAACCTTCCAATAAATCCGGTAATACGTCGATATATTTGTGCGTATCTTTCTCCGTAAAATATCGGTACATTCGAGACTTCAATGTTCGATTGAATCGTTCTTAATACTGGATTTTATTTCAGAATGCGTTGCGAAAAACTAGATTCCTCTACGTTTTAATTCACCTTGCACGATCAGTCTGTACAACCTGTGGCTGACGACCTGATTCTAAAATAGATTTGAATGACTTTATACCATAGTGGATCCTTTCTTATCCTTGGTAGTCACAGCGAATGCGTTTATGCTAAACACATCGATATATGATTTTTGATATCTTGCATGTCTGCCAGATCAAGTTGTCATTGTTCGTCTATCCCATACACAATCGTCTCACTGGTCTGTGTAACGTATACGTTTCTTGTCGTTTTAAAAATAATCTCACGTTGTTTATGGTCACTTTAATACCCTTCACCTGGGCAGCCCGATAAAGACCGCGAATGCCTCCGTAACTACCAGTGTTCTTTACCTTGAATTATATTTCTTCTAGCTTATCTATTCGTTGTACAGTTCATTTTCCGTTCGTGATACCAGTACGCGAAATAAATTAGTTCAAAAACCATAATAATAAATAATTACAAAAACGCCGTAATAACTTTGGGCGATTTTAAGTATGATAACGGTAAAGAGGTTATCAACTCAGACGGAGTAGGGACGTTGCTTCCTTACATGATGAAGTGTAATTCGAAAATGAAAGAACTGAAACCTGATATTGGATTATGCCTAACTCAATAATCCATTGCCATATACATAGATTCGGGACTTGGGGGAAAATAATCTAAATTATCGTACACGTCCTCTGGTGAATCGTTAGAATTAATAACTACATAATCAATGGGAGGTTCAAAGGGGAATTTATTTTTTACAAGTGATTTGGGTATACATTTTCCTTTGTCAATAATTCATAAAATTTATCCAATCCAACGATTTCGTGTTTCGGTTGGGTTTTGTATCCTTTAACTGATTCGTGTAAAATGTCCATGATATTAGATCTAACTATAGGGCGTTCTTTATAAATAAGTTCCCCACTGGTAGACCATTCAAATCTACTGTTTCTTTCAATTCACTTGTACAAAGCAATGACGGGTTTAAGATGGGAATCTAGTATCGCGATAGCTATTTCCGAATACAAATCTTTCATTCATTTCGGTTCTTCAACAATTTTTGCCTTCTTAGTCCTTTTTTTTACGTTGTAACTCCACTTTTTGTGACTGATTAAGATTCTGATGATTTTAAACCGTTTTCGTATCCAAGTTTTCGTCAAGTTTCTTTTGCGAATTGAGTCGTCGATAAACGTCT